>NC_069501.1:962595364-963195364 GCF_027579735.1 Bombina bombina | reverse complement strand
AAAAAAAAATGTCTATTCTACAAAGAAACCCCCCCCCCAAATAAAAAAAAAGATTGCACACAATAACAAACGAATTATCAAAAATAATAACAATTATTCCTATTCTAATACCCATTTAAAAAAAAAAACACCCCAAAATAAAAAACCTAATCTATAATAAACTACCAATAGCCCTTAAAAGGGCCTTTTGTAGGGCATTGCACTAAGTTAAACAGCTCTTTTACCTGAAATAAAATTACAAAGACCCACTAACATTACAAACCCTCACCCCCCCCAACCCACAAAATAAAAAAACTATCTAAAAAAAGCCTAATCTACCCATTGCCCTGAAAAGGGCATTTGTATGGGCATTGCCCTTAAAAGGGCATTTAGCTCTTTTGCATTGCCCTGAAAGGGCATTTAGCTCTTTTACGAAAAGCCCAAACCCTAAACTAAAAAAAACCCCACCCAAAAAGGTTTAAAAAATCCTAACACTAACCCCCGAAGATCCACTTACAGTTGGTGAAGTCCTGCTTGAAGGATCTTCATCCCGGCAGCTCGATCGTCATCCATGCGGCAGGCTGCCCTCGCCTCAACAGACTTGCCCTCGCATTAACAGACTTCACCCTCGCCTCAACAGACTACATCCTCCTTGGTGACCTCAACTTCCACCTAGACAACCCCAACGACCACAACACCACCAACCTCTTGGAAAACCTTGGAACCATCGGACTGAAGCAACTCGTCAACTCCTCAACCCACTTAGCCAGACACACCCTCGACCCTATCTTCTCTGCAGGCAACCACATCTCAGTCAACCACATCACCGAACTCCATTGGACCGACCACCATTGCATACAATTTTCCTTCAACAAACCCACTACACACCTCCAGCAGCACCACCCACCCCACAGAAACTGGAACAACATCACCGAAGACCAATTGTACTACACCCTGAACAAGACCCCCCAGCTACCTCCACAGACGCCAACTCCTCCGCCCCGCAACCTCCACCACTGGTTCACAGACTGTGCCAACACCCCCGCCCCCTCAAGAAACCGCCAACCCACCAACAAGGCCAGTTGGTTCACCCCGGCCTTCCAGGACTCTAAATGCCTCTGCAGATGATTGGAAAAGACTTGAAGATCCAGCAAGACCGCTGTGAATAAAACGACCTACAAAGAAGCCATCACTACTCACCACCACCTCATCAAAACCACCAAGAAGACAGCCATCCAAGACAGAATCAACGCCAATATCCATAACAGCAAGGAGCTATTCACAGTGATGAAGGAATTCTACAATCCCAACAGCGACACCAACAACATCCCGCCCTCCCAGGACCTCTGCGATAACCTTGCAATGTACTTCCACTGCAAGATCGTCAACATCTATGACAGCTTCGCACCCCAGAACTCACCCTCCACCATTGACCCACCAATACCTCACCCAAATACACCACCGCATACCCCCCACGGACCATCTGGAGCCCCCTCACCACAGAGAACACCATCAGAATCATGAGATCGATCCACTCCAGAGCACCCTCTGCCCCATGCCCGCATCACCAAATAAATAACTATATGTATATACTCCTTAAATTTGAATCCCATAGTTGGAATTTAGGGAAACATTTCTTAGAATCTGTCTTCTTCTGTTTATTCAATAAACAGATATATATATGGGGGTGCAGCATCAATAGTATTACTAAAACTTTAGAGAGGCATCCTTGATACTATAGGATCCTTAATTATAGAACAATAGAATAGACATACTTGCACCTCCTTCATGGAAAAGAAAAGTGAGTCTAGACCTATAACATATTATAAGTGGGACCAACATCTATATTAACATGTTCATAGCATACTTAGTTAAACAGAGGACTCAAACACCAGATTAACCTATATTGTTGTGTAGCATCCCCTCACCCTGAAATCTAGTACAAACTCTATAATACTTGGACCTCTAGGATCAGGAAGAGAATATAGTGTTCTTTCTGAAAGGCACTCTAGACATTTACTAGTGACTATTTCAAGTGCCTTGTCCCTACTCTAATGAATGTGTCCTCAGCTTAGTAAGGACCCGCTTCAAGTATATATCTGACATTATAGTTCTACTACCACCTAGTGGATAAATCTGGTGCATACATATGGTCACAAAATTTAAACTAAACAAATACCTGTACAGAAATATATAGACAATTTACCATCCACCTAAATAGATAGGTTCTAGAAAATAAGAATAGTTAAATATATACCAGCATCTAATATAGGTAAATATATTTCTGAGTGAGAAATCATAAACTTGAATATATTTATATGACCAATCTTGAGCATAGAAACAAGCATATTGAATGATAAATAAAGGCTACAAGATGTTGATAAACTAGACAGTCCTTCTAGGTATTCTAAGGATTGGGCTTCAGAGCATAACAGAAACAAATCGTCCAATTAGAAACAAAATAAATGTCCCATATGTTTTCCAGGGTCTAGGATTTCAGACATTACTGTCGTCATTAAGAGTTCCAGATGCAAAAACTGAGTTGGCAAAAGAGGGAAGGATTAAGTAAGACCAACACAATATTGTAATAAAAGATGTGGTGGCTGACCAATAATACAAATACTCTCCTATCCCACTCCTATGCTTTGAAAAAAAAATTCAGGTACAGACTTGGCGATCTCCGCCGTGAGGACCATCTGAACGGGCCATTGCCAAAATGAGGTCAGGCAGCTAGGGCCCATCACTACCAACCTCATCCTTGAGGTTCCTGCTTTTGAAATGCCCTCTAGTTCACTTTGTAAGATCTCCTGGTCAACTCTCTTACAGTCTAGATGTTCATGAATCTGACTTCGTAGGGCAACTACATCTTGGAATATGTGATCGGCGAGTGATAACTTGACATACCCTTCTCTTACTCTGAGTTGTTCCGGGAACTGCGAACTGTCCTGGGCATTTGGCATAGGATCTGATTGCTATCTATCTCCCGGTACTTCTTTCTGTATAGTGGCAAAGATTTAGAGCATATTCTCTTCAAATTTGCTAGCAGGGTATGCAGTGCCTGTGGAACGTGCTCCTTGTTGCTGTAAAGGTCCTGGCACTTGTAGGTGATGCACTTTAGGCCAAACTCCACTAGGTTACAATTCCCATACAGGTCACCTAGGTCACACTGAAAAGAATGCCTCTCTGTAACAATTAACACTTGCCAAATAAAATAGGTCTGGAAAGTGTGTATTGAATATGCTCCTACGTGTCCTTAGTACTATTATTTTACACCAACTTCCATAAAGTTGGTAAATTTACTCTTTAATTACAAACTAGAATGAGGAGATCCCTCAAAACACATCCAGCCGCTTCGGCATCAGGCTCCACCCCCCAGGAGGTTAATAAGTTTAAAATACTATTTGCCATACGGGAGGGCCACGGTTTAGGGGTTAATAGGTAGTTTATGGGTGTTAAGTGCACTTTGTAACACTTTAGTTATGAGATTTATGTAACAGTTTTGTTGCGTAAAACTCATAACTACTGCTCTCAGATTGCGAAACGGATCTTGTTGGTATAGGCTATAACGCAAGCTTTTTAGCCTCACCGCAAAACTCGTAAAACCAGCGCTATGGAAGTTCCATGAAAAAACGTTGCGTTACAAGCTAAAAGGCTTGCAGTACAGCTATACTGACAAGACTTGTAATGGCTGCGGTGCTGTTTTAACGCTGAAATTACAATTTTTTCAGCTTTAAAACACGAACGCACAACTTGTAATCTAGGTGAGTGTTATGCAAAGAGTACAATATATAATATCCTATATATAAAGTTTGTTGTTCAAGGTTCTCCCTGTCTCAAATCTTTTAGGGTCCAATTATCTAAACGTCACTGGATCAGATGTGATTTTTCACACTGAGCCTCACAGGAACTGCCCTGGTGGAATTATCGTAAAAAAAGGGGAAGTTCCTACGAGTAACAAAATGTCTCCTACAAAAAGTAGGAAAATAAACTTTTGCTGGGTAGCAAGCAGGGGGCACACTTTAAAATTGAAATCCTGCATCAAAAACAAATCACATTGTGCTGTTTTCTGCAAATAGCATCTTAAAATCACCTGTATTTTGGCATGCATGCATTTTTCTTAAAGGGAATTAAGTATTTTGCATATTTTGTCCCTACCTTGCCACCTTTTAGTTTGTGAGAAAAAAACAGTGAAAACAGCGAGGGCAGAAATGTTTAGATAATTACATTTGAATTTGACAGACAATTTCATACACACCCATGGGCTGCAAATGTTAGCTCATGGATAAATAATAACTGGGTAAAAGACAGGGAGCAGCGAGTAGTTGCAAATAGATTATACTCAGATAAGGCAAAGGTAATCAGTGGGGTGCCCCAGGGGTCAGTACTGGAATCTGTTGTTTTTAATATTTTTATTAATGACTTGAAGCAAGGATTAAATAGTAACATCTCTATTTTTGCAGATGATACAAAGTTGTGTAAGGTCATTAGGTCAGTGCAGGATGAAATTGCTTTACAAGGGGATTTACAAAAATTTGAAGAATGGGCAGGTAAATAGAAAATGAGATTGTATACTAGAAATGTAAGGTTCTAACTTTAAAAGTAAAAATAAGCAGGCAACATATTATTTAAATGGGACTAGATTTAGCCAAACAGAGGAGGAAAGGGATTTGGTAGTAGTAATAGATAACAAGCTAAAGATGGGTGCACAATGCAGGGCAGTGGTTTCTAAAGCTAATACTATACTAGCATGTGTTAAAATAGGCATTGATGTAAGAGAGGAAAGCATAACTCTGTCACTATATAAATCACTGATAAGACCACACCTTGAGTATGGAGTGCAGTTCTGGGGACCAATCTCTAAAAAAGACGTTGCAGGTTTAGAAAAAGCCACAAAACTAATAAGGGTAAGGAAGAGGTTAGCCAAACTGAGTCTGTTTTCTCTAGAAAAAATGCACTTGAGGGGTGACATGATTACTTTATATAAATATATTCCAGGCCCATATACAGAGATGGCGGAAGCTCTGTGTATTACAAAATTTTTTTTTGTGAAAAGAGATCAGAATTTAAAGGGACACTAAACCCAAAATTTTTCTTTTATGATTCAGATAGAGCATGCAATTTTAAGCAACTTTCTTAATTTACTTCTATTATCAATTTTTATTCGTTCTCTTGCTATCTTTATTTAAAAAGCAGGAATGTGATGCATAGGAGCCGGCCCATTATTGGTTGAGAACCTGGGTTATGCTTGCTTATTGGTGGGTAAATGTAAGCCTCCAATAAGCAAGCGCTATCCATGGGGCTGAACCTAAAATGGGCTGGCTGCTAGGATTTACATTCCTGCTTTTAAAATAAAGATAGCAAGAGAACGAGGAAACATTGATAATAGGAGTAAATTAGAAAGTTGCTTAAAATGCCATGCTCTATGTGAATCATAAAAGAAAAAATGTGGGTTTAGAGTCCCTTTAAGGCTGGAAGAAAGGCGATTTAGGGGCAAATTTATCAAGCTCCGTATGAAGGCTCGCCGGAAACAGAAGTTATGAAGCAACGGTCTTAAGACCGCTGCTCCATAACCTGTCGTGTTGGACAGAAATCAACCCTATCGAATACGATCGGGTAGATTGTCACCCCCTGCTAGTGGCCGAATATCTGTAGGGGGGTGGTATTGCACCAACAGTTCACCAGAACTGCTGGTGCAATGATAAATGCAGAGAGCGTATGCTGTCAGCATTTATTGATGTGCAGTGGACATGACCTGCAATATCGGATTATGTTTGCTCGCACAATAACAAATTGGCCCCCATATCTTCAGCAACATAAATGTTTTTTCAATATATGAGCAATTAAAGGACCATTCAACACATTATATTTGCCTAATCAACAAATGCAAGATAACAAGACAATGCAATAGCACTTAGTCTGAACTTCAAATGAGTAGTAGATTTTTTAATAACAAATTTCAAAGTTATGTATATTTCCACTCCCCTTGTACCATGTGATAGCAATCAGCCAATCACAAATGCATATATGTATAGTCTGTGACTTCTTGCACATGCTCAGTAGGATCTGGTGACTCAAAAATTGTAAATATAAAAGACTGTGCACTTTTTTTTAATGGAAGTAAATTGGAAAGTTGTTTAAAATTACAGGCTGTATCTGAATCATGAAAATTTAATTTAACCTGAGTGTCCCTTTAAATTGTGGAACTCATTACCTAAGGAGGTAGTACATGCCAATACCTTAGATACATTTAAAAATGGTTTAGAAACATATCTGACTAGAATAGAATTCAGGGCTATGATTGCTGGTGTTAAATTTATCACCTTTTTAATAGGATCAATTTAAGATCAACTGGATCTTTTACTGTAGATACATCAAGATTTGTATATGTTGAACTCGGTGGACTTTTGTCTTTTTTCAACCTCATCTACTATGTTACAGTGTTAGAAAAGCTTGACTGATTACAAGCTCCAGTATCAGAGTATTTTTTTAAACAGCAGAAAGTTAGGGAAACTATGGGCCAGATTACAAGTGGAACGCAAACTTTTGCATGTGAGCAATATATTTTCACGTTCTTTGCACGAAGAGCTGTGGTTAACTGTTTCGTGAAAAAAAAGTCTCTCAAAACACATAAAAATACATTACAAAGTACAGTTACACTTACACTTATAATAACACCATCTATTGAAACTATTTCTAAAAAAAATATTGCAAAAAAAAGTTATAAAGGCTCAAAGATATGAAGTCTCAGGTGTTAGGAAAAAAAGAAGGCAAAGGGCTTTAACATTGAGATACATACATATACATTTCTAAAGATGTATATGTATATCTATGTATATATAAATGTCTATATATGTGTACATATGTATTTATGTATTTATATGTGTATATATGTATTTACAGACATACTGTATATACACATAAAAAAACACATAAATGCATATGGATACATATATATATATAAGTGCATTGGAGCCCTTTGCACTTATTTATTATTATTATTATTATCGGTTATTTGTAGAGCGCCAACAGATTCCGCAACGCTATAAACATAGATGGTATACAAGGAAACATTTATAGGGATCAAATGGGTATAGGGCCCTGCCAAGAGTCGTACTATTGTAGTCAGCTTTTAAGAAGGTGATCTACAAACAGCTGTGCTCTTAGGCTTACATGCTAAGGGGGTTCAAGGAGATAGCAATGGAGGAGAGAAAACGGTATAGTGTTAGTTAGTTAGTGTAGGTTGTATGCATCCCTGAACAGTAGAGTCTTTAGGTAACGCTTGAAGCTTTCAAAACTATGGGAGTGTCTTGAGGAGCGAGGCAGAGAGTTCCACAAGATGGGAGCCAGTCTGGAGAAGTCCTGTAAACGGGAATGTGAGGAGGTAACAAGAGAGGAGGAGAGTAGGAGGTCCTGAGCAGAGCGAAGGGGACGGGAGGGAGAATATCTGGAGACAAGGTCTGAGATATAGGGGGGAGCAGTGCAGTTGTATGACATTTTGTGTTTAATCCTGGAGGCAAGAGGAAGCCATTGAAGGGATTGGCAGAGAGGTGCAGCAGATGAAGAGCGATGTGTAAGGAAGATGAGCCTGGCAGAGGCATTCATTATAGATTTTAAAGGAGCTAGGCGGCAGCTAGGGAGACCAGAGAGGACAGAATTGCAGTAGTCAAGGCGGAAAGGATGAGAGAGTGGATTAAAATCTTAGTTGTGTCTTGTGTAAGGAAATTTCTAATTTTTGAGATGTTTTTAAGGTGGAAATGGCAGGATTTAACCAAGGCCTGAATGTGAGGAGTGAAAGAAAGATCTGATTCAGGTGTGACCCCAAGAAATCAAGCATGCAGGTTAGGGTTATTGATGAAGTTGTTGACAGTTATATAGAGATTGGGGGTGGAGATTTTGGAAGAAGTGCGGAAAATAAGGAGCTCAGTTTTGGAGACTTAAAGGGACACTGAAACCCAAAAAAATATTTTGTGATTCAGATAGAGCATGCCATTTTAAGCAACTTTCTAATTTACTACTATTATCAAATTGTCTTCATTTTCTTGTTATGTTTATTTGAAAAGCAAGAATGTAAGTTTAGATGCCGGCCCATTTTAGGTGAACAACCTGGGTTGTCCTTGCTGATTGGACAGCACCTTTAAACAAGTGCTGTCCATGGTTCTGAACCCACAATTTGCTGGCTCCTTAGCTGAGATGCCTTCTTTTCAAATAAAGATTGCAAGAGAATGAAGAAAAATTGATAATAGAAGTAAATTAGAAAGTTGCTTACAATTACATGCTCTATCTGAATCATGAAAGAAAAAAATTTGGGTTCAGTGTCCCTTTAAGTAGATGAAAACATGAAAAAGCATATTTATGCAATATTCATTTTTAATAAAGTGTTATACTGTGTTTTTGCTGTAAATATTTCACATTCCAATGTTCTACACATAGCAGAATATGTTCTAAATATTTCTAAATAGATATTCCTATATATATATATATCTGTACATATCTATACCGATATATAATCATGTATATATAGGTATAAACATATATTGTACGAAAATACCATCAGATATATGTAGAAATATGTATTTATGAATAAATAGAACATATTACTATGTGCAGAACATTAAAATGTGAAATATTTATATTTTTATGTTGGGTTAACGCACATGAGAATATGCAATCAGGTTTGTCCGCAAATTTGTTGTTATTTTTCTTTACTTTGAGGTTGTAAGTTTGGCTTTTTGCACATGTCAGTTAGCGCAAGAACAATAACTTTTTACTTTCAACTCATAATATTAGTGCAACCCGACACACGCAAAAAGTTTACTTTTAGCGCAATTAGCACTCTAGCGAAAGCCCTAAATAGCGCTCCATTCGTATACTGGCCCAATGTAGGTGACTGGGAATAAATAAATGCCATAGTCAGTGGGCTTTCTGTGTTCATAGCCACAACCTATATACAGGGTATATTACTCTTGACTGCTCTCTCGATCAGGGCACAGGAAGTCAGGCATACTGTAAACAATATACAGTCTGGGACTTAGCAAAAAGACAATAGGTAAGTAGTGCAGCTTCATTATTACACAGTAGGTTTTTTAATAATGATTCAAATTCTAAATGGAATGTCTCAAAGTGAAGTTAAAAGGGCAGATTGTTGAATGGAGTATTGAATAATGTAAACATTTCTTCATAATGCTCTTATAAGAGTCTAGCAGCATTGGCCTTTTGAAACTTTTCACAAAATATATATTTAAAGTTATTAACTCTTAAAGGGACAGTCTACACCAGAATTTTTATTGTTTTAAAAGATAGATAATCCCTTTATTACCCATTCCCCAGTTTTGCATAACCAACACAGTTATAATAATATACTTTTAACCTCTCTGATTATCTTGTATCTAAGCCTCTGCAAACTGCCCCTTTATTTCAGTTCTTTTGACAGACTTGCAGTTTAGCCAATCAGTGCCTGCTCCCAGATAACTTCACGTGCACGAGCACAGTGTTATCTATATGAAATACATGAGCTAACACCCTCTAGTGGTGAAAAACTGTTAAAATGCATTCTGAAAAGAGGTGGCCTTCAAGGTCTAAGAAATTAGCATATGAACCTCCTAGGTTAAACTTTTAACTAAGAATACTAAGAGAACAAAGCAAAATTGGTGATAAAAGTAAATTGGAAAATTGTTTAAAATTACATGCTCTAGCTAAATCATGAAAGTTTTTTTTTGGCCTAGACTGTCCCTTTAAGACTGAGTTTGTCCATAACAAGAGATGCTTGTGAGCTGGGCACTTCTCTTTGTGTTCATTCTTATCTGATTTTCCATCAGGAAAGTGAAGATATTATAATGTTTCCATAATTTTTCTGAGTATTATTTCTTCTTTAAATGTTAACACTGTGATAATGATTGCTTAGTTTTTCTGAATCCTAGAGACAATAGGCTTACAGGGACACAAAACTATCCACATCTTTTTCACATTAATTTTGTAAGAACTTTTTATTTAATGCTAGGACCCCTGAGACATAGGAGGATGACCAATTTAGGGGTTAAGTAGCAAAGGTTGTGGGTGGCAAATTAAATGTCCCACCTGAAGTTAAACCAGGGTCTTCAGGTTGCTGGGCTGTTTCCCTGCTTTTATGCCACTTGTGGCCTTTTGCTACAACCTAGTTTTGCCTTATCAGTTTCTTGTAGTTTGTTCTCTCTAGCTTCACCTACCTGCAGCTGTTGGTTATTTGCAATTGTCATCAGCCTATTTAAACCAAGCCCTTTCCTGTTTTCTTTGCCCGATCTTTGCAAGATCTGGATTTTGACCCTTGCTTGTGACCTGTTTTTGCCTTTTGCCTAACACATTTATTATGCCAGCTCTGGATATTGACCTCGGCCTGTCTGTCTACTCCTTTTGGATATCCTTTGCCCTGTTCCTGGGTCCCATTCTGGAATACTAATTTACTAGCCTTTAAAAGTTTTTTCCATTACCTGAATGTCTATCCACCTAATGCTGACAAGTGGACAAGAGTTATCTCTTGTTGTTGTTGCACAATTATCCCTCTAATCCACCAGGATCTCATTCAATAAATCCACTTTGGATCTGCTCCGGATAATATCCTCTACATTGTGTAATACATGTAATAACCCCTAGTGTCAAATCACCACACTCTTGTACACTATTACCTTTTTACCATCAGTCTCAGGTAAATATTAGGGGCAGCCTGATTATACTTGGATAGTGGTTGACATTTCTTCAGTGGAATGAAAATTAACAACTGCTGTAACCTAGACATACCTGGAGTGCCATAGCGAGTGGCGGATCAGGCCAAAAGGTAGAACAAGGATACAGAAAATTGCAGGCACTACTCAGCGGAAATAAAAATATAAACTTTAATGGTTCCAATTAAAAATAAAGGGTTCCCAGGACAATACAAAATGATCGTCTTACGTGTTTCACACTCCCTAGTGGCGCTTAATCATAGACTACAGGTGAAAAGAGTGGGGCAGCAAATTTATGTAAGAAGCAACAATTGATTAACCCCTAACAGACCACAAAAAAGTTAAAAGCATACTTAGTACAGAGTCAATAATAAAAAAGCAACATTGCTTAAACAGTATAATAACAGTGATGTGGTAAAGAGCAAAAAAGTGTACTTAAATATACAAGCATGTTATTTAAGTTAGTTAAGTTATTTATGTTTTACACAATACTCAGAAAAAATGGCAGGTACAGGAAAGGACCGTAATAATGTTAATAATCACAGGATATTGATCTATAGGTTCAGATGTTGAAGGGAAAAGACTAATACTGATAATATATATATATATATATATATATATATATATATATATATATATATATATATATATATATATATATAGTATTTCTATATGAATAACAGAACAGACATTAATTATCAATAAAATAATTGTTGAATTCTCTGTTCATGCCTAAAGTTGTTTGAGTTTGAAGTTTTAGAATCCAAAACAATTCTCTTTTGTCAAGGATTTTATGTTTGTTGCCCCCTCTTATGGGTACTCGTGCCAGATCTATTACTTGGACAGATATATCTGCTTTGCTTGTAAAATGAATACCATTGAAATGGCTGGCCACTGCAGAATCCTTAACAAAATTGTTTAAATCCCTGACATGTTCTCCTACTGTTTTTTCTTAATTCCCTAGATGTTTGTCCTGTGTATTGAATTTTTCATATATTGCACGTTAGCAAATATACAGCCCATTGGATACTGCAATTGGCATAAAAATCAATATCAAATTTTTGATTAGTGACACTGGAAATGAATGAATTGCCCTTTAAGCTCAAGGCACAAGTGTGGTAGTTTTTCCTGCCACACTTAAAATTACCTTTATGTGTTAGCCATCTGGATTCTGACTCCAGTGTGTTCCTTTAAATCATACTTATAGAGAGTGAATAGCCCAAAGTTTTTGTTTTTTTGGGTACAAATTTGCAATTATCAACACAGGATTTTAATATATCATCTCCCAATAGAAGATGCATGTGTTTTTTAAGTATTTTGACAACTGAGTAAAATTGGGTGGTATATTCTGTGGTAAACGCCACAGGATCTGAGAAATCATTGTTGCTTTGTTCTTTCTTGGATTTCTTACTATGATAATTTTTTTAAGTTCTAACCTGTTGGCGACATTTAGATCAGGTGTCATTCTTATAGCCTCTTTGTGCCAGTCTATTCTCAAGCTCTATGGCTTGTTGGTCATAAATCCCGTCTGATTTGGTGTTACGTCTAAGTCTAATAAACTGGCCTTTTGGAATGGCTGTGACAAGATGTTTGGGGTTTTGTGATGTGGCATGCAGTATTGTGCTCCCTGCAATGGGCTTTCTAAGAGTTTTTGTGAATATTTGGCCATCTTCAATATATATAGGGTTACATTTAAAAAGTTAACCTCTGTACTGCTGTATGTTCCAGTGAATTTTAACCCCTTATTGTTTTTGTTAAGATAGTGCATGAACAACAAATCATCAATATATCTTACAAACATGATGATATCCTCATGCCATGGATTCTGCGTGGTGTAAATATGACTAAGTTCCAACCAGGCGACATACAAAATTTGCCCCCATCGCTGTGCCGTAAATTTGTTGGTAAAACGCTTTGTCAAATAGAAATAAGTTATGGGATAACAAGTACCAAAGGATATCACCAGTAAAGTATTCAATAGTATTGTCCAGATTTAATTTTTTAGCTAAAAAGAGCTCAATGATTTGTACTCCTAAAAGATGAGGAATGCACGTGTATAGTGAAGAAATGTCAACCACTATACAAGTATAATCAGGCTGCCATTAAATATGTTCCAAACTTTCAAGGAGATTGGAACTGTCCTCCAGGTAGCTCAACCATCTCTTGGCAATGGGTTGTAAAATGGCATCCAGCCATGCTCCCATAGGTTTAAAAAGGGAACCAATGCCAGAGACAATTGGTCTACCCAGAAGGGGTTCACAATCCTTGTGCACCTTTGGCACTTTCAAGGAGATGGGAACTGTCCTCCAGGTAGCTCAGCCATCTCTTGGCAATGGGTTGTAAAATGGCATCCAGCCATGCTCCCATAGGTTCAAAAAGGGAGCCAATGCCAGAGACAATTGGTCTACCCAGAGGGTGTTCACAATCCTTATGCACCTTTGTGGTAAAAAATTGGAATTATTGGATTTGCTGGAACTGAAGTGTTCAAATCCTTTGTGCCAAAGATGCCCAAGGAAAAACCATCTTCAACTAATCGTGACAATTCCTTTTTGAATGTCACGGTCGGATTAGATGGTAATTTACAATAAGTGCCTTTATCCGATAGTTGTCTATTGGCTTCTGAGAAATAGTGATCCTTATTCATGATGACAATGCTCCCGCCCTTATCTGAGTTTTTGATGACAATATCATGGTTATTTTGTAAAGATTTTATTGCCATATGTTCCTTATAAGTCAGATTAAAGGCAGGAGCATTGTCACCAATGCTTTTTTCTAACTTCAGGATTAGTGATGTCGCTATTCGTCATCATTGAGTAAAACTTTGACCCTATACCTCACAGTCAGCAGGCACATTCCAGCCAATCATCAGCAGACCCTCCCTAGGGCTAGAACATCAGTCTGTTTTTTTTTTTCCTGTGTAATCTAATTGCAGTTGCCTGCCTGCCTGCCAGCGTGTGTGTCAGGCTCACAGCGTATACTGTGCCCACTTGCCCAGTGCCACCACTCATATCTGGTGTAACAGTAGTGTAAATGTAAAAAAAACAACACTTTTTTGACTGTGTTAAATAATAGCAGTCAGTTTCCTTCACACGTGTGTGTTTCAGTGCCTGCCAGGGCACAGTGTCACCCCAGTGCAACTCATATCTGTTTTAACAGTAGTGTACATTTAAAAAAAACAACACTTTTTTGACTGTGTTAAATAATAGCAGTCAGTTTCCTTCACACGTGTGCGTTTCAGTGCCTGCCAGGGCACAGTGTCACCCCAGTGCAACTCATATCTGGTGTAACAGTAGTGTAAATTTAAAAAAACACAACAGAATTTTTTGACTGTGTTAAATAATAGCAGTCAGTTTCCTTCACACGTGTGTGTTTCAGTGCCTGCCAGGGCACAGTGTCACCCCAGTGCAACTCATATCTGGTGTAACAGTAGTGTATATTTAAAAAAAACAACACTTTTTTGACTGTGTTAAATAATAGCAGTCAGTTTCCTTCAAACGTGTGCATTTCAGTGCCTGCCAGGGCACAGTGTCACCCCAGTGCAACTCATATCTGGTGTAACAGTAGTGTACATTTAAAAAAAACAACACTTTTTTGACTGTGAAATAATAGCAGTCAGTTTCCTGCACACGTGTGCGTTTCAGTGCCTGCCAGGGCACAGTGTCACCCCAGTGCAAGTCATATCTGGTGTAACAGTAGTGTAAATTTAAAAAAAAAAAACACTTTTTTGACTGTGTTAAATAATAGCAGTCAGTTTCCTTCACACGTGTGCGTTTCAGTGCCTGCCAGGGCACAGTGTCACCCCAGTGCAACTCATATCTGGTGTAACAGTAGTGTAAATTTTAAAAAAAAAAACACTTTTTTGACTGTGTTAAATAATAGCAGTCAGTTTCCTTCAAACGTGTGCATTTCAGTGCCTGCCAGGGCACAGTGTGACCCCAGTGCAACTCATATCTGGTGTAACAGTAGTGTACATTTAAAAAAAAACAACACTTTTTTGACTGTGAAATAATAGCAGTCAGTTTCCTGCACATGTGTGCATTTCAGTGCCTGCCAGGGCACAGTGTCACCCCAGTGCAACTCATATCTGGTGTAACAGTAGTGTACATTTAAAAAAAACAACACTTTTTTGACTGTGTTAAATAATAGCAGTCAGTTTCCTTCAAACGTGTGCATTTCAGTGCCTGCCAGGGCACAGTGTCACCCCAGTGCAACTCATATCTGGTGTAACAGTAGTGTACATTTAAAAAAAACAACACTTTTTTGACTGTGTTAAATAATAGCAGTCAGTTTCCTTCACACGTGCGCGTTTCAGTGCCTGCCAGGGCACAGTGTCACCCCAGTGCAACTCATATCTGGTGTAACAGTAGTGTACATTTAAAAAAAAAAAATACAATTTTGACTGTAATAGATTGAATAGCAGTTAGTTGTCTGCAAGCGTGTGTGTCAGGCCTACAGCGTCTACTCTGCCAACTTCTGCCAGTACACAGTGCCACTCATATCTGTTGTCACAGTAGCTTGCACGCATAGTACCACTAATCGAAAAAAAAAATTACAGGTAGAGGCAGGCCACCCCGCAGGGGCCGTCGTGTTCGTGGTGCTGTGATTCCCTTTGGCCCTAGAATAATGCCCAGTGTTCAGAGGCCATGTACCCCGAACTCGAACAGTTCTGAGGAAATAGTTGACTGGCTAACACAGGACACCCAATCTTCTACAGCTTCCGCTCGGAACCTTGATGCACCATCCTCCTCCAGCTTAGCTTCGGGCACCTCTCAAGTTACCACTCGCCCGCCTGCTGCCACCACCAACACTAGCACCACAGCCGCTTCACTTGATCTGTCAGAGCAGTTATTTACACATCAGTTGGAAGAAATGAGTGATAGTGATGCACAACCATTATTGCCAGAGGATGTAGATAACAGGGATATGTCTCAGTCAGGCAGCATTACACACATGGACGTACGGTGTGATGATGATGATGTTGTACCCGCTGCTGCTTCCTTTGCTGAGTTGTCCGATACAAGTGAAGCGGTTGATGATGACGATGCGTCCGTGGATGTGACGTGGGTGCCCACTAGAAGAGAAGAAGATGAGGGGGAAAGTTCAGATGGGGAGACAGAGAGGAGGAGGAGACAAGTTGGAAGCAGGGGGAGGTTGTCGCAAGGAGCTAGTGGCACAGTCAGACAGCATGCATCGGCACCCGGGGTCAGCCAGACAGCACGCCAATCAACGCATGCTGTTGCCACCACCAGAATGCCGTCATTGCAGAGTTCAGCAGTGTGGCATTTTTTTTGTGTGTTGCCATTTGCAACCTGTGTCAAAAGAAACTGAGTCGTGGGAAGTCCAACACCCACCTAGGTACAACTGCTTTGCGAAGGCACATGATCGCACATCACAAACGCCTATGGGATCAACACATGAGTACAAGCAGCACACAAACTCAAAGCCACCATCCTCCTCCTGGTCCAGCATCTTCAGCCACATCAACCACTGCTGTCCTCCTTGCCCCTCTCAACCATCCGCCACTACGTGTCTCACCTTGAGCAGTTCCTGCTGATCTGCCCACAGTCAGGTGTCTGTCAAGCCAGAAGCCAGTGTCACAAAGTCACCCCCTTGCCCGGCATCTGACAGCTGGCTTGTCTGAACTCTTAGCCCGCCAGCTTTTACCATACCAGGCGTTCAAAAAATTTGTAGCTATTGGGACACCGCAGTGGAAGATACCCGGCCGAAATTTCTTTGCACAAAAGGCAATCCCCAACCTGTACTCGATTGCGCAAAAGGAAGTAATGGCATGTCTGGCACACAGTGTTGGGGCAAGGGTCCATCTGACCACTGATACCTCATCTGCAAAGCATGGTCAGGGCAGGTATATCACCTACACTGCAAATTGGGTAAACCTGCTGACGGCTGCCAAGCATGGAATGCGTGGCTCTGCAGAGGAGTTGGTGACACCGCCACGACTTGCAGGCAAGCCTGCTGCCACCTCCTCTACTCCTCCTACTCCATCCTCTTCCATAACCTCCTCGGCTGAGTCCTCTTCTGCTGCTGCGTCTTGCTCCACATCAACGGCACCCACCCAGCTCCCCAGGTACTATTCCACATCCCGGATACGGCAGTGTCACGCCGTCTTGGGGTTGACTTGCCTGAAAGCAGAGAGTCACACTGGACCAGCACTCCTGTCCGTCCTGAACGCACAGGTGGATCAGTGGCTGACTCCGCACCAACTGGAGATCGGCAAAGTGGTTTGTGACAACGGAAGAAATTTGGTGGCGGCATTGTATTTGGGCAATTTGACACATGTGCCGTGCATGGCACATGTGTATAATCTGATCGTACAATGCTTTGTGCATAAGTACCCAGGCTTACAGGATGTCCTGAAGCAGGCCAGGAAGGTGTGTGGCCATTTCAGGCATTCCTACACGGCCATGGCGAACTTTTCAGATATCCAGCGGCGAAGGAGAATGACCTGTACTGGGTGTCCACGCTACTAGACCCCCGGTATAAGCATAAAGTGCCTGAAATGTTACCAAATTACCACAAGTTGGAAAGGATGCAGCAGTTCCAAAATAATTTAAAAAGTATGGTTTACACAGCGTATAAGGGTGATGTCACAGCACAACGGGAATCTAACAGGGGAAGAGGTGAAAGTAATCCTCCTCCTCCCCCAACCACGCCGGCAAGGACAGGATGCTTTACAGACCTGTTGTTGATGGAGGACATGCAGAGCTTTTTAAGTCCTATGCATCGCCACAGTCCTTCGGGGTCCACCCTCAGAGAATGACTCGACCGACAGGTAGCAGACTACCACGCCTTAACTGCAGATATCAACACTCTGAGGAGCGATGAACCCCTTGACTCCTGGGTGTGCAGGCTTGACCTGTGGCCTGAGCTATCCCAATTTGCGATAGAACTTCTGGCCTGCCCCGTTTCAAGTGTCCTGTCAGAAAGGACCTTCTGTGCAGCAGAAGGTATTGTCACTGAGAAGAGAAGTCACCTAGGTCAAAAAAGTCTAGATTACCTCACCTTTATTAAGATGAATGAGGGATGGATCCTGAAGGGACTGACAGTGGGTGATACATTCGAATAAAAAAGGCCTGATGAGATGAGCTGCCTAAAAATGGTCCACACGCTGCTGTATTTTGTCTCTGAATGCCGGATGACTTGCGTGACTTATCTGCCACCAACTAGGGTTCAAGCTGCAATGTTTTAGGGCACTTTCTGCCTGGAAAACAAACATCAATTTTTCTGGCCGCTGCTACAGCAGCGGCTCCAACAATACCTAATTTTTCAGGCATGTGTACATGCCTAATTTTTCTGGCCTCTGGTGCTGCACTGTGGCTTCAAAAACCAAACCAAAAAAAGGCACATAACAGGGATTAAACTGATAGGAATAGTACTACTTAACACACCATTCCTATCTGGTGGCACATTAGATTGCATGCGCAGTGCCCCAAATTTGAAGTAGGAGGTCCAACCAAGCATCTTTTTCCATCTCCCGGTTCCTAAAATCGATGCCATATAGGGGACGTAACAGGGATTAAACTGATAAGAATAGAACTACTTAACACACCACTCCTATCTGGTGGCACATTAGATTGCACGCGCAGTGCCCCAAATTTGAAGTAGGAGGACCGACCAAGCATCTTTTTCCATCTCCTGGTTCCTAAAATCAATGCCATATACACGTCCCCTAATAGGGAACGTAACAGGGATTAAACTGATAAGAATAGTATTACTTAACACACCACTCCTATCTGGTGGCACATTAGATTGCACGCGCAGTGTCACAAATTTGAAGTAGGAGGACCGGCCAAGCATCTTTTTCCATCTCCCGGTTCCTAAAATCGATGCCATATACACGTCCCCTGATAGGGGACGTAACAGGGATTAAACTGATAAGAATAGTACTACTTAACACACCACTCCTATCTGGTGGCACATTAGATTGCACGCGCGGTGCCCCAAATTTGAAATAGGAGGACCGACCAAGCATCTTTTTCCATCTCCCGGTTCCTAAAATCAATGCCATATACACGTCCCCTGATAGGGGACATAACAGGGATTAAACTGATAGGAATAGTACTACTTAACACACCTTATAATAATGCAGAGAGAGGCAACGCAGAGAGAGGAGTCTGAAAAAGAGGAGTCAGAGGAGGAAGGTGGCTTTGAGGAGGTGGAAGACCAAACACAGCAGGCGTCCCAGGGGGCTTGTTGTCACCTTTCGGGGACCCTTGGTTTTGTACGTGGCTGGGTGGAGGAAGAGACCTTCAATGACATCAGTGAGGACAAGGAACGGGGCATGGCTAGCTTGGTATCCAACCTTGTGCAAATGGGGAGTTTGCGGTTGTGCAAATGGACTGTTTGCGGTTGTTTGCGGTGCGTTAAACGGGGAGTTTGGTCTGTCACTGTGAAGCGGGCATAACCCTTACACTACCTGATCGATACAACATCATATCTTATGTTTTAAAGCACGTTATTCCAAACAATCTAGGAATGTTAGGTGATTTATGCCCTTTATGGATTAAAACCAGACTCTGCATCAACTATGTAATTTTTCATGGGAGTTTTGCCATGGATACCCCTCCGGCATGCCACAGTCCAGGTGTTAGTCCCCTTGAAACAACTTTTCCATCACTATTGTGGCCAGAAAGAGTCCCTGTGGGTTTTAAAGTTTGCCTGCCTTTTGAAGTCTATGGCGGTTCGCCCGTTTGCGAACAGTTGTGGAAGTTCGCGTTTGCCGTTCGCGAATTCATCCCTATTCAGGATATCATTGTGTGCAGCTTTTTGATAGGTGTTCAGCACAGCACCTCTATGTTGAATGGGATAGAAGTAAGACCTAGTTTTAGTAGGTTTTTGCAGTAGTTTTGTACTGGAAGTGGATGCATCCATACAATATAATTCATTCAAGGTTGCTAGGGAACAAGCATCTGAAAAAGGTAGATGGGGATGAATGTAAGAGATGTGCTGGACTTCACCACTTTCTGCATGATCAGAAATATCACCAATATCATGTGAGAGAGAAAAAAACCTCTTCAATGCTAATTTTCTGATAAATTTGTTTACATCCAGAAGAGTGGTGAAGCCAATAAATTTATTTGTGGGGGCAATTAGTACAGATTTTTCATAAGCAGTGAGATTATGTTGGGACAAATTAATAATGCTGAAGTTTTCAGATGAGTTACAATTATCATTTAATGCCCCTTTTTCTTCGTCTTTGCTTTTTCTTTTCCTCTTTTTCTCCATCTGTGTCTTCTTCTTTTTCTAACTGGGTGGTCCTGAGGGTCTTCGGGTGGACCACCTGTTGGCATTCCCCCGACTGCTCTCCTGAACTGTCCTGTAAAAAAGAAGAGGAAGAACAGGAGGAGGAAGAGGAGGAAGAAGAGGAGGAGGTGGAAAGAGAAGAGGAAGAATAGGTGGAGTGACTAGAATTAAAATTGTCCGCATCTGTAGAATCTGAGGTGCTGATTACCACTCTTCTTTTGTGGTTACTCTTTTTAAGGATGGATTTGGGAATTTTTTTGTATTATGTTGTCCTTGGTTAGACTGGGATTTGTGGAAATTCTTTTGATACTTGTTTTTGTTCTCACGTTGTTGGTGACGTACTGCTGCCCAATTATACACCCTATTTTGCTCATAATCATCTTTGTCCCTTGTGATTTTTTTGCTTTTAAAGCATGCCTGCTCTCCATCGACTTTGGCAATAAATTCGTCCATTTTTTTCTTGTATACCGGAAACTTACAGTGTTGTTCAAAGGATTTTAACTCTTCTTGTTTAAATTCGATATCAGGTTTGATTTTATCCATTTTCTTTACTTCTTCAAATTCAAATGATGGATATTTTTTAATCCTTAGTCCCCTTGGGATTCTCTGAGATTCAGTGTATTTATTAAAAGTTATGATGTCCCACATAAATTTCAAATCTGTTACTAAGAGCTGTTGTAAAGATTTGAAATGATTTTTAATCTCGTTTGTTCTCCCACATAGACTTCTTTTGAGAAAACTTTGTCAAAGAAGTCTTGCCTGTTATTAAAATAAAAAATATCCTGTATTGCCAATTGTGTAATGGAAACTATGTTATTGGCAGACACCACATCATCTGCTTCTGTGTTTATACCTGCCATGTCTGGGAACACTAGCTAACTTAATACGGGTAGTAGGTAACAAGTATAGTACTGCACATTGAAAACGTTGCTGCTTTATCAGAGAGAAATCAAGTGGAGGTGAGAGTTCAGTTGTTTTATGTGGACTTATCATTGTCCATTTCTTATACGGATTCACAAATGTATTACATCATCTTCGTATAGCGTTTGTAATATACGTTTTTTTGTTAAAGATAGAGCGTGTTTCAATTACGTATAAAAAGATTTTTATACTCACAGATAGAAGATCTTTAGACTGTTTGTAGAAACCGCTGTACTTTCAAAACTATTTTATTTTCCAAACGGCTACGTCTGTGTTAGCAGCTGAAAACGCTGGGTGCCGAAAACCGGAAATGAAGGGATCCAAGTGAGTAAAACAAAAAGGGTGTACCGGTACACAGTCAAAGACTCCAGGCCATGCAGTGGGATGAAAATTATCAACTGCTGTAACCTAGACATACCCGGAGTGCCATAGCGAGCGGCGGATAAGGCCAAAAGGTAGAACAAGGATACAGAAAATTGCAGGCACTATTCAGTTAGCAGAAATAAAAATATAAACTTTAATGGTTCCAATTAAAATTAAAGTGTTCCCAGACAGAGGACAACACAAAAGGATCGTCTTACGCATTTCACGCCCCCCTAGTGGCGCTTAATCATAGACTACAGGTGCAAGAGAGGGGCAGCCAATTTATGCAAGAAGCAACAATTGATTAACCCTTAACAGACCACAAAAAAGTTAAAAGCATACTTAGTACAGAGTCAATAATAAAAAAGCAACATTGCTTAAACAGTATAATAACAGTGATGTGGTAAGGAGCAAAACAGAGTACATAAATATACAAGCATGTTAGATTATCTTCAATTAATATACATATTAAATTAATGTTTTACACAATACTCAGAAAAAATGGCAGGTACAGGAAAGGACGTAATAATGTTAATAATCACAGGATATTGATCTATAGGTTCAAATGTTGAAGGGAAAAGGCTAATACTGATAAAACATATATATAGTATTTCTATATGAATAACATAATAGGCATTAATCATCAATAAAATAACTGATGTCGAAATCTCTGTTCATGCCTAAAGGTGTTTTAGTTTGAAGTTTTAGAATCCAAAACAATTCTCCTCTTCTCTTCCCACCTCCTCCTCTTCTCCCTCCTCTTCCTCCTCCTGTTCTTCCTCTTCTTTTTTACAGGACAGTTAAGGAGAGGAGTCGGGGGAATGCCAGCAGGTGGTCCGATCGAAGACCAGCAGGACCACCCAATTAGAAAAAGAAGACGCAGATGGAGAAAAAAGCGGAAAAGAAAAAGCAAAGAAGAAGAAAAAGGGACATATAATGATAATTGTACCTCATCTGAAAATGTCAGCATTATTAATTTGTCCCAACATAATCTCACTGCTTGTGAAAAATCTGTACTAACAAAAGGGTTAGGATTTGCCCCCACAAATAGATTTACTGGCTTCACCACTCTTCTGGATGTAAACAAATTCATCAGAAAATTAGCATTGAAGAGGTTTTTTTTTCTCTCTCACATGATATTGGTGATATTTCTGATCATTCAGAAAGTGGTGAAGTCCAGCACATCTCTTACATTCATCCCCATCTACCTTTTTCAGATGCTTGTTCCCTAGCAACCTTGAATGAATTATATTGTATGGATGCATCCACTTCCAGTACAAAACTACTGCAAAAACCCACTAAAACTAGGTCTGACTTCTATCCCACTCAATGTAGAGGTGCTATGCTGAACGCCTATTAAAAAGCTGTACAGAATGATATCCTATAGTTAGAAAAAAGCATTGGTGACAATGCTCCCGCCTTCAATCTGACTTATAAGGAAAGTATGGCAATAAAATATTTACAAAATAACCATGATATTATCATCAAACACTCGGATAAGGGCGGGAGCATTGTCATCATGAATAAGGATCACTATTTCTCAGAAGCCAATAGACAACTGTTGGATAAAGGCACTTATTGTAAATTACCATCTAATCTGACCGTGACATTCAAAAAGGAATTGTCACAATTAGTTAAAGATGGTATTTCATTGGGCATCTTTGGCACGAAGGATTTGAACACTTTAGTTCCAGCAAATCCAATAATTCCAATTTGTTACCACAAAGGTGCATAAGGATTGTGAACACCCTCTGGGTAGACCAATTGTCTCTGGCATTGGCTCCCTTTTTGAACCTATGGGAGTATGGCTGGATGCCATTTTACAACCCATTGCCAAGAGACAGTTGAGCTACCTGGAGGACAGTTCCCATCTCCTTGAAAGTTTGGAACATATTCAATGGCAGCCTGATTATACTTGGATAGTGGTTGACATTTCTTCACTATACATGTGCATTCCTCATCTTTTGAGTACAAATCATTGAGCTCTTTTTAGTTAAAGAATTAAATCTGGACAATACTATCAAATACTTTATTGGTGATATCCTCAGGTACTTGTTATACCATAACTTTTTTCTATTTGACCAAGAGTGTTACCAACAAATTTGCGGCACGGAGATGGGGCAACATTTGCCCCATCGTTTGCCAATTTGTATGTCGCCTGGTGGGAACTTAGTCATATTTACACCACGCAGAATCCATGGCATGAGGATATCATCATGTTTGTAAGATATATTGATGATTTGTTGTTCATTGTTAAAAGACCACTTGATGACTCCTCATTCCATGAATTCATGCACTATCTTAACAAAAAAAATATGGGATTAAAATTCACTGGAACATACAGCAGTACAAATTTAACCTTATATATTGAAGATGGCCAAATATGCACAAAAACCTTTAGAAAACCCATTGCAGGGAACACAATACTGCATGCCACATTACAACACCCCAAACATCTTGTCACAGCCATTCCAAAAGGACAATTCATTAGACTTAGACATAACACCAATCAGACAGGATTTATGACCAACAAGCCATAGAGCTTGAGAATAGACTGGCACAAGGAGGCTATAAGAAAGACACCTTAGCTAAATGTCGCCAACAGGTTAGAACTTTAAAAATTGATCATAGTAAGAAATCCAAGAAAGAACAAAGCAACAATGATTTCTCAGATCCTGTGGTGTTTACCACAGAATATACCAAACAATTTAACTCAGTTGTCAAAATGCTTAAAAAACACATGCATCTTCTATTGGGTGATGATATATTAAGATCCTGTGTTGATAATTGCAAATGTGTACCCAAAAAAACTAAAACTTTGGGCCATTCACTCTCTCCAAGTATGATTTAAAGGAACACACTGGAGTCAGAATCCAGATGGCTAACACATAAAGGTAATTTTAAGTGCCTTGATCCTAAAGGGCAATTCATTCACTTCCAATGTCACTAATCAAAAAATTGATATTGATTTTTATGCCAATTGTAGTACCCAATGGGCTGTATATTTGCTAACGTGCAATATATGCAATATATGCAAAATTCAATACACAGGACAAACATAGAGGGAATTAAGAAAAAGAGTAGGAGAACATGTCAGGGATGTAAACAATTATGTTAAAGGGACAGTCTAGTCAAACTTTCATGATTCAGATAGGGCATGCAATTTTAAACAACTTTCCAATTTACTTCTATTATCTAATTTGCTCAATTCTTTAGATATCCTTTGTTGAAGAAATAGCAATGCACATGTGTGAGCCAATCACACAAGGCCTCTATGTGCAGCAACCAATCAGCAGCTACTGAGCATATCTAGATATGCTTTTCTGCAAGGGATATCAAGAAAATGAAGCAAATTAGATCATAGAAGTAAATTAGAAAGTGGTTTAAAATGACATGCTCTTTCAAAATCACGAAAGAAAAAAATTGGGTTTCATGTCCCTTTAAAGGATTACTTTCTGTTATAATTTTTAAGCTAAACAACTAACATATTAAAGTTAATAAACATTAATTAAAACCTACTGACCTATATTTTCTCCAAAACGAAGTTTCATAACGTTCTAAAAGTTATATCTTTTATGCGCCGATGATGTCACGTTATCCTGCTCACTATTTTCAGCACTGCATGTTCAAAATACTTAAACCAATAACTTTGTGTTTAAAGGGCCATTTTGAAACCTAGGTATTGTAAACGGATTGGTACAGAGCAAAGTATACCCACTGAGTGGGTTTGGAAAACAATTAAATTTGCAGACAAGATTTCTGATATACGGTAGAGATATGTTAATGAAATGCTATTGATAAAAAGCGTATTTGGGGTAGTTAGTTAGTAACAGGCATAGAAAATATTTACTTACAGTGGCCCTTTAAGGATTCTGCAGTGGCTAGCCATTTTAATGGTATTCATTTTACAAGCAAAGCAGATATATCTGTCCAAGGAGGAGGTGGGAAGAGAAGAGGAGAATTGTTTTGGATTCTAAAACTTCAAACTAAAACACCCTTAGGCATGAACAGAGAATTCGACATCAGTTATTTTATTGATGATTAATGCCTATTCTGTTATTCATATAGAAATACTATATATATGTTTTATCAGTATTAGTCTTTTCCCTTCAACATCTGAACCTATAGATCAATATCCTGTGATTATTAAGATTATTACGGTCCTTTCCTGTACCTGCCATTTTTTCTGAGTATTGTGTAAAACATAAATTTATTATGTATATTAATTGAAGATAATCTAACATGCTTGTATATTTATGTACTCTTTTTTGCTCTTTACCACATCACTGTTATTATACTGTTTAAGCAATGTTGCTTTTTAATTATTGACTCTGTACTAAGTATGCTTTTAATTTTTTTGTGGTCTGTTAGGGGTTAATCAATTGTTGCTTCTTGCTTGAATTGGCTGCCCATCTCTTGCACCTGTAGTCTATGATTATGCGCCACTAGGGTGCGTGAAACGCGTAAGACAATCCTTTTGTGTTGTCCTCTATCTGAGAACTCTTTATTTTTAATTGGAACCATTAAAGTTTATATTTTTAATTCCGCTGAGTAGTGCCTGCAATTTTCTGTATCCTTGTTCTACCTTTTGGCCTTATCCGCCGCTCGCTATGGCACTCCGGGTATGTCTAGGTTACAGCAGTTGCTAATTTTCATCCCACTGCATGACCTGGAGTCTTTGACCGTGTACCGGTACACCCCTAATATTTACCTGGGACTGATGGTAAAAAGGTAATAGTGTACAAGAGTGTGGTGATGTGACAATAGGGGTTATTACATTTATTATACAACGCAGAGGATATTATCTGGAGCAGATCCAAAGTGGATTTATTGAATGAGATCCTGGTGGATTAGAGGGATATTTGTGCAACAACAACAAGAGATAACTCCTGTCCGCTTGTCAGCATTAGGTGGATAGACATTCAGGTAATGGAAAAAACTTTGACAGGCTAGTAAATTAGTATTCCAGAATGGGACCCAGGAACAGGAGGCAAAGGATAGCCAAAGGAGTAGACACACAGGCCGAGGTCAATATTATCCAGAGCTGGCATAATAAATGCGGTAGGCAAAAGGCAAAAACAGGTCACAAGCAAGGGTCAAAATCCAGATCTTGCAGACGAAGTACAAAAACAGCAGGCAAGCGCATAATTAGGAAAACAGGCAATAGGTCATACAATGAAGCATAAACAAAATAAACACACCCAGAGACTAGCTCAATAAACGGGCAACGAAAACAGGAAATGAGTATTGTGTAAAACATAAATTTATTATGTATATTAATTGAAGATAATCTAACATGCTTGTATATTTATGTACTCTTTTTTGCTCTTTACCACATCACTGTTGTTATACTGTTTACGCAATGTTGCCTTTTTATTCTTGACTCTGTACTAAGTATGCTTTTAACTTTTTTGTTGTCTGTTAAGGGTTAATCAATTGTTGCTTCTTGCATAAATTGGCTGCCCCTCTCTTGCACCTGTAGTCTATGATTAAGCGCCACTAGGGGGCATGAAATGTGTAAGACGATCCTTTTGTATTGTCCTCTGTCTGGGAACCCTTTATTTTTAATTTGAACCATTAAAGTTTATATTTTTATTCAGGGCTGGATTGGCCTACCAGGATACCAGGAGATTTCCCGGTGGGCTGCAGCAGATGGGGCTGGAAAGCTACAATTTAAAGGGGTGATTAATGGATGCAGTTGGGTTGTAAGGTGCCTATATAACATAAATCTGGCTTTTTTTATTTAAAACAAAGTAACATAATTTAATTCTGATGAAAATATTGGGGAAGGAGTGTCCCAGTAATCCACTTTGAGAAAAATGGGGCCTGTGCATTCTACCAACTCAACAAAAAATAGGGCTGGTCTTCATATTTTTCCAGGGCTGCTTTTTATTCCCAGTCCGGCCCTGTTTTTATTTCCGCTAACTGAGTAGTGCCTGCAATTTTCTGTATCACAGGTAAATATTGTATGTGCAGTTCTACGAAAATATAGCCACTATACTAATAATAGTAATTCCATGCTTAGTAATCTACCAGACACTCAGTTCTTTACCAGAGAGAGAGCTTTAATTAGAATGTACCCAATTTGCAGAAAGCTTACAGAGACAGTTACATAAAGAGGTTTTCAGTCTCACTCTCACACACACAACATGTCCTATCTATCAGTTATTGCAGAGTGTGTGTTTGTGTATGTGAGTGCATGTGTGTGTAGAGTGTCAGTGTGTATGTATACCTATCAATCTTCCATCCCAACTGCCCTACTATCCCTCTCAGCTGTCCTGCTAATATCCTGATATTTTTTTTTAGTCGAAGAGCCAGGTTTTAAGGTCCTTTCTGAACTTTGTAAGGGAGGTGGATTATCTGAGGTGCAGTGGGAGGGTGTTCCATGCCTTTGCTGCCATGTGGGAGAAGGATCTTCCGCCCACTGTGGATTTTCTGATGCGGGGGATGACTGTGAGTGCTTGGTCGGCCGATCGGAGTTGTCTGGTGGGGGTGTAGAAATTTACTCGGTGGTTGATGTATTCGGGTCCGATGTTGTGTAGGGCCTTGAACACGTGGGTAAGGAGCTTGAAGGTGATTCTCTTGTTGATGGGGAGCCAGTGAAAGTTCCTTAGGTGTTCGGTGATGTGGCATTGGAGAGAAATGTCAAGGATAAGTGTCTGGCTGAGGCGTTCTGTAGGCGTTAGAGTCTCTTTTGGAGTTTGATGGTGGAGCCGGCGTAGAGTGCATTGCCGTAGTCCAACCGACTGCTGATGAGGGCATGGGTGACTGTTTCATTGGTTTCGGTAGGGATCCACTTGAAGATTTTTCGAAGCAGATGGAGAATGTGGAAGCATGTTGAGGTGATGGCACTGATTTGTCGGTCCATGGAGAGTGAGGAGTCCAGGATGAAGCCTAGAGATCGTGCGTGGTAAGTTGGGGTTGAAGGGTGACCGAGTGCTGTGGGCCACCAGGAGTCATCCCATGCGGATTCATTTGGGTCCGAGGAGGAGGACTTCGGTTTTGTCTGTGTTAAGTTTGAGCCGATTGTCATTCTTCTAGGTGGCGACTGCTGTCAAGCCTTTGTGGACGTTCTTTTTGGCGGTGGTGGGATCTCAGATGAGTGAGATGATTAACTGGGTATCGTCGGCGTAGGAGACAATGTTGAGGTCATGGCGTCGGACGATGGCGACGAGAGGGGCTATGTAGATGTTGAAGAGGGTTGGGCTCAGCGAAGAGCCTAGCGGTACACCACAGTTGACTAGTGTGGGTTTGGAGGAGGAGGGCGGGAGTCTGACTTTCTGGGTCCTGCCCATGAGGAAGAAGGTGATCCATTCCAAGGCTTTGCTGCAGTTGCCGGCATCTTGTAGGCGGGTGCGGAGGGTGTTGTGGTCGACAGTGTCAAAAGCTGCAGAGAGGTCTTGGAGGATGAGGGCGGCGGTTTCTCCTCGGTCAAGTATGGCACAAATGTCGTCTGTGGTGGCAAGGAGGGTGGTCATGGTGCTGTGGTTGCTTCTGAAACCGGATTGGGAGTGGTCCAGGGTGTAGTTGGCTTCAATGTGGTGAATAAGTTGCAAGGTAATGGACTTCTCTATGACTTTGGCTGGGAAGGGGAGTAGTGGGATGGGGCGGTAGTTATTCAGGTCCATGGGGTCTGCCGAGGGTTTCTTCAGCAGGGGTTTCAGTTCCGCGTGCTTCCAGACATCCGGAAATGTGCTGGTTTTGATGGAGCAGTTGATGGTGTGGCGGAGTTCAGGGGCGATGGTGTTGCTTGCTTTGTTGAAAATGTGATGGGGGCATGGGTCTGAGGGTGAGCCAGAGTGGATGGATTTCATGATTCTGAGGGTGTCCTCTGTGGTGAGGGGGCTACAGATAGTCTGTGTTTGGTGTGGGGGTGAATTTAGCAGGGGTGTCGTTGGATGTAGGGGAGTGGGTGGTGGAGGTTGAGTTATGAGGCGTGAAACTGTCATAGATGTCAAGGATCTTGTAGTGGAAGTGTGCAGCAAGGGTATTGCAGAGGTCCTGGGAGGGTGGGATTTGGTGGTGTCACTGTTGGGTTTAGAGAATTCCTTGATGACTAAGAACAACTCCTTGCTGTTGTGTGCATTAGGGTTTCTATCATAAAATGGAAAATTCAAGAACCAGAGGTCATGATCTCAAGCTAAAGGGTAGTAGATTCAGGAGTAATTTGAGGAATCACTTCTTTACAGAAAGAGTGATTGATTTTTGGAATAAACTTCCTCAAGAGGTAGTAGCAACAAACACTGTGGGGGACTTTAAAAATGCATGGGATAAGCATAAGGCTATTCTACAAACTAGATAAGTTTATACTGTTAAGTAATATCAGGCAGACTTGCTGGGCATATGGCTCTTATCTGCCATCAATATCTATGTTTCTATGTTTTAGTTGATTTTGTCTTGGATGGCTGTTTTTTTGGCAGTTTTTGTAAGGTGGTGGTGGGTGGTGAATGCTTCCTTAAAGGCAGCTTTTTCTAGAAGAGTCTTGCTGGATCTCCAGGTTCTTTCCAATCGTCTGGAGTGGAGTTTGGAGTCCTGGAGGGCCGGGGTGAACCAGCTGACCTTGTTGATGGTTTTGCGGCTGGACGTTTTTTTGAGGGGGCGAGGGTGTTGGAGCAGTCTGTAATCCAGCAGTGGAGGTTGTGGGTAGAGGAGTTGGCGTCTGTGGAGGTAGGTGGGGAGGATTTGGTTAGGGTGCGGTGTAGTTGGTCTTGGGTGATGTTGTTCCAGTTTCTGCGAGGTGGGTGGTATTTTCGGAGGTGGGTAATGGGTTGGTTGAAGGAGTGAAGTGTATGCAGTGGTGGTCAGTCCAGAGGAGTTCGGTGATGTGATTGACTGAGATGTGGTTGCCTGAGGAAAAGATTGGGTTGAGGGTGTGGCCGGCTGCGTGGGTTGGGTAGTTTACGAGTTGCTTCAGTCCGATGGTTCCGAGGTTTTCCAGGAGGGTGGAGGTGTTGTGATCGTTGGGGCTGTCAAGATGGAAGTTGAGGTCACTGAAGAGGATGTAGTCTGTTGAGTAGAGGGCATGCAATGTGGTCGGTGATGGAGTTGCAGAAGGCGACATGTGAGTGCCCTCCAAAAAGGAAAAAGTTTCTACATACACTATTGCGGATTGCACCCAGGTAGTGAGTACACCATGGAGGTTAAAGTGCTGAGCTACCGGCAATCACTATCTATCTATCTATCTATCTATCTATCTATATATGTCACGCTCTGGGCCGCTGGGAAGCTCCGGCGGTCCTCTCTGTGTGTTTGATTGGCAGGTAGTCTGAGCTTTCCCTTCCTGATGATGTCACTACCAGGCTTTTTATTCCGGGCTTCCTGTTTCTTCAGTGCCTGTTTGTTTGTTACTCTTTGTGGCTCCTGTGAGGACTTCACTGTGGAAACTCTCTAACTGCCAAACTCTGCAAAGACTGACTATGCTGGGTTAACCCTCTAACTTCCTGATAACCTGTTGCCAAACATTGCAAGTACTGTTTATTAGTGATGTCGCGAACATAAAATTTTCGGTTCGCGAACAGCGAACGCGAACTTCCACAAATGTTCGCGAACGGGCGAACCGCCATAGACTTCAATAGGCAGGCGAATTTTAAAACCCACAGGGACTCTTTCTGGCCACAATATTGATGGAAAAGTTGTTTCAAGGGGACTAACACCTGGACTGTGGCATGCCGGAGGGGGATCCATGGCAAAACTCCCATGGAAAATTACATAGTTGATGCAGAGTCTGGTTTTAATCCATAAAGGGCATATATCCCCTAACATTCCTAAATTGTTTGGAATAATGTGCTTTAAAACATCAGGTATGATGTTGTATCGATCAGGTAGTGTAAGGGTTACGCCCGCTTCACAGTGACAGACCAAACTCCTGCAGCGGGTACAACATCTAAATAGTTTCTAAATGTTGTCCTGAGTTTAGAAATACCCAATGTTAACATGTTCTTTGCAAGTTATAGGGAAATAAATACAAGAAGCACTTTGCTATTTCAAAACCACTTTTCTCTTGTTAAGTGTATCCAGTCCACGGATCATCCATTACTTGTGGGATATTCTCCTTCCCAACAGGAAGTTGCAAGAGGATCACCCACAGCAGAGCTGCTATATAGCTCCTCCCCTAACTGCCATATCCAGTCATTCTCTTGCAACTCTCAACAAAGATGGACGTAGTAAGAGGAGAGTGGTGTATTATAGTTAGTTTCTTAACTTCAATCAAAAGTTTGTTATTTTTAAATGGTACCGGAGTGTACTGTTTTATCAAAGGTAGCATTAGAAGAAGAATCTGCCTGTGATTTCTATGATCTTAGCAGAAGTAACTAAGATCCATTGCCGTTCTCACATATTCTGAGGATTGAGGTAAATTCAGAGAGGGAATGGCGTGCAGGTTTTCCTGCAATAAGGTATGTGCAGTAAACATATTTCTAGGGATGGAACTTGCTAGAAAAATGCTGCTGATACCGGATTAATGTAAGTTAAGCCTAAATGCAGTGATTTAATAGCGACTGGTATCAGGCTTATTAACAGAGATACATACTCTTATAAAAGTGTAATATAAAACGTTTGCTGGCATGTTTAATCGTTTTTATATATGCTTTGGTGATAAAACTTATTGGGGCCTAGTTTTTTCCACATGGCTGGCTTTATTTTTGCTAGAAACAGTTTCCTGAGGCTTTCCACTGTTATAGTATAAAAGTTACAGTTGGTGCAGTTAAAATTACAAACTGTGACATTCAGCTTCCCTCAGCAGTCCCCTGCATGCTATAGGACATCTCTGATGGGCTCAAAAGGCTTCAAAAGTAGGAGCTGTGGCAGTTGTTATGACTGTTTAAAAAACATATTTTTCGTTTGGTTAATCTGTTTTTTGTATTAAGGGGTTAATCATCCATTTGCAAGTGGGTGCAATGCTCTGCTAACTTGTTACATACACTGTAAAAACTTTGTTAGCGTAACTGCCTTTTTTCACTGTTATTTCAAATTTTGCCAAAATTTGTTTCTCTTAAAGGCACAGTAACGTTATTTATATTGCTTGTTAACTTTGTTTAAAGTGTTTTCCAAGCTTGCTAGTCTCATTGCTAGTCTGTACAAACATGTCTGACACAAAGGAAACTATTTGTTCATTATGTTTAAAAGCCATGGTGGAGCCCCACAGGAGAATGTGTACTAAATGTATTGCTTTCACCTTAAACAGTAAAGATCAGTCTTTATAAAAGAATTGTCACCAGAGGGGTCTGTCGAGGGGGAAGTTATGCCGACTAACTCTCCCCACGTGTCGGACCCTTCGCCTCCCGCTCGAGAGACGCACGCTAATATGGCGCCAAGTACATCAGGGATGCCCATAGCGATTACTTTGCAGGACATGGCTGCAATCATGAATAATACCCTGTCACAGGTATTAGCCAGATTGCCTGAATTGAGAGGCAAGCGCGATAGCTCTGGGGTTAGACGAGATACAGAGCCCGTAGATGCTGTAAGAGCCATGTCTGATACTGCGTCACAATATGCAGAACCTGAGGACGGAGAGCTTCAGTCTGTGGGTGACGTCTCTGAATCGGGGAGACCTGATTCAGAGATTTCTAATTTTAAATTTAAGCTTGAGAACCTCCGTGTGTTACTTGGGGCGGTATTAGCTGCTCTGAATGACTGTGACACAATTGCAGTGCCAGAGAAATTGTGTAGGCTGGATAAATACTATGCAGTGCCGGTGAGTACTGATGTTTTTCCAATACCTAAAAGGCTTACAGAAATTATTAGTAAGGAGTGGGATAGACCCGGTGTGCCCTTTTCCCCACCTCCTATATTTAGAAAAATGTTTCCAATAGATGCCACTACACAGGACTTATGGCAGACAGTCCCTAAGGTGGAGGGAGCAGTTTCTACTTTAGCAAAGCGTACCACTATCCCGGTTGAGGACAGTTGTGCTTTTTCAGATCCAATGGATAAAAAATTAGAGGGTTACCTTAAGAAAATGTTTATTCAACAAGGTTTTATTTTACAGCCCCTTGCATGCATTGCCCCTGTCTTCTGCGGCGGCGTTCTGGTTTGAGGCCCTGGAAGAGGCCATCCATACAGCTCCATTGACTGAAATTATTTACAAGCTTAGAACACTTAAGCTAGCTAACTCATTTGTTTCTGATGCCATTGTTCATTTGTCTAAACTAACGGCTAAGAATTCCGGATTCGCCATCCAGGCGCGTAGGGCGCTATGGCTCAAATCCTGGTCAGCTGATGTGACTTCAAAGTCTAAATTACTTAACATTCCTTTCAAGGGGCAGACCTTATTCGGGCCTGGTTTGAAAGAAATTATTGCTGACATTACTGGAGGTAAGGGTCATACCCTTCCTTAGGACAGGGCCAAATCAAGGGCCAAACAGTCTAATTTTCGTGCCTTTCGAAATTTCAAGGCAGGTGCAGGATCAGCTCCCTCTACTTCAAAACAAGAGGGAACTTTTCCTCAATCTAAGCAGGCCTGGAAACCTACCCAGTCCTGGAACAAGGGCAAGCAGGCCAGAAAGCCTGCTGCTGCCTCCAAGACAGCATGAAGGAGCGGTCCCCTATCCGACAACGGATCTAGTAGGGGGCAGACTCTCTCTCTTCGCCCAGGCGTGGGCAAGAGATGTTCAGGATCCCTGGGCGTTGGAGATCATATCTCAGGGATATCTTCTGGACTTCAAAGCTTCTCCCCCACAAGGGAGATTTCACCTTTCAAGATTATCTGCAAACCAGATAAAGAAAGAGGCATTCCTAAGCTGCGTGCAAGACCTCCTTGTAATGGGAGTGATCCATCCAGTTCCGCGGACGGAACAAGGACAGGGGTTTTATTCAAATCTGTTTGTGGTTCCCAAAAAAGAGGGAACCTTCAGACCAATTTTGGATCTAAAGATCCTAAACAAATTCCTCAGAGTTCCATCATTCAAGATGGAAACTATTCGAACCATTTTACCCATGATCCAAGAGGGTCAGTACATGACCACAGTGGACTTAAAGGATGCCTACCTTCACATTCCGACCCACAAGAATCATCATCGGTTCCTGAGGTTTGCCTTTCTAGACAGGCATTACCAGTTTGTAGCTCTTCCATTCGGGTTGGCTACAGCCCCAAGAATTTTTACAAAGGTTCTGGGCTCACTTCTGGCGGTTCTAAGACCGCGAGGCATAGCGGTGGCTCCTTACCTAGACGACATCCTGATACAGGCGTCAAGCTTTCAAATTGCCAAGTCTCATACAGAGATAGTTCTGGCATTTCTGAGGTCGCATGGGTGGAAAGTGAATGAAGAAAAGAGTTCTCTATCTCCTCTCACAAGGGTTTCCTTCCTAGGGACTCTGATAGATTCTATAGAAATGAAAATTTACCTGACGGAGTCCAGGTTATCAAAACTTCTAAATGCTTGCCGTGTTCTTCACTCCATTCCGCGCCCCACGGTGGCTCAGTGCATGGAAGTAATCGGCTTAATGGTAGCGGCGATGGACATAGTGCCATTTGCGCGCCTGCATCTCAGACCGCTGCAATTATGCATGCTCAGTCAGTGGAATGGGGATTACACAGATTAAATGTCCCCTCTACTAAATCTGGATCAGGAAACCAAAGATTCTCTGGTGGTTATCTCGGGTCCATCTGTCCAAAGGTATGACCTTTCACAGGCCAGATTGGACCATTGTAAAAACAGACGCCAGCCTTCTAGGTTGGGGTGCAGTCTGGAACTCCCTGAAGGCTCAGGGTTCATGGACTCAGGAGGAGAAACTCCTCCCAATAAATATTCTGGAGTTAAGAGCAATATTCAATGCTCTTCTGGCTTGGCCTCAGCTAGCAACACTGAGGTTCATCAGATTTCAGTCGGACAACATCACGACTTTGGCTTACATCATCCATCAAGGGGGGAACAGGAGTTCCCTAGCGATGTCAGAAGTCTCCAAGATAATTCGCTGGGCAGAGACTCACTCTTGCCACCTATCAGCGATCCATATCCCAGGGGTAGAGAACTGGGAGGCGGATTTTCTAAGTCGTCAGACTTTTCATCCGGGGGAGTGGGAACTCCATCCGGAGGTGTTTGCTCAATTGGTTCTCCGTTGGGGCAAACCAGAACTGGATCTCATGGCATCTCGCCAGAACGCCAAGCTTCCTTGTTACGGATCCAGGTCCAGGGACCCAGAAGCGGCACTGATAGATGCTCTAGCAGCGCCTTGGTTCTTCAACCTGGCCTATGTGTTTCCACTGTTTCCTCTGCTCCCTCGTCTGATTGCCAAAATCAAACAGGAGAGAGCATCAGTGATATTGATAGCGCCTGCGTGGCCACGCAGGACCTGGTATGCAGACCTAGTGGACATGTCATCCTTTCCACCATGGACTCTGCCTCTGAGACAAGACCTTCTAATACAAGGTCCTTTCAATCATCCGAATCTACTTTCTCTGAGACTGACTGCATGGAGATTGAACGCTTGATCCTATCAAAGCGTGGCTTCTCCGAGTCAGTAATTGATACCTTAATACAGGCACGAAAGCCTGTCACCAGGAAAATTTACCACAAGATTTGGCGTAAATATCTTCATTGGTGTGAATCCAAGAATTACTCATGGAGTAGGGTTAGGATTCCTAGGATATTGTCCTTCCTCCAAGAGGGTTTGGACAAAGGACTATCAGCTAGTTCTTTAAAGGGACATATTTCTGCTCTGTCTATTCTTTTACACAAGCGTCTGGCAGAAGTTCCAGACGTTCAGGCATTTTGTCAGGCTTTAGTTAGAATTAAGCCTGTGTTTAAACCTGTTGCTCCCCCATGGAGCTTAAACTTGGTTCTTAAAGTTCTTCAAGGGGTTCCGTTTGAACCCCTTCATTCTATTGATATCAAACTTCTATCATGGAAAGTTCTTTTTCTGATGGCTATTTCCTCGGCTCGAAGAGTCTCGGAGTTATCTGCCTTACATTGTGATTCATTTAGAAAAGTGGATTGGTGCGCGCTAAGGATGGTATTGCTAAACACTTACTCTAAAGATACAATCTCTGCTTGTATCAGACACAAGTAAATGACCAATAACGAAGCCTAAGCCTCAAGATAGAGAAAGTGCGCTAACAAGCTAAAAGTATACACACCACATTAAAAGATATTTAAATTTATTAAATGAAATAGACAAATTACATAAAAACATATATAGAAATTAGCGGTAGGGACGTCTCCCTTGTATAAAAAATAGTAGTCCGTGCAAATATTTGCAAATAGCAGCTAACAATTAGTAGGATGTAAATAAATGTTAAAAAACAATCTTAATCTTAAATGTATGGCATAACACTGATAATATTCATAAAAGCAAGGATTATTAATAAAAACAAGCACCAAGTTCAGAAATATAATCACAGTGCAGATGGCCGTGTGCAAATGAGCATCAATATTGTAGCATTACGGCTTGAATTCGTAACAAATTGGTGCCACAAACAGATACAATGTACTGTACCGTGAGTCAAGAGGGTACTCGGAGGGTGTTACCGAGGAAAGGAAATCTTACGGTCAAAGCTTGGACCTCGGCTGTAGTGACTGCCGTTCCTGGAGAGTAGAAGTGTACAGACCTCTGCACATGTGAGTCGGCGTCTGACGTCACAAACTTCCGCTCTTCTCAGGTAATGGATTGTCGTTCCAGCAGCGTGAGAAAGAAAACAGCTGATTGCTGTGTGCTGATGAAAACTTGCTGCAAGGGCAGATTTAACTGCTGTAGATGTATCCGTTGTTCCAATAAACTGGTAGGGCACAAGTTATCCCTTACCTTGGGATATACAAAGATACTGGTAACCCGGGTTAAAGTTGCAGTACAGGCTGTACTGAGATATCCCTTAGTGTTTCAAAGATACAATGTCACAGTGTCACATATGCAAGCGACGCGTTTCGCCCTCCCTTGGGCTTTATCAAGATGCATGTGACAGGTAACTGAGAGCCTTTTATAGTGATCCATTCATTTGTAATTGGTTAATGCATTCAGTTGTAAAGGTAACACCCTCCAGGTGGTTAAGGTGGTATCTTCATTACTTCTCCATTTGAGATCTATTTCCTTTAGTTGCTAGGTAACACCCTCTATGCAATTAAGGTGGTATATCCTTGGTGAATCATTATAGATTTTATGTGCTTGTTGATAACAAATTATATATTAAAGACATTAAATATAAAAAAGCTGTCTGTGCATTACATAAACAATAACGGCTGTATTGTAACAAAAAACCATACTGGTTTTGTGAGTTGCTCGTTCTGAATATAATTATAAGCTAAGAGAAATTTTCTTATATATTATTAGGCACTCCCTTGAGCGAACATATATGCTATAAAAATATATTTACATTATGTCAAGAAGATAAATATAAAATATCTTATAAATAAGTGAATGAATATATAGATGAAAGTAAATTAACAATATAAAAAATGTGAACCTATCAAAATAATTGAAAGTATGTAAAGTGCCTGTGCATGTGAATAAAAAGTGCTACTGAACAGATTTATTCAAATAAAAATGGGGAAAGGTCCAATTCTGAGTTGAGGCCTTTTGGGAATAAAGTGTCGTATTTGTAAATCAATTCAGCTTCTTGTATTAAGAGTGATTTTTCTGTGTTACCTCCTCTCCAATGTCCTTTGACTTTTTTTATCCCCCAGAAATTGAGTGCTTTAGTGTCCCTGTGATGTTTTTCTTTAAAATGTTTATAAAGTGAAGTGTCATCCCTACCTTTTTCTATACACAACAAGTGTTCCCTAATTCTATCCTTTAGGGATCTAGTGGTTTCACCAAAATAAAAAAGATTACATGTACATTTTAATGCATAAATAATATTTTTATGATTGCACCTAATTAGATCTTTAATTCGAAAATTAATTTCTGAGCTGTTTATTTTTAAAGTCTTCAATTTAGAACTGTGTTGACAGGCCTTACACGTATAACATGGAAAAAAACCTGTTGGTGTTTTACCCTCTAAGTCTTTCTGAGTTGGATTTTTATTCCTTTTCAGTTCACTGGGAGCTAGCTGCATTTTAAAATTATTCGCTCTTCGAAAAATAAAAGTTGGTTTATCTGCCAGGTGTTTCCCAATTATGTTGTCTTCTTTTAAGAGGGGCCAGTGTTTCTTTATTATCTTTTTGATTATATTATGATCTGCACTATAATTCGTGATAATGGGAACATTAATCAGACTGTTCTCTTCTCTCTTTTCAGTTTTATACTTTAAAAGTTCATTTCTATTAGTTAAACGTGCTTTAGAAATAGCATTTCCGATTTTAACTTTCTCATATCCTCTATCCTCAAATTTTTTTGCTATTAGAGTGACCTGATTCTCAAAATCTTCTATTCTTGAGCAATTCCTTTTAATGCGTAGCATTTGTCCATAAGGGATGTTATCTTTCCAGATATTCAAATGGCAACTGTCTGCATGAATCAGATTATTACAATCGACTGGTTTAAAATGGGTCTTAGTTTCTAATTTGTCTTTAACTGCCATAATTTCCAAGTCTAGGAAATTAACCTGAGTTTGACTATAATGACTTGTGAATTTGAGGCCATAGTTATTAGAGTTCATCCTCTCAAAGAGTTTAATTAATTCATTCTCAGGACCTTTCCATATTAGAAACAAATCATCTATATAGCGCTTGTAGAGCACGAGGTTCGCACCGAGGGGGTCATTATTGAAGAATTCTTCTTCCCAGAACCCCATAAACAAATTTGCATAACTCGGTGCGAACCTCGTGCCCATGGCTGTGCCCTCTATCTGTCTGTAAAATTTACCGTTAAAAGAAAAAAAGTTATGCTCTAATATATATTGGATGCTATTTAATATGAAATCACTCTGTTTGACTTCCATATTGATATCACTATATAGAAATTTCTTAACTGCTGCTACTCCCTGTTTGTGGTCAATCACAGTATACAGTGATGATACATCGCATGCTGCGATTATCATTCCATCCTCCCATTTCATAGAGTTCAAAATATTTAGTAATTGAGTTGAGTCTTTCAAGTGTGAGTTTAACTTAGTAACATGAGGTTGTAGAAATCGGTCTATATATTGGGATAGATTGGCAGAAATCGAGTTAATCCCAGAAATAATGGGCCTCCCTGGTGGATTTATGAGACATTTATGCACTTTGGGGAGGAAATAAAAAATGGGGATTTTGGAATGTTTAGGTGTCAGATAATTAAATTCACGTTCATTAAGAAGTCTTTCAGATTTCCCTTCAATAAGAATTTTATTTAATATTTTAATATACTTATCAGTTGGATTCATTGGTAGTACTTCATATGTTTTTTTATCATTTAATAATCTCAATGCCTCAGCCATATATTTGTCAGTATATTCGTGCTCTACAAGCGCTATATAGATGATTTGTTTCTAATATGGAAAGGTCCTGAGAATGAATTAATTAAACTCTTTGAGAGGATGAACTCTAATAACTATGGCCTCAAATTCACAAGTCATTATAGTCAAACTCAGGTTAATTTCCTAGACTTGGAAATTATGGCAGTTAAAGACAAATTAGAAACTAAGACCCATTTTAAACCAGTCGATTGTAATAATCTGATTCATGCAGACAGTTGCCATTTGAATATCTGGAAAGATAACATCCCTTATGGACAAATGCTACGCATTAAAAGGAATTGCTCAAGAATAGAAGATTTTGAGAATCAGGTCACTCTAATAGCAAAAAAATTTGAGGATAGAGGATATGAGAAAGTTAAAATCGGAAATGCTATTTCTAAAGCATGTTTAACTAATAGAAATGAACTTTTAAAGTATAAAACTGAAAAGAGAGAAGAGAACGGTCTGATTAATGTTCCCATTATCACGAATTATAGTGCAGATCATAATATAATCAAAAAGATAATAAAGAAACACTGGCCCCTCTTAAAAGAAGACAACATAATTGGGAAACACCTGGCAGATAAACCAACTTTTATTTTTCGAAGAGCGAATAATTTTAAAATGCAGCTAGCTCCCAGTGAACTGAAAAGGAATAAAAATCCAACTCAGAAAGACTTAGAGGGTAAAACACCAGCAGGTTTTTTTCCATGTTATACGTGTAAGGCCTGTCAACACAGTTCTAAATTGAAGACTTTAAAAATAAACAGCTCAGAAATTAATTTTCGAATTAAAGATCTAATTAGGTGCAATCATAAAAATATTATTTATGCATTAAAATGTACATGTAATCTTTTTTATTTTGGTGAAACCACTAGATCCCTAAAGGATAGAATTAGGGAACACTTGTTGTGTATAGAAAAAGGTAGGGATGACACTTCACTTTATAAACATTTTAAAGAAAAACATCACAGGGACACTAAAGCACTCAATTTCTGGGGGATAAAAAAAGTCAAAGGACATTGGAGAGGAGGTAACACAGAAAAATCACTCTTAATACAAGAAGCTGAATTGATTTACAAATACGACACTTTATTCCCAAAAGGCCTCAACTCAGAATTGGACCTTTTCCCATTTTTATTTGAATAAATCTGTTCAGTAGCACTTTTTATTCACATGCACAGGCACTTTACATACTTTCAATTATTTTGATAGGTTCACATTTTTTATATTGTTAATTTACTTTCATCTATATATTCATTCACTTATTTATAAGATATTTTATATTTATCTTCTTGACATAATGTAAATATATTTTTATAGCATATATGTTCGCTCAAGGGAGTGCCTAATAATATATAAGAAAATTTCTCTTAGCTTATAATTATATTCAGAACGAGCAACTCACAAAACCAGTATGGTTTTTTGTTACAATACAGCCGTTATTGTTTATGTAATGCACAGACAGCTTTTTTATATTTAATGTCTTTAATATATAATTTGTTATCAACAAGCACATAAAATCTATAATGATTCACCAAGGATATACCACCTTAATTGCATAGAGGGTGTTACCTAGCAACTAAAGGAAATAGATCTCAAAGGGAGAAGTAATGAAGATACCACCTTAACCACCTGGAGGGTGTTACCTTTACAACTGAATGCATTAACCAATTACAAATGAATGGATCACTATAAAAGGCTCTCAGTTACCTGTCACATGCATCTTGATAAAGCCCAAGGGAGGGCAAAACGCGTCGCTTGCATATGTGACACTGTGACATTGTATCTTTGAAACACTAAGGGATATCTCAGTACAGCCTGTACTGCAACTTTAACTCGGGTTACCAGTATCTTTGTATATCCCAAGGTAAGGGATAACTTGTGCCCTACCAGTTTATTGGAACAACGGATACATCTACAGCAGTTAAATCTGCCCTTGCAGCAAGTTTTCATCAGCACACAGCAATCAGCTGTTTTCTTTCTCACGCTGCTGGAACGACAATCCATTACCTTAGAAGAGCGGAAGTTTGTGACGTCAGACGCCGACTCACATGTGCAGAGGTCTGTACACTTCTACTCTCCTGGAAGGCAGTCACTACAGCCGAGGTCCAAGCTTTGACCGTAAGATTTCCTTTCCTCGGTAACACCCTCCGAGTACCCTCTTGACTCACGGTACAGTACATTGTATCTGTTTGTGGCACCAATTTGTTACGAATTCAAGCCGTAATGCTACAATATTGATGCTCATTTGCACACGGCCATCTGCACTGTGATTATATTTCTGAACTTGGTTCTTGTTTTTATTAATAATCCTTGCTTTTATGAATATTATCAGTGTTATGCCATACATTTAAGATTAAGATTGTTTTTTAACATTTATTTACATCCTACTAATTGTTAGCTGCTATTTGCAAATATTTGCACGGACTACTATTTTTTATACAAGGGAGACGTCCCTACCGCTAATTTCTATATATGTTTTTATGTAATTTGTCTATTTCATTTAATAAATTTAAATATCTTTTAATGTGGTGTGTATACTTTTAGCTTGTTAGCGCACTTTCTCTATCTTGAGGCTTAGGCTTCGTTATTGGTCATTTACATTGTGATTCTCCTTATCTGATCTTTCATTCATATAAAGTAGTTCTGCGTACAAAACCTGGGTTTTTACCTAAGGTGGTTTCTAACAAGAATATCAATCAAGAGATTGTTGTTCCATCATTATGCCCTAATCCTTCTTCAAAGGAGGAACGTCTTTTGCATAATCTAGACGTAGTCCGTGCATTGAAGTTTTACTTGCAGGCTACTAAAGATTTTTGCCAAACATCTCACCTGTTTGTTATTTACTCTGGACAGAGGAGAGGTCAAAAGGCCTCGGCAACCTCTCTTTCTTTTTGGCTTCGGAGTATAATCCGTTTAGCATATGAGACTGCTGGACAGCAGCCCCCTGAAAGAATTACAGCTCATTCTACTAGAGCTGTGGCTTCTACCTGGGCCTTTAAAAATGAGGCCTCTGTTGAACAGATTTGCAAGGCTGCGACTTGGTCTTCGCTTCATACCTTTTCAAAATTTTACAAATTTGATACTTTTGCTTCTTCGGAGGCTGTTTTTGGGAGACAGTTTCTACAGGCAGTGGTTCCTTCCGTTTAAGTTCCTGCCTTGTCCCTCCCATCATCCGTGTACTTAAGCTTTGGTATTGGTATCCCACAAGTAATGGATGATCCGTGGACTGGATACACTTAACAAGAGAAAACATAATTTATACTTACCTGATAAATTTATTTCTCTTGTAGTGTATCCAGTCCACGGCCCGCCCTGTCCTTTTAAGGCAGGTCTAAATTTTAATTAAACTTCAGTCACCACTGCACCCTATGGTTTCTCCTTTCTCGGCTTGTTTCGGTCGAATGACTGGATATGGCAGTTAGGGGAGGAGCTATATAGCAGCTCTGCTGTGGGTGATCCTCTTGCAACTTCCTGTTGGGAAGGAGAATATCCCACAAGTAATGGATGATCCGTGGACTGGATACACTACAAGAGAAATACATTTATCAGGTAAGCATAAATTATGTTTTTTTCAAAATGAGCGCTAGTTACTTTGGAATACCTGAATATCCCTTTTTTGCCACCATTTCACCGCCAAATGCGATCAAATAAAAAAATTGTTCAATTTTTAACAAACTTTAGGTTTCTCACAGAAATTATTTACAAACAACTTATGCAATTATGGCATAAATGGTTGTAAATGCTTCTCTGGGATCCTCTTTGTTCAGAAATAGCAGACATATATGGCTTTGGCATTGCTTTTTGGTAATTAGAAGGCTGCTAAATGCCACTGCGCACCACACGTGTTTTATGCCCAGCAGTGAAGGGCTTAATTAGGGAGAATGTAGGGAGCTTGTAGAGTTAATTTTAGCTTAAGTGTAGTGTAGTAGACAACCCAAAGTATTGATCTAGGCCCATTTTGGTATATTTCATGCCACCATTTCACCGCCAAATGCGATCAAATAAAAAAAATTGTTCACTTTTTCACACTTTTGGTTTCTCACAGAAATGATTTACAAACAACTTATGCAATTATGGCATAAATGGTTGTAAATGCTTCTCTGGGATCCCCTTTGTTCAGAAATAGCAGACTTATATGGCTTTGGCGTTGCTTTTTGGTAATTAGAAGGCTGCTAAATGCCACTGCGCACCACACGTGTTTTATGCTCAGCAGTGAAGGGGTTAATTAGGGAGCATGTAGGGAGCTTGTAGAGTTAATTTTAGCTTAAGTGTAGTGTAGTAGACAACCAAAAGTATTAATCTAGGCCCATTTTGGTATATTTCATGCCACCATTTCACCGCCAAATGCGATCAAATTTAAACAAAACTTAAAATTTTTCGCAATTTTAGGTTTCTCACTGAAATTATTTACAAACAGCTTGCGCAATTATGGCATAAATGGTTGTAAATGCTTCTCTGGGATCCCCTTTGTTCAGAAATAGCAGACATATATGACTTTGGCGTTGCTTTCTGGTAATTAGAAGGCCGCTAAATGCTGCTGCGCATCACATGTGTATTATGGCTAGCAGTGAAGGGTTTAATTAGGTAGTTTGTAGGGAGCTTGCAGGGTTAATTTTAGCTTTAGTGTAGAGATCAGCCTCCCACCTGACACATCAGACCCCCTGATCCCTCCCAAACAGCTCCCTTCCCTCCCCCACCCCACAATTGTCCCTGCCATCTTAAGTACTGGCAGAAAGTCTGCCAGTACTAAAATAAAAGGTTTTTAATTTTTTTTAGCATATTTACATATGCTGTGGAGTAGCATCCCCCCTTAGCCCCCAACCTCCCTGATCCCCCCCAAAACAGCTCTCTAACCCTCCCCATCTGCCTTATTGGTGGCCATCTTGGGTACTGGCAGCTGTCTGCCAGTACCCAGTTTGCAAAAAAAAGTAGTTTTTTTCTGATTTTTTTTTCTGTTTTTTTTTTTTCTTTCTGTAGTGTAGCTCCCCCCCCCCACAGACCAACCCCCACCACCTGCCACACCAGATATGAGTGGTGGCACTGGGCAAGTGGACACAGTATACGCTGTGAGCCAGACACACGCTGGCAGGCAGGCAACTGCAATTAGATTACACAGGAAAAAAAAAAAAGCACACTGATGTTCTAGCCCTAAAAAGGGCGTTTTTTTGGTGCTGTCCTTACAGCAGAGATCAGATGAGTCCTTCAGGACTGTAGTGGACGCTGAATACACTAGCCTAGCTATCGATTTCCCTATTAAATCAGCAGCAGCTACACTGTCCCTCCTCTCACTAAGAATGCAGCTTCCGAATGAATCTAAAATGGATGCTGTCCAGGAGGTGGGAGGGTCTGGGAGGGAGGGTCTGCTGCTGATTGGCTGGAATGTGTCTGCTGACTGTGAGGTACAGGGTCAAAGTTTACTCAATGATGATGAATAGGGGGCGGATCGAACATCGCATATGTTCGCCCGCCGTGGCGAACGCAAACAAGCTATGTTTGCCAGGAACTATTCGCCGGCGAACTATTCGCGACATCACTACTGTTTATTTTGTGAATCTCTCAATCTGCATGTTTATCTGTTGCCAAACTCTGCAAATACTGTTTATTCAGTGTAAACCTTCAAACTGCTTGATATCCTGTTGCCAAACATTGCAAAGAACTGTTTATTCTGTGAAACTCTCAAACTGCATGATAACTTGTTGCCAATCTCTGCAAGTACTGATTAATCTGTATTAACCCTCAAACTACCTGTTATCCTGTTATCTAACTCTGCATGTACTGACTATTCAGTATAAACCTACAAACTGCCTGATAACCTGTTGCCAAACTCTGCAAGGACTGACTACACAGTGTTAACCCTCAAACTGCCTGATAACAAGTTACCTACTCCTGCATTATTAAAGGGACAGTCTAGGCCAAAATAAACTTTCATGATTCAGATAGAGCATGTCATTTTAAAATGTTTTCCAATTTACTTTTATCACCAATTTTGCTTTGTTCTCTTGGTATTCTTAGTTGAAAGCTTAACCTAGGAGGTTCATATGCTAATTGAAGCCCACCTCTTTTCAGATTGCATTTTAACAGTTTTTCACCACTAGAGGGTGTTAGTTCACGTATTTCATATAGATAACACTGTGCTCGTGAAGTTATCTGGGAGCAGGCACTGATTGGCTAGACTGCAAGTCTGTCAAAAGAACTGAAAAAAGGGGCAGTTTGCAGAGGCTTAGATACAAGATAATCACAGAGGTTAAAAGTATATTATTATAACTGTATTGGTTATGCAAAACTGGGGAATGGGTAATAAAGGGATTATCTATCTTTTAAAACAATAAAAATTCTGGTGTGGACTGTCCCTTTAACTGTTTCTTGTTTTACCCTTCCTCTGTCTGAGTATAAGTGGACTATCCCTGCTCTCCTGATTCTGTGGAAGACTTTTCCTGAAACAGTTCCTTACTCAGAAGTCTATTTGGCTGATATCTTGAATTACTTTGGACTCAGGCTAACCCTGCTCCATATCGTGAGTACATTGTTTTTTACAGGTTGTCATGGGGTCACGTCCTGGATTAAACTCAGAGTGCAAGGGTGTTGTTTAAGTTCGCCCTAGCATTTGGGTCTTCTTCTGGACATTTCCTAATCTGACAGTACAAACGGGCCATTATATGGACCCTGATGAGTTATCCAGGGCTGTGGCTCTACAAGGGCAACATCTAGGAAATCAGTCTGCTCATTTGCAATCTTTGGATTGAAAGCTTGACCAGATTACTGCTCTGCTACATAACCTCTCCGCTCCTTCTCAAGCTACTGTAACTCCTACTGCAGCTGCTACTACCTCCAATGCTGTTTAACCCACCTCAACCTGTTGGACAGTATATACAACGAATCCCACTTCCAGATAAATATGACGGTAATCCTGAAGAATGCCATGGATTCCTTAATCAATGTTGTTTACACTTCAGAAACAATCCTCAAGTTTTTTCCAATTCTACTTCCAAAATCACCTTTATTATTTCCCTCATGAAGGGTAAGGCTCTAGCCTGGGTGTCTCCTCTTTTATAGAAGAATGATCCTTTACTACAGGATGTGGAATTATTTGTGTCCATTTTTTTCTTCTGTTTTTGACAAGCCTGAGAGGTCTGCAGCTGCAGAGGCAGGATTGTTGGATCTGAGACAGGGATCCCTTTCGGTAGCTCAATATGCTATTGAATTCAGGACTTTAGCGGCAGAAACTGATTGGAACCATGGAGCCTTACGGGCAGCCTTTCGCAAGGGACTTTGTGAACGCCTTAAGGATGAACTAGTATTTCGGGAACTCCCTGATTCATTGGAGGGTCTTATCAATTTGTGTATTACTCTTGACGCCCCGCATTCTGAACGTCTTCAGGAGAGAGATAGGAATCGGAGATCCTTTGTTAAATCTTCTTTTCGTCCTCCTATTCGAACCTCAAGTCTGACTAACAATAATTCCCAATCTCCTGAGTCTGTGGAACCCATGGAAGTAGGAGATATTAAATTGTCAGAAGCTGAACGCCATAGAAGGCGTACTCTTGGATTATGTCTGTATTGTGGTACCAAAGGACATTTACTGAAGGACTGTCCTATCCGGCCAGTAAAAGCCAAGGCTTAACTTTTGATAGAGGGACAAAGTTAAGCCAGAATCCCATGTCTTCCCTCAATTCTAAACTTTTTGTTCCTGTAACTATCTCTTTTGGAGACACCAAGTTTCGAGCTCAAGCCCTCATTGACTCTGGAGCTGCTGGAGTTTTCATTGATTCAAACTTTTCTGACTCTCTCAGGATTCCTCTTCAAGCCAAGAAACAGTTAATTAAGGTAACCACTGTTAGTGGACAGCCTTTATATTCTGGTATCATACAAAATTCTACCATTCCTCTTTTGTCTGTGGGCATACTCCATTCTGAAATTATTTGTTTTGACGTCATCACTTCTCCCCACATACCGTTGATTCTGGGGTTACCTTGGTTGCAGCTTCATGATCCAGTCTTCTCATGGTCTAAAGGAGAACTTATTTCCTGGGGAACTATCCCTCAAAACCATCTGGTCCTGTCGTAGCTATGGTGGAAGTTCCTGATTCATTGCCTAATTACTATCATGCCTTTAGTGATGTGTTTTCTAAGAAGGAGGCTGAGACGTTACCTCCACACCGGATATTTGACTGTCCTATCGAATTGTTTTCAGGGGCTCAACTACCTAAGGGAAGGACCTATCCCCTCTCTCATCAAGAAAATGTCTCTCTTGAGGTATACATAAAGGACAACTTAGCCAGAGGATTTATTCGTCCTTCCTCATCACCTGTGGGTGCGGGTTTTTTCTTCATTTGGAAAAAAGATGGAGGGCTCCGTCCCTGTATCGATTATCGGGCCTTGAATCAGATTACTGTCAAAAACAGCTATACTCTGCCGCTCATTCCTGAGTTATTTGATCGCCTTCAAGGTGCTTCTATTTTTTCCAAGTTAGAGCTCCGTGGGGCCTACAATTTGGTCAGAATCCGTAAAGGAGATGAATGGAAGACGGCATTTAACACTAGATTTGGTCACTACGAGTATCTAGTAATGCTATTCGGATTGTGCAATGCACCAGCAGTATTTCAGCACTTTGTTAGTTAATGAAATCTTCAGAGATTATCTAAATCAATTTGATATCATTTATCTCGATGACATTCTGATCTATTCCAAAACATTACAGGAACATGTACATCATGTAATACTGGTACTTCAGAGGTTACGAGACAATTCCCTGTTCGCTAAATTGGAGAAATGCTCTTTTCATCAGAGTTCCATTCCCTTTTTGGGTTATATCATTTCAGTATGAGGTTTTGAGATGGATCCTGCTAAACTTTCGGCTATCAAGGACTGGCCCAGACCAACTACTCTTAAATCCCTGCAGAGGTTTCTTGGCTTTGCCAATTACTATAGAAAGTTTATTAAGAACTTTGCTGACATCATGTCTCCCCTCACTTCTCTTACTAAGAAAGGGCAAAATTGTAAGAATTGGTCCACTTCAGCAGTACAGGCTTTTGAAACGCTAAAATCAGCATTTTCTTCTGCACCTCTTCTCAGTCATCCAATTCCTGATATCCAGTTTATTTTGGAGGTTGACACTTCTTCTATAGCAACTGGAGCTGTTCTCTCCCAACGTGATCCGACTTCCAGCAAGATACACCCTGTGGCGTTCTTTTTGAAAAAATTCAATCCTGCCGAGTTAAATTATGATGTGGGCAATAAGGAGCTTTTGGCTATAAAATTAGCTTTGGAGGAATGGAGGCATTGGTTAGAGGGTACCAGTCAACCTTTTTTCATTCTGACAACTCATAAGAATCTTTTATACCTCCATAAAGCTACTCGTCTCAATCCTCGTCAGGCTCGGTGGGCCTTGTTCTTCTCCAGGTTTAATTTTGTACTTTCCTATGTTCCTGGTTCAAAAAATTCCAAGGCAGATGCTTTAGCTAGGCAGCTCCAATCTTCTGAGCCTTCTCCTTTGGATTCTGAACCTATACTACGTCCAGTCAAAGTTTTGGCTCAAGTATCCTCTTTTCCAGTACAGGCTTTACATGCTGCTCAAGTCCGGGTACCATCTTCTTGCAAACTACCTTCTGGTATCCTGTATGTACCCAAAGGGTTACGTCTTAATCTTCTACATTGGGCTCACGACAACATTTCAGCAGGTCATCCTGGAATAACCTTTGTGGAAACTGAAGCAGCATGTTTTGTGGTCCACTATGAGGAAGGATGTTAAGGATTATATTGCTGCTTGTAGTTCTTGTGCTTCAAACAAACAATCTTCCATGGACTTCATTACAGATCTTCCTGTTTCTGCTGGAAATACAACCATTTGGGTAGTGGTGGATCGGTTCTCCAAATCTGCTCACTTCATACCTCTTCCAGGCTTGCCTTCAGCTCAAAGACTTTCTGAACTCTTTGTTCTACATATATCTTGTTTACATGGTTTTCCCACTGACATAGTCTCAGATTGCGGAGTTCAATTTGTTTCCAAGTTTTGGAGGTTTTTTTGTAAGCATTTCGGAATCAACATATCTCTTTCTACTGCACATCATCCTCAATCCAACGGACAGACTGAGCGTGCAAATCAAGCCTTGGAATCTTTTCTTAGACATTATGTAGATCATCACCACTCCAACTGGTCTCAGTTATTGCCTTTTTGCGGAATTAGCTCACAACTCACACTAAAACACCTCATTACAGACCTCTCCCTTTAAGGTAGCTTATGGTTTTGAACCTAGAACCTTTCCTATGATTACCAGTTCTACTGAAGTCCCTGGAGCAGATCGTATTGTGAAGGATCTCAGTAACTACTGGCAACTCATTCGTCAAAATCTACTTTCCTCTTCCTTAAGACACAAGAGATATGCTGATCGCAGAAGGTGTAAGGCTCCTTTACCTCGTACTGGAGACAGAGTATTTTTATCCACCAGATTCATACGTCTAAAACCACCTTGTACTAATTTGGGTCCTAAGTACATTGGACCTTTTTGAATTGTTTCCAAAGTTTGTTCTTCTGCATACCGCCTGGCTTTACCCAAGACTCTCAAGATCCATCCAGTGTTTCATGTCTCCTTACTCAAGCCAGTCATCTACAACCGGTACTCTATCAAGAGTAAATTTCTGAGTTTGAAGTCAGCCAGATTTTGGATTCCAAGCTACGGGGCAATCGGCTGTACTACCTGGTACATTGGAAGGGTTATCCTATGTCTGAATGATCTTGGGAACCTGCCTCTCATGTTCATGCTCCAGCTCTTGTCAAGTCTTTTCACAAGAAATACCCTGCCAGGCCCGGTTGGGTCCCCCAGAGTGGTCCTTGAGGAGGGGGCACTGTCACGCTCAGCCGCTGGGAAGCTCCGGCGGTCCTCTCTGTGTGTTTGATTGGCAGGTAGTCTGAGCTGATGATGTCACTACCAGGCTTTTTATTCCGGGCTTCCTGTTTCTTCAGTGTTTGTTACTCTTTGTGGCTCCTGTGAGGACTTCGCTGTGGAAACTCTCTAACTGCCAAACTCTGCAAAGACTGACTATGCTGGGTTAACCCTCTAACTTCCTGATAACCTGTTGCCAAACATTGCAAGTACTGTTTATTTTGTGAATCTCTCAATCTGCATGTTTACCTGTTGCCAAACTCTGCAAATACTGTTTATTCAGTGTAAACCTTCATACTGCTTGATATCCTGTTGTCAAACATTGCAAAGAACTGTTTATTCTGTGAAACTCTCAAACTGCATGATAACCTGTTGCCAATCTCTGCAAGTACTGATTAATCTGTATTAACCCTCAAACTACCTGTTATCCTGTTATCTAACTCTGCATGTACTGACTATTCAGTATAAACCTACAAACTGCCTGATAACCTGTTGCCAAACTCTGCAAGGACTGTCTACACAGTGTTAAACCTCAAACTGCCTGATAACAAGTTACCTACTTCTGCATTATTAACTGTTTCTTGTTTTACCCTTCCTCTGTCTGAGTATAAGTGGACTATCCCTGCTCTCCTGATTCTGTGGAAGACTTTTCCTGAAACCAGTTCCTTACTCAGAAGTCTATTTGGCTGATATCTTGAATTACTTTGGACTCAGGCTAACCCTGCTCCATATCGTGAGTACATTGTTTTTTTAGAGGATGTCGTGGGGTCACGTCCAGGATTAAACTCAGAGTGCAAGGGTGTTGTTTAAGTTCGCCCTAGCATTTGGGTCTTCTTCTGGACATTTCCTAACCTGACAATATATATATATATATATATATATATATATATATATATATATATATATATATATATATATATATATATATATATATATATACATACCAACACTTATGGGTAGCCTGAGATTATAAATGGACCAACTATATTATGGATCCCAGTGAACTAGCAAGGACTGTAACCTATCAGGGATAGTTATCAGGAAAAGCCAAAAGCCTATTGAATTTGCAATTAAATACTGATGGCTTATGAATTAAGGAAAAATGTGTTTTATGATCTGGGCTCCATTAGCTACAGTGGTTTCAGACTCCTGACTGTACATCATGAAGCTTTAGTAAGAACAGTCATGCAAGCTGTTTAAATGGTCTCCCTGTTATCATTTAATTTGATGGATGAGTAACAACACAAGGGAGGCAAGAGCACAACACCAAAAATTACATTATATTTTACTGTCTTAAAAAGGTTACATGTTTAGCTACAAATGAAATAACTCATCCTGTCTAGATTCAAATACTTCTTGTTTTGCTAACTTAGATTGACAGCCAGAAAATCCAATTTGGTTTTGTACATGTCTGAGTAAAAACAGGTGATTTTGCTTTCATTTCTGCTGCTTCATATACCATGTAATAGTTGTTATTGATGAGAAAGAAACATATGAAAATATATATATATATATATATATATATATATATATATATGTATATAACATATTTAATTTAAGAAAACAAGATGAAACATTAATTCCATGTCTTCAGATATTTATTGTTTCAAAATTACTAATTAACCTTGGTTTGGGTACATATACTGTACATTTGAATGTACATGGCAGGTTTATCTATACTATAATCGCGTTTGTAACGTGTCCGTCGCCGTTGGCAGTTGCTTACGCATCCTCAAAGGAATGTTGGCAGCCCGAGGTAGCTAAAAGAATGTTGGCTGCGCGTGAAGCCAAAAGAATTCACCTGGATGCATGCAGCGGAGCTGCATCCAGGTGGATTCTGAAAATGGCATTGTGGTTCACTACCCTGCCATTTTCGGAATCAACCGGGATGCAGCAAAGGCAAACGAAGCATTACAAAAAAAACCCCATAACCGCCCGCAATAAGTATTAAAAAAAAAAACCTAACTGCCCGGAATAAGTATTTTAAAAAAACACCTAACCGCCTGCATGAAGTATTAATAAAAACAAAATACCTAATAAAATTATTAAACCCTAAATACGCTAAACCCAACATCACAAACTACCTAATACATCTATTAACCCCTAATCCGCAACCCCCCCAACGCATTAAGCCTAATTGACCTATTAACTCTTAAGCCTCCAACCCCCACAACGCAAAAAAATAATTTAATGACTAAGCCCCCTAACCTAACACCCCCTAAATTAACCCCTTAATTATATAAAATAAAAAAATACTACATTACAAATAAAAATCCTAACAGTACCTAAAAAATAAAAAAATTGCCGGTTCATTAAATTATTCTAAAATTACAGAAAATAAAAAAGGCTAACATTACAAAAAATAATAAACCACATTAACCAAAATAAAAAAAAATAAACCTAATCCCTATAAACAGGGAAAAATAAAAACACCCCCTAATCTAAAAATAAACTACCAATAGCCCTTAAAAGGGCTTTTTGTAGGGCATTGCCCTAAAGAAATCAGCTCTTTTACATTAAAAATAAATCAAGTCCCCCCTAACAGTAAAACCCCCACCCACCAAACCCCCCAAAATAAAAAAAAAACTAACATTAATAAACCTAAACTACCCATTACCCTTAAAGGGGCATTTGTATGGGCATTGCCTTTAAAAGGACATTCAGCTCTTTTTTACTGCCCTTAAAAGGGCATTCAGCTCTTTTTTAAATTGCCCAAAAAACCCTAATTAAAAAAAAAACAAAAAAAAATTAAAGAAAAAACAATGATTTCAGTTGCTCTCATCATATTGGCCGATGTGAAAATGTCAGCCAATAGGAATGCAATATACCCCAATAAATATAGGGGACCTTGCATTTAATCTTCAGTGTGTGGCGGACGATTGCATGAAGAGGAGCCTCCACACCGCAGAGGAGCACCGCCACCGAGGACCATCGCCGCCAAGGATCGCCACATCTGGAAACACCGCTTTACAACTAGTAATTAATATAGTAGTTTGCATTCGAAGAACATTTTAGAAAATTGCTCATCAGAAGTCAGTAGAAAATTGTTCATCAGAAGTCAGTAGCCATGAATTGCAACCATTGTTCATGCTGAATTAAAGATTATCCAACTTGAATGGGTCAACATAATTATAGTACTTAAAAACTTAAAGGGACATGATACCCAAATGTTGAAGCACATGAAATTGATGCAGCATAGCTGTAAAAAGCGGACTAGAAAAGTATTCACACCCCACTCTAAAGAGACTTTAAGCAGCCAAGCCGGATACTAGTCCCAAGACTTGCAAGGGAGTGTGCATCTGGCATGTGCAGGCACAGTCATGTTATTTTCCTATTCAGTTTACGTAACTTCTATGAACTATCATTAGATCACAGCAAAGCATTACCTCAGCACTGCTGATCCTGTTTGGCTATTGTTTTTTTTTTTTTCAACTTGTAGCTGGACAGCAGCTGAAGTATAACTGTTTACACAGCACTTACTCTGGGTAGCTGAATATATTTTGAGGTAAAATATCTTCTTTTTTATATAGAGAGGCTCAGGTGATATTTTCTTGTCAGCTTTTACAGTTATGCTGCATCACTTTCAAGTGATTTAGTAAAGGAGAATTATATCCCTTTATACTTCAACAGCTCACTGATATATCATGAATAAACATTAGTTAGGATTAAAAGCATAAAAAGCCATTACATAGAAGGTAAGAAGGAGTTTCTGGTAGATAGGTAGATTCACTCCTTGCATGTGACCACCATCTCTCCTATTATGCATATGTCAGGGCTATGGGGTAGGGTGTCAAGGTGGAAACTTTGACACCCCACCCACCTTAAATTATGTCTAAATTATGATTTATTCAGTCACCCCAAACCAAGTGGGAAAATATGCTATGGTCTGATGAGGTTGTCAGTTTTGGCATAATTTGTAAAAGATATGTTTGGTGCAAAGCCAATAAAGCTCATCATCCAAGGAACACCATACCTAATGTGACACATGGGATATACAATCCTACCAGGAGGGGAAAATTTTCCCAAACCTCAAAATGCCTATAAATACACCTCCCACCACACCCACAACTCAGTTTTACAAACTTTGCCTCCTATGGAGGTGGTGAAGTAAGTTTGTGCTTGATTTTTATGATTTCTTCTATGATAAGCACTTCTAAGCATTCTGAAGCCCAATTCCTCTCAGAGTACAGTGTTTGTCAGAGGGATGTGAAGAGAGTATCGCCTATTGATTTTTATGGTTTCTATCACGGGAAATCTTTTCAAGGGTTCTCTGTTATCGTTCATAGGGATTTATCTCCTACCTCCCTTTTCAGATCGACAATATATTCTTATACCATTACCTCTGCTGATAGTTTTCAGTACTGGTTTGGCTATCTGCTATATGTGGATGGGTGTCTTTCGGTAAGTATGTATCATTATTTAAGACACTCTCAGCTATGGTTGGCGCTTTATGTATTTTTATAAAGTTCTAAATACATGTGTTTACTTATATTTGCCATGAGTCAGGTATACTGTATGTATATTTCCCTTTGCAGTCTAGCAGTTTCAGTATGGGAATCATGTTTTAGGAAATTATTTTTTTAATATTTTCTTACCTGGGGTTTAGTCTTGTCACACATATGGTTATTATGCCTGTACCTTTAACTATTCTCCTTCTCTTCCTCTCTATGATGTCAGCATCCTATAAAAGGCACCTGTTCCATATCGGAGGTGCTTGGTTATCATTCAAGCTTGTGTGTGTTTGTTTTTCCAGAAGCCTGTTGCTAATCCTCATGCTGTTTTAATTTGGAATTCCTTCTGCATTTCCTTTCCAGATTGTCTCTGCTTTCTAGACTTTGCACACACCAACTATATGCAAAACTTGAGAAATGCATCTTCAATGCCACAGAGATCACTTTTCTTGGATACAAACTCACTCTTGGTGGAATCCATATGAAAGAGGATAAAATTGATACCATCCTACAATGGCCTGTACCAAGGAATAAAAAATCTTTACAACAATTTCTTGGCTTCACCAACTTCTATAGGAAGTTTATCCACAACTTCTCCGCTATTGTTAAACCACTTACCCGGTTAACTGGTGCCACTACCTACACTTGGACAGATGAGACCCAATTGGCTTTCAATTTACTTAAAAAAGCTTTTACTTCCAAACCAATTCTGCAGATGCCAGACCCTTCACTTCAATACATATTGGAGGTGGTATGCATTAGGTGCCATTCTATCACAGAAACAACCAGACACCAGAATAATACACTCAGTTGCTTACCATTCTCGAACCATCTCTGAAGCAAAGATTCATTATCTAGTAGGTGAGAAGGAACTGCTATCCATAAAAGTTGCTTTTGAAACGTGGAGACACCTTCTAGAAGGTATTGAGCAACCCATTATAATATACACGGATCATAGAAATCTTCAGTTCCTTAAGGAAAGTAAAACACTATCTTCAAGACATGTCCAATGGATCCTTTTTTTTGAGAGATTCAACTTCCAGATCACCTACAGACCCAGTTCCTTGAATGGTAAGGCAGACTCTTTGTCTCGAATGTATCCAAACACAAAACTTAGTACACCCACTACAATTATTCCACAAGACCGTATAATTGGTATGGTTACTGATTTCTCTACTAAGTTGAAAAACAATCTTCTTACCGATGTTACCATACCCATACACCAGTTACAAGAATCATCTGACAACCTATATTACAGAGACCAACGACTATATATTCCACCTTCTCTCCATATTGAAGTACTGCAAAGAATTCATGATAACCCTTTATCTGGTCATTCAGGTACACAAAGGACTTTGGAACTTCTTCAGCGGGACTTTTGGTGGCCTTAAATGCAGGATCAGGTTCGTGATTATGTCACTTCTTGTTCAGTATGTGCTACTTCCAAACTTAACACACGTTAATCAGCCTAACCATACCGCAGCAAGCAAGGGAATCTTCTCAAAATCATAACATCATATTTGTTGTGGTGGACCAGTTAACTAAGATGGCTCACTTCATCCCTCTCACAGCACTGCCTACTGCTCCGCAGACTGTTTAAGCTTTTCATTAGTAATATCGTGAAATTACATGGATCACCAACCAGCATCATCTCTGATAGAGGTGTCCAATTCACTTCCAAGTTCTGGAGGGAGTTATGTAAGGCTTTATCAATTGAAAATAAATTCAGCAGTGCATATCACCCACAAACTAATGGCTTGACTGAGAGGACAAATCAGTGGCTAGAGCAGTACATACAATGTTTTACCACTCATTTGCAGGACAACTGGTATTCTCTACTTCCCTTAGCTGAATTTGCCTTCAACAATAACTTTAACTCATCTACAAAACATACACCATTCTTCGTAAATTACGGGTTCCATCCCTTATTCCATAACCTTTCTACTCACTCCTCTTGCAATATAGCGGTTGGACAGACCTTATCCACCATTCAGGACACTATGAACAAGATTCGGATTAACATCAAGTCCGCTCATCAACGTCAGAAGTTTTATTATGATCGACATAAACGTCACCCTCCTGTATATCCAGTCAGTCAAATGGCGTAGTTGTCTACAAAATACTTGAAGCTCCTTACACCCTCTAAGAAATTAAGCAAGTTGTTCATCGGTCCTTACCCTGTGCTGAAAATCATCAATCCCAATGCTGTCAACTTGCTGCTTCCCCGTCACCTCAGTATACATCCCACGTTTCATGTCTCCTTGCTTAAACCATTTGAATCTAATCCATTCCCACAATGTCTTGTACTGCCTCCTCAACTAGTCGTGATTGATGGAGAAGAGGAATATGAGATTGAGCGCATCCTTGACTCCAGGTTTAATTATTATTATTATTATTATCAGGTATTTATAAGGCGCCAACAGATTACGCAGCGCTATACAAGTAATAGTAAAACATTACAAGGATGCATTACAAACACAAACAAGTAGAGTTTTGGGGTACATTACAGTTGTAGGTGCAATAATTGAGTTATACAAAAGGAGAGGAATGCCCTGCCCTTGAGCACAATCAGAAGTAGTTCACTTTAAATACAAAGTGTCCTGCAGAAAGGCTCTCAAGCTTACAATCTAAGGGAGAGGTAATGGACACGAAAGGTAAGGGAAATAAGTCTGATATAAGACAGGGTAAACTGAGAGTGGGTGAAGTGTGTGGCAAGAAAATGAGGGTTGGGAGAGAATATGGTAAAATTTCAGTACAGAGGCTGTGAGTGTGAATTTTTGTCTCTAACCTGGTTCATTAGCGACAGCTGCACCTAATTGCTGTTAGGAGGTGTTTATATATTAAGGTAAATACCAGGGTGGGAGGTGGAGGGAGGCTTGGGGGGCTAGTGCGTGCAAATTTTCAAAGATATTGCTGTAGGTGTGAGCTTGAAAATTGCAGGGGAAATTTCAAAGATATTGCTGTAGGTGTGAGCTTGAAAATTGCAGGGGAAATTTCAAAGATATTGCTGTAGGTGTGAGCTTGAAAATTGCAGGGGAAATTTCAAAGATATTGCTGTAGGTGTAATAGACGTCAGCTGCAGTATCTTGTCCACTGGAAGGGCTATGACTCTTCTGAGGATTCTTGGATTTGTTCTGCACAGATTCATACTCCCCGCATGTTGTGGATTTTTCACTGCCTTTATCCAAATAAACCCGGGGTCAGCCCGGGAGGGCTTCCTTCAGGGGGGAGTCATGTCACACATATGGTTATTATGCCTGTACCTTTAACTAGTCTCCTTCTCTTCCTTTCTATGATGGCAGCATCCTATAAAAGGCACCTGTTCCGTATGGAAGGTACGTGGTTATCATTAAAGATTGTGTGTGTTTGTTTTCCCAGAAGCCTGTTGCTAATCCTCATGCTGTTTTAATTTGGAATTCCTCCTGCATTTCCTTTCCTGATTGTCTCTGTCTGGGATCATCTTTCCGGTAGCGCTACCGCTTCTGCTCTCTCATCCAGCTTCTTGTATCCGGATTCAGGTACACTTATTTCAGCATTTCTAAACCAGCACTTCTAATTTGTATACTCTCAGTGTGCAGCCATTTTCAAACCTCCTATTCAGCTGCTGCTGATTAACTGCAAACATTGTGTTGCCTTTACAAACCTCCTTACCTACTGCTGCTGCTGTCGTTCTGCTTAGCATTGTGCAGCCATTACAAATATTCTCACCAACTGTTACTGCGGATGAACTGTATAACTTTATATATCTTTTAGCTGATATATATTTAACTATATCTGAACCTGGGACTTTCTCAGCTGTGCCCACTACATTCCTCTGCTTTGGGGATAATACTAATCCAGCTATTCCTCTAAATTTGACTATACTAAATTGCAGACGAAACGTGTAAGTCATTTCTCCAATAAATCCTTTCCAGTTTTTCCTGCATACAAATATACCTTTTATTCTAAACTATTTCTGGTGTGTATATAAATACCTTCTTACATTATACAGGAATTTCAGGTCTCCATTCGCTAGTACATTCAAGGTGTGATAAGTCTTTTTTTTCCTATTTGACTGTTTTTCCTGCGGGCAAATTTATGCTCGCGAGGGCGCAAAATACTGTTATTTATAGCGTCATTTTTGGCACGAGAATCTTTGGCACGAATGTGCGTCTATGATGACGCAAGTTAGTCATTTCCTGTGTCTTAGTTGACTCCAGGTTGTCTGGCGCAAAGCTGTGTCTTTTATGATGCGAGTTGCGTCATTTCTGGATGTTTGTTTGCACCAAAACATTTTTATGCTTCCTTTTGCATCGTGCGTCATACTTGGCGGCAACATTTTTTTGGTTTTATTTTACCCCACTTCCTATATGCTCCTTGCCTTTTTTATGCTCAGAGGGCTATGCTATTTGTTGTTTTGCCTATTTTAGCATTTGCATTTTTTCCCATTCCTGAAAATGCTATATTTAAATTTTATTTTTTCTTTTACGTATAACAAGATGTCTCAATCTGATCCTGTCTCAAAAGTTGCTGTAGGAACCATGCTGCCTGAACATAGTTCTACCAAAGCTAAGTGTATCTGTTGTAAACTAGCAGAGATTATATCTCCGGCTGTAGTATGTGACAGTTGTCATGATAAGCTTTTGCATGCCAAAAATGTTTCTATTAGTACTAGTACATTATCTGTTGTTCCTTCAACATCTAATGTACATGATATCCCTGTTGATATGAAAAATGTTATTGCTGATGCGATACAGAAGTCTATGTCTGCTATTCTGCCTTCTAATAAACGTAAAAGGTCTTTTAAAACTTCTCATGATATTGAGGAATTTTGTAATGACCGACAACATACTGATATATCCACTTCTGATGAGGATCTCTCTGACGATTCTGTTTCAGATATTGATATTGATAAATCAACTTATCTTTTTAAGATTGAGTATATTAGTTATTTGTTGAAAAAAGTATTAGTTACTTTGGATATTGAGGAGTCTGGTCCGCTTGATAACAAATACAGTAAACGTTTAAATTCTGTTTATAAACCTTCTGTGATTTCTCCTGAGATTTTCCCTGGTACTTCTTTTTTTCCTTCTTCTAGGTTTAAAAGGTTGTACACTTTGCCAGTGGCTAATTTAGAGTTTTGTGAAAAAGGCTCTATGGTTGATGGGGCTATTTCTACTCTTGCCAAGCGTACTACTATTCCAATGGAAGATAGTACTTCTTTTATGTATCATTTGGATAGGAAAATTGAATCTTATCAAAGGAAAGCTTATTTACATTCTGGCTATATTCTCAGGACTGACATTTCTATGGCTGATGTTGTGGCTGCATCAACTTTTTGGTTGGATAGCTTAGCACAACGGGAAAAAGATTCTGATTTATCTAGCATTGTTCGTTTGCATCAATATGCTAATCATTTTCTCTGTGATGCTATTTTTATATCATCAAGATTGATGTTAAAAATATGTCTGACTATTTTAGCTAGAAGAGCTTATGGCTCAAATCATGGAATGCTGACATGGTATCTAAATCTAGGTTACTATCTCTATCATTCCAAGGTAATCATTTGTTTGGTTCTGAGTTGGATTCTATTATTTCCACTATTACTGCTGGGAAGGGAGTTTTTTTGCCCCAAGATAAAAAAATCTAAGGGTAAAGCTAGAGCTTCTTATCGGTTTCGTTCCTTTCATCAGAATAGAGAACAGAAAACCACTCCTTCCCCTAAGGACTATGGCTCCAATTGGAAGCCATCTTCGAGTTGGAATAAATCCAAGCCCTCAAAACTGCATGAAGGTGCGGCCCTCAATCCAGTTCTACTGGTGGGGGGCAGATTGAAATTATTTCAAGACGTTTGGGCAGGTTCCGTTCAGAATTATTGGATTCACAATATTGTCTCTCAAGGTTATCGAATAGGTTTCAGAATAAGACCTCCTGTGAGAAGATTTTTTCTCTCTCACCTTCCAACAAATCCTGTGAAAGCTCAGGCCTTTCGGAAATGTGTTTAAGATCTGGAGCTTTCAGGGGTAATTGTACCAGTTCCACTTCTGGAACAGGGTCTGGGTTTTCATTCAAATCTACTAATTGTCCCGAAGAAGGACAATTCTTTCTGACCAGTTCAGGATATGAAGTTTTAGAGTTGCTTTGTAAGGGTCCGAACTTTCAAGATGGTGACTATAAGGACTATTCTGCATTTTGTTCAGCAAGGTCATTACATGTCCAGAATAGACTTAAAGGATGCATATTTTCACATTCCGATTCAACCACACCACTATCGGTTTCTGGGATTCTCTTTTCTAAGCAAGCATTACCAATTTGTCGCTCTTCCATTTGGCCTAGTGACAGTTCCAAGAATCTTTTTGAAGGTTCTCAGTGCCCTTCTATCTGGAAATCTGTAATCAGAGAGCAGGGTATTGTGGTGTTTCCTTATTTGGACGATATCTTGGTACTGGCTCAATCTTTTTATTTAGCAGAATCTCACATGAATCAACTTGTGTTGTTTCTTCAAGGACATGGTTGGAGGATCAATTTACCAGAGAGTTTCTTGATTCCTCAGACAAGGGTCACCTTTTTAGGTTTCCAGATAGATTCAGTTTCCATGACTCTGTCTTTAACAGACAAGAGACAAATTAAATTGGTTTCTGCCTGTCGAAACCTTCAGTCTCTATCATTCCCTTCAGTGGCTATGTGCATTGATGTTTTAGGTCTCATGACTGCAGCATATGATGCAATCCCCTTTGCTCATTTTCATATGAGACCTCTGCAGCTTTTCATGCTGAATCAATGGTGCAGGGATTATACTCGTATATCACAATTGATATTCTTACATCCCAACACTCAACTCTCTCTGACTTGGTGGTTAAACCATTACATTATTGTTCAAGGGGCCTCCTTTGTTCGTCCTCCTGGACTGTGATTTCAACAGATGCAAGTCTCACAGGTTGGGGAGCTGTCTGGGGGTCTCTGACAGCACAAGGGGTTTGGAATCCTCAAGAGGCGAAGTTACCAATCAATATTTTAGAACTCCGTGCTATTTTCAGGGCTCTTCAGGCTTGGCCTCTACTAAAGAGAGAATCATTCATCTTTTTTCAGACAGACAATATCACAACTGCGGCATATGTCAATCATCAGGGTGGGACTCGCAGTCCTTTAGCGTTGAAAGAAGTATCTCAAATACTTTCTTCGGCAGAATTTAACTCCTGTCTAATTTCTGTGATACATATCCCAGGTGTAGACAATTGGGAAGTGGATTATTGCAGCCATCAGGGGAGTGGTCTCTCCATCCAGATGTATTTTGTCAGATTGTACAGATGTGGGGTCTTCCCAAAATAGATCTGATGGCTTCCCATCTAAACAAGAAACTTCCCAGGTATCTTTCCAGGTCCAGGGATCCTCAGGCAGAGATGGTGGATGCGTTAGCAGTTCCTTGGTTTTACCAACCTGCTTACATCTTTCCGCCTCTAGTTCTTCCAAGGGTGATCTCCAAGATCATAATGGAACAATTGCATGTGTTTCTGATAGCACCAGTATGGTCTCACAGGTTTTGGTTTGCGGATCTTGTCCGGATGTCAAGTTGCCAACCTTGTCCACTTCCGTTAAGACCAGACCTTCTGTCTCAAGGGCCATTTTTCCATCAGTATCTCAAATCTGTAAATTTGAAGGTATGGAAATTGAACGCTTAGTACTTAGTCATAGAAGTTTCTCTGACTCAGTGATTAATACATTGCTTCAGGCTCGTAAGTCTGTTTCAAGGAAAATTTATTATTGGGTTTGGAAAACCTTTATTTCATGGTTTCTCATAAATTCTCTTGGCATTCTTTTAGAATTCCTATAATTTTACAGTTTCTTCAGGATGGTTTGGATAAAGGTTTGTCTGCAAGTACTTTAAAGGGACAAATCTCTTGCTTTTTCTGTTTTATTTTATAGAAAAATTGCTAATCTTCCTGACATTCACTGTTTTGTTCAGGCTTTGGTTCATATCAAGTCTGTTATTAAATCAAGTTCTCCTCCTTGGAGTCTTAATTTGGTTTTAAAGGCTTTGCAGGTTCCTCCATTTGAGCCTATGCATTCTCTAGATATTAAACTACTTTCTTGGAAAGTATTGTTTCTTTTGGCTATCTCTTCAGCTAGAAGAGTTTCTGAATTGTCTGCTCTCTCTTGTGAGTCTCCTTTTCTGAATTCTAACAACATTAGTAGGGAAATTGTTGTTCCTTCCTTGTGTCCTATTCCTAAGAATACTCTTGAAAGATCTTAACATTCTTTGGATGTTGTAAGAGCTTTGAAATATTATGTCGAAGCTACTAAAGATTTCAGAAAGACTTCTAGTCTATTTGTTGTTTTTCTGGTCCTAGGAAAAGTCAGAAAGCCTCTGCCATTTCTTTGGCATCATGGTTAAAGCTTTTGATTCACAAGGCTTATTTGGAGGCGGGACAGTCTCCACCTCAGAGAATTACAGCTCAATCTACTAGATCAGTCGCTACAACTTGGGCTTTTAAGAATGAAGCTTCAGTTGATCAGATTTGCAAAGCAGCAACATGGTCTTCTTTGCATACATTTACTAAATTTTACCATTTTGATGTATTTGCTTCTTCTGAAGAAGTCTTTGGTAGAAAAGTTCTTCAGGCAGCTGTCTCAGTTTGATTCTTCTGCTTATGATTTAAAAATTTTTCTTCAAATTTATAAGAAATTTATGAAAAAGACTTATTTTTTGTGGGGATTTAATTTTTTTCAGCGGAAATAGCTATTTTTATTTTATCCCTCCCTCTCTAGTGACTCTTCTGTGGACTTCCACATCATGGTATTTCTATCCCATACGTCACTAGCTCATAGACTCTTGCTAATTACATGAAAGAAAACATCATTTATGTAAGAACTTACCTGATAAATTAATTTATTTCATATTGGCAAAAGTCCATGAGGCCCACCCTTTTCTTATGGTGGTTATGATTTCTGTATAAAAGCACAATTATATTTCCATTTCCTCTTTTGCATGCTTTTTTACTCCTTATTTTATCACCTCAGTACTTGGCTATTCGTTAAACTGAGTTGTGGGTGTGGTGGGAGGTGTATTTATAGGCATTTTGAGGTTTGGGAAACTTTGCCCCTCCTGGTAGGATTGTATACACTATACATCACTAGCTCATGGACTCTTGCCAATATGAAAGAAATGAATTTATCAGGTACGTTCTTACATAAATTATGTTTTTTTTTTTTCCCTCTGGATTTTTGTTTGTTCAAAAATCTCATAACAGATAGAAAAAGTCTGACATTTACATTTTTGTTATTTCTCTATTTATATTTCAAAAACCTGCAATTTCATAAGGGTGTGTAGACTTTTTATACCAACTGCACATGTTTCATTTAACAGATGGGATCAATAGTATATTTATGCCTATTACTTATTAGATAAAGTTTAACATTAAACTAAACATATTTTTATTCGATTTCAACAGTCATGTTAGTCTTCAAAATGTGTTTTGAATGTACAATGACATTGTAAAAGACATTGACACACTACTTGCGGTTACCAAGAAACAAAACTATAATTAATTAGCTATAGGGGAATTAATAATGATTATTTCATGTTTGTATAGACATTTTTGTTGTAAGGCTTTAGACATTATATGCCATTTTCAGGACGTTTTATTAACTGTTCTTTCGATGTTTGCATATTTTGTTTTCCAGTGAATTTAAAACCTAGCAACAAAACAATCAAAATGGCATTGCACAATACAAATATTCATACTACAGAAAAAACATATAAATAATGTTTAGTTTCCTATGAATGTTGGCTTAAGGCTAAAGGGGATTATAATTTATAAAACAAGTCTGGTACAATACGTTTGGTAATCCTTTGTAAATGCTGTAAAACCTTTATTTCTACACACTTGCTTTATTTTATCATATTTATTAAATTAAACTACATTTATATATTATGAAAACAAATTTGTTATAGTTATCCTAAAAAGCAATATTAGTTGTTATGCCTTCACCTCAGATTAACATACAAACTTCTGTTCTTTCTCAGTTCATTTCAATATAGATATTATTTATCGTCTAACCTCTTTTTAAATGGTCTAAATAAGACAAGCTCAAAATCAGGCTGTCTAATGGTTTATTACATTTCCAGTAATATTGTCAACCCAATTTAGCATGGCTGTTTAGTTAAAGGTGTAAAGCTAACTAAAGAATACCGCAGGCTGAGCCTAACATAAAATTATGTTAATGTATCTAAAAACCTCACTGCTGTGCTGCATAATGTAAATGTACAGTAATGTGGCCAATAGATTATATTACCCATCTGAATTGCTTTTAACAGTTTTTTTTACAAGCTTTCAAATTCAATGTGATTCTAATCCACTTGAAAATCCTGCAATACCTCACTTATCACATTTTTAAATGCACTTGTTTTTTGATAATACTTTAAATATCTTGGGGAGACGTGATGAATCCAGAAAACTATTAACGTGGGGGGACAATGCTTTCCATGCCAGTCAGAAAACCATGTGGGTAGGGTTGTGTGAATTTGTGGTGGAGTCATCAAATGTGTACAGGGCCATGGGTGTTTACTGGGTGATTAGAAGGTGTGGATAGGCAGTCAGGTATTTCCAACTTAATTACTGTGCAACCTAAAATATTTGGGTAGTTTTGCTCCTCACTAGAACCACCAATGATGTGAACTATGTGACAGTGTTGTTTCCATCTATCAGAAAACAATTTTCCTGCAGCTTTTTGAATGCAAACAATCGGCTAGATTATGAGTTGTGCGTTAGGGTTAAAAAGCAGCGTTGAGAGGTCCCAACGCTGCTTTTTAACGCCCGCTGGTATTACGAGTCTTGAAATGACAGACTCACCGCTCACTTTTTTGGACAGACTCGGAAATACCGCAAATCCACTTATGTCAATTACGTATCCTATATTTTCAATGGGACTTGCATAACGCCGGTATTATGAGTCTAACCAAAAGTGAGCGGTAGGCCCTCTCCTGTCAAGACTGATACTGTATTTAAAAGTCAGTAGTTAAGAGTTTTACACTACAACGCCATAGCATAAAACTCTTAACTAAAGTGCTAAAAAGTACACTAACGTTCATAAACTACCTATTAACGCCTAAACCGAGGCCCTCCCACATCGCAAACACTAAAATAAATATTTTAACCCCTAATCTGCCGAACAGGACATCGCCGCCACAATAATAAACATATTAACCCCTAAACCGCCACACTGCCGCATCGCAAACACTAGTTAAATATTATTAACCCCTAATCTGCTGGCCCTAACATAGTTGACACCTACCTATATTTATTAACCCCTAATCTGCCGCCCCCAACGTCGCCGCCACTATATTAAATGTATTAACCCCTAAACCCCCCCTAACTGAAATATAATTTTAATAAATCTAAGTAAAATTACTATCATTAACTAAATTATTCCTATTTAAAACTAAATACTTACCTGTAAAATAAACCCTAAGATAGCTACAATATTACTAATAGTTACATTGCATCTATCTTAGGGTTTATTTTTATTTTAAAGGCAACTTTGTATTTATTTTAACTAGGTACAATAGTTATTAAATAGTTATTAACTATTTAATAACTACCTAGTTAAACTAAAGAAAAATTTACCTGTAAAATAAAACCTAACCTATGTTACACCTAGCACTACACTATAATGAAATCAATTACCTAAACTAAATACAATTAATTACAATTTAAATAAATTATCTAAAGTACGAAAAAAACAAACACTAAATTACAGAAAATAATAAAATTATTACAATAATTTTAAACTAATTACACCTACTCTAATCCCCCTAACAAAATAAAAAAGCCCCCCAAAATAAAAAAAGCCCTACCCTACACTAAATTACAAATAGCCCTTAAAAGGGCCTTTTGCGGGGCATTGCCCCAAAGTAATTAGCTCTTTTACCTGTAAAAAAAAAGTACAAATACCCCCCCAATATTAAAACCCACCACCCACAAAACCAACCCTACTCTAAAACCCACCCAACCCCCCCTTAAAAAACCTAACACTAACCCCTTGAAAATCACCCTATCTTGAGAAGTCTTCACCCAACTGAGCCGAAGTCCTCCACGAAGCCGGCAGAAGTGGTCCTCCAGATGGGCAGAAGTCTTCATCCAGGCGGCATCTTCTATCTCCATCTTCAAGGCATCCGACGCGGAGCATCCTCTTCTAATGACATCCGATGACTGAATGAAGGTTCCTTTAAATGATGTCATCCAAGATGGCGTCCCTTCAATTCCGATTGGCTGGATTAGCCTATAGGCTTGAACTTCAATCCTATTGGCTAATTGCATCAGCCAATAGGATTTTTTCTACCTTAATTGAAATGAAGGGACGCCATCTTGGATGATGTCTTTTAAAGGAACCTTCATAAAGTCATCAGATGTCGTTAGAAGAGGATGCTCCGCGTTGGATGTCTTGAAGATGGAGCCACTCCGCACCGGATGTATGAAGATAGAAGATGCCGCCTGGATGAAGACTTCTGCCCGTCTGGAGGACCACTTCTGACGGCTTTGCGGAGGACTTTGGCCAGGTTGGGTGAAGACTTCTCAAGGTAGGGTGATCTTCAAGGGGTTAGTGTTAGGTTTTTTTTAAGGGGGGATTGGGTGGGTTTTAGAGTAGGGTTGGTTGTGTGAATGGTGGGTTTTAATGTTGGGGGGAGTATTTGTACTTTTTTTTTACAGGTAAAAGAGCTGATTACTTTGGGGCAATGCCCAGCAAAAGGCCCTTTTAAGGGCTATTTGTAATTTAGTGTAGGGTAGGGCTTTTTTATTTTGGGGGGCTTTTTTATTTTGTTAGGGGGATTAGAGTAGGTGTAATTAGATTAAAATTATTGTAATTATTTTATTATTTTCTGTAATTTAGTGTTTTTTTTTCCGTACTTTACTTCAAATTAAAACAAACTGGAAAACAAATTATCATTCACCATGGCTTGCTCTGTTGCCATAACTTATCTGCCGAATGCTGGTGGAGAGTTATAAAAAACAGTCCCCCTAGCCCCACCTCACAAAATTATAAAGTATCCCATTTCCTTTATGGCCAATCAAAAATGATGTCCAAATTCCTATTACTTATGTTACTTGCTTTTGCAAATAACGTAGAGTCTAACCCAATTAATTCCATTCCTAGTCTTCCAGCTAAAAAAGGCCTCTCCTTTGTGCACTGTAACATCCGCAGCTTACTACCAAAAATCAATGCACTGCAAGCATGGTGTTCACATTACAAGCCCAAAATCATTGTGATCTCTGAATCCTGGCTAACCGCAAAAATACCTGACTCTGCCATTGCTATACATGGGTATTCATGCCATAGAATTGACAGAGCAAAAAGAGGAGATGGCATTTTAATTTATGTTGAAAATTCCATAAAGTTCGCCCCCTTACAAAAATCTAGCTCTCCTGCCACCTTTGATTTCCTTTCTGGCACAATTGAGATCCCGTGCAGTAAATCAATCATTGTTGCAGGAATCTACCGTCCACCTAGCTCCCCTGTGCATTCCCTTTCTGACATAGCCCATCTCCTTAGTGAAACCATAGCTCAAACCCCAAAAAGTGAATATTTTGGTCTTTGGAGATTTTAATATTGATTGGCTGAATCCTAAAAACAATAGTTATTGCTCCCCATTTAAGACTTTGCAACTAACGCAATTAATTTCCTCCCCAACTCGCATAAACATTAAAAGCCATAACCACACCCTCCTCGATTGGATTCTCTCCACTTCCCCTGATCGAATCCAGGAGGCAGGTGTTCTCCCTAACAGTTTCAGTGACCACTGCTTAGTATACTGCGTGCGCAAAATAATGGCTACTAAATCCTCTCCCAAGGTTAAAATCACCAGGTCCTTCAAAAAAATGTAATCTTCAATTATTTCTAAATTACATCAAGAACCTCCCCTAGCACAGATTAAACCTAATTCCAGATTTAGACTCTGCAGTTGAATTCCTTCAATCCGAACTCCTACAAGTTTGGAATTTGCATGACCCGCTGCGTAAGGTGAGAGTAAAAGGAGCGCATATGAATTGGATCACAGCTGAACTCATTCAAATGTACCAATTTCAGAATTCATTGTGGTCAAAGTTCAAGCATACTGGCTCTATGAACGATCACTGTGTATATAGAAAATGGCGAAATATATGCACTAAACAAACAAAATTGGCCAAGGCCCAATATTTCTGTGAAAATCTGAAAAATAACATATCAAACCCTAGAAAGTTTTGGAAAGTCAAAAATAACTTACACACTCCCCCAATCCACTCCCAACCCTCCACTGTCAAAGTGGATAACCAAACCCTGCAACTTCCCTTAGAAGTAGCAAATGCATTTAACAATTATTTTGTCAGATGCTCCACCACCCTGATTGACAAACTAATAAATGACACACATCCTGAAACTACAAATGTGGATCAGGCCCCACTAAATCTACAAAGACCAAATATAGATAAGTTCAATTTTAGACCTGTATCCATCAATGTTGTTAAGAAACACCTTAATAATCTAAAAATGAAAAACCAGTCTGGACCTGATCAAATCCCAGCAATGCTGTTGAAGCTCAGCGTGTCAGCAATTGCTAAACCTGTCACAACCCTAATTAACGAATCCTTGGTGTCTGGATACATACCCAAACTTTGGAAGACTGCAAGAGTAGTGCCTATCCATAAAAGTGGTGAGTTAACCATGGTTACTAACTATCGCCCAATATCATTGCTCCCAGTATTGTCAAAAATCTTAGAAAAAAGCGTCCATATGCAACTATGTGAGTATTACCAACAATCTAGCTATATGACACCTGTTCAATCGAGTTTTTGCCCAAATCACTCCACTACAACTGCCCTCCTAAAAGTTTGCAACGACTTCTAAACTGGCATGGAACAAGGAGACCTAACTGGAGCTTCTACTGCTCAAACTAAAAAACTCAGGTATTGGTGATCTTCCGCTAACCTGGTTTCGATCATATGTATCTTATTGACTCCCTCCCTCTCCCAGTCACGTGTGGTGTTCCCCAAGGTTCCATTCTCGGCCCCCTACTATTCACGTTATTTATAAATGATCTGCCAAATGTCTGCAAATCCTCAACTGTACACATGTATGCAGACGACACAGTAATCTATACAAACAAACCCGATCTGCCGCAGCTTGAGGCAGTGCTCCAAGACCAGTTCACAGAGGTAGAAAAGTGGATCTCAAAAAACAAACTCTTCCTAAACACTGACAAAACAGTAACAATGATCTTTGGAACGGTACCTAAATTACGCAAACTACAAAAGTCCCATCTACACATTAAAACAAAATCAAATGGCACACTGACCGCAGTCCACTATTTCAAATACTTGAGTATGTTGTTAGACCCCAATCTATCTTTTGGCCTCCACATAGAAAAACTTGCATCTAAACTCTATCCAAAACTAGGTGCCCTGTACAGAAACAAATCCTGCCTCAGCCCTACAGTAAAGGAAAAGATTGTACAGCAAATGCTGATGCCAATCATGGATTATGGAGATGTAGTATATGCACCTGCACCGCAAACTCACCTTAATAAACTTAATACACTGTATAACTTGTTCTGCCGCTTTGTGCTACAATGTAACTACAGGACCCATTATTGTGACATGCTAAAAGAACTAAACTGGCTGTCACTGGAATCCAGACGCACCCTCCATCTTTCCTTGTGTTTAAGAGCCTTTCTGGTAAGCTCCCACCCTACCTGAGCAGAATGCTCTCCCCAGCTGTTCCCACCTCCCATAACCTCCGATCCAGTAGCAGTACATTATTTAGTTTGCCTCCATACAAAAAATAAAGCAGCTCGATCCTCCTTTTCCTACAGAGCACCACAATTATGGAACGACCTCCCGCATACTTTAAAACCTTTCCCAAGTCTAAAATCCTTTAAGAGATCCCTTTCTGCATATCTCAAAACAGAATGCACCTGTCATGGTTGATTTTATATTTCTTACCTGTTCTATGTTAAATTTTGCATATGTTATGTATTAATATTGTTTTTGTATTATTGTACCCTATTGTATCAATGAAATGTTTTGTGGACCCAGGACATACTTGAAACTGAGAGAAATCTCAATGTATCCTTCCTGGTAAAATATTTTATAAATAATAAAGATTAGGGGTGTTTAGACTTGGGGTTCATGTTAGGGTGTTAGGTGTAGACATAAATGTATTTTCCCCATAGGAATCAATGGGGCTGCACTAGAAGCTGAACGCTGCTTTTTTGCAGGTGTTAGTTTTTTTTCCAGCCGTCTCTCCCCCATTGATTCCTATAAAGAAATCGTGCACGAGCACGTTTTACCAGCTCACCGCTACCGTAAGCAGCGCTGGTATTGAGGTGAGATGTGGAGCAAAATTTTGCTCTTCGCTCACTTTTTTGCGGTTAACGCCGGGTTTGTAAAAACCCGTAATACCAGCGCTGTCTGTAAGTGAGTGGTGAGGGAAAACTGCTAGTTAGCACCGCACCCCTGTTAATGCAAAACTCGTAATCTAGGTGAATGTTTGTGCATACTCATTTCTCATATTGATAAAACAAAGTAAAAAATATAGCTCGGATCTTTACAATGAATGCTTTGGATAGCTAAACTTGCCAATGATATAATTATTCAAATGTATTAAAAAAAACATACTTAGACACCTAGGGGCCGATTTACCAATGTCTGGCGGACATGATACGCTGTAGGGTATCATGTCCGCCAGATATTGCTGAATGCAGACAGGTGCAATGCTGCCCCCTGCAGATTTGCGGCCGCTAGCAGGGGGTGTCAATCAACCCGATCGTATAGAATCGGGTGGATTGATGTCCGCAGCCTCAGAGGCAATGGATCAGTTAAGGAGCAGCAGCCTTAAGACCGCTGCTTCATAACTGCTGTTTCCGACGAGCCTGAAGGCTTGAGCAGAAACAGGGGCATCAGGGGCCTTTTGGGCCCTTAATAAACCGCCCCCCTATTCGGAATGGATGTTAATCTTTCTTATAGTTTTTAGTTTTCAAGTGTTTAACTAACTTTTGCTGTGATATAATTTAGAAAACCAAACTATAAATAAATATATTTAAAAAGAAAAATACATAAGCTGCCAAACAATGTATTTATTAAAGGAATTCTTATGGACTTGATTGGGTGCTACTTTACCTACAATAGGTTTAATTGTAGGTAATTGTAGGTATTTTATTTAATTAATTTAATGATAGTATAGTGTTAGGTTTAATTGTAACTTAGGTTAGGATTTATTTGACAGGTAATTTTGTAATTATTTTAACTAGGTAACTATTAAATAGTTCTTAACTATTTAATAGCTATTGTACCTGGTTAAAATAATTACAAAGTTGCCTGTAAAATAAATATTAATCCTAAAATAGCTACAATGTAATTATAATTTATATTGTAGCTATATTAGGATTTATTTTACAGGTAAGTATTTAGCTTTAAATAGAAATAATTTATTTAATAAGAGTTAATTAATTTTGTTAGATGTAAATTATATTTAACTTAGGGGGGTGTTAGTGTTAGGGTTAGACTTAGCTTTAGGGGTTAATACATTTATTAGAATAGCGGTGAGCTCCGGTCGGCAGATTAGGGGTTAATAATTGAAGTTAGGTGTCGGCGATGTTAGGGAGGGCAGATTAGGGGTTAATACTATTTATTATAGGGTTAGTGAGGCGGATTAGGGGTTAATAACTTTATTATAGTAGCTCTCAGGTCCGCTCGGCAGATTAGGGGTTAATAAGTGTAGGCAGGTGGAGGCGACGTTGTGGGGGGCAGATTAGGGGTTAATAAATATAATATAGGGGTCGGCGATGTTAGGGCAGCAGATTAGGGGTACATAGGGATAATGTAAGTAGCGACGGTGTCCGGAGCGGTAGATTAGGGGTTAATAATAATATGCAGGGGTCAGCGATAGCGGGGGCGGCAGAATAGGGGTTAATAAGTGTAAGGTTAGGGGTGTTTAGACTCAGGGTACATGTTAGGGTGTTAGGTGCAGACGTAGGAAGTGTTTACGCATAGCAAACAATGGGGCTGCGTTAGGAGCTGAACGCGGCTTTTTTGCAGGTGTTAGGTTTTTTTTCAGCTCAAACAGCCCCATTGTTTCCTATGGGGGAATCGTGCACGAGCACGTTTTTGAGGCTGGCCGCTTGCGTAAGCAACTCTGGTATCGAGAGTTGAAGCTGCGTTAAATATGCTCTACGCTCCTTTTTTGGAGCCTAACGCAGCCTTTATGTGGACTCTCAATACCAGAGTTATTTTTATGGTGCGGCCAGAAAAAAACCGGCGTTAGCTACGCGGGTCCTTACCGACAAAACTCTAAATCTAGCCGTCTGTTTGGAAAACACTAAGGCCTAGATTTAGAGTTTTGTCGGTAAAGACCTGCGTAGCTAACGCAGCTTTTTTTCCTACTGCTGCTTCCAAACAACGCTGGTATTTAGAGTTGTCTGAAGGGCTGCGTTAGGCTCCAAAAAGGGTGCATTGAGCCGAATTTACCCCTAATCTGCCCTCCCTAACATCGCCGCCACCTAACTTCAAGTATTAACCCCTAATCTGCCGACCGGACCTCGCCGTTACTATAATAAATGTATTAACCCCTAAAACAAAGTCTAACCCTAACCCTAACAACCCCCTAAGTTAAATATAATTTTAATCTAACAAAATAAATTAAATCTTATTAACTAAAGTATTCCTATTTAAAACTAAATACGTACCTGTAAAATAAACCCTAATATAGCTACAATATAACGAATAATTATATTGTAGCTATTTTAGAATTTATATTTATTTTACAGGCAACTTTGTATTTATTTTAGGTACAATAGCTATTAAATAGTTAGTTACTATTTAATAGCTACCTAGTTAAAATAATTACAAAATTACCTGTAAAATAAATCCTAACCTAAGTTACAATTAAACCTAACACTACACTATCAATAAATTAATTAAATAAATTACCTACAATTACATACAATTAAATAAACTAAACTAAATTACAAAAAAAAACAAACACTAAATTACAAAAAATAAAAAAAGATTACAAGAATATTAGGCTAATTACACCTACTCTAAGCCCCCTAATATAAAAAAAGCCCCCCCAAATAATAAAGGTCCCTACCCTATTCTAAATTAAAAAGTAATCAGCTCTTTTACCAGCCCTTAAAAGGGCTTTTTGCGGGGCATGCCCCAAAGTAATCAGCTCTTTTGCCTGTAAAAAAAAATACAACCCCCCCAACATTAAAACCCACCACCCACATACCCCTACTCTAACCCAAACCCCCCTTAAATAAACCTAACACTACCCCCCTGAAGATCTCCCTACCTTGAGACGTCTTCACCCAGCCGGGCCGAAGGGGCAGAAGAGGACATCCAGACCGGCAGAAGTCTTCATCCTATCCGGGCAGAAGAGGACATCCGGACCGGCAGACATCTTCATCCAAGCGGCATCTTCTATCTTCATCCATCCATCCGGAGTGGAGCGGAGCCATCTTCTTTCCAGCCGACGTGGAACAGCCAATAGAATGCGAGCTCAATCTGACTGGCTAATTGGATCAGCCAATCGGATTGAACTTGAATCTGATGGGCTGATTCAATCAGCCAATCAGATTTTTCCTACCTTAATTCCGATTGGCTGATAGAATCCTATCAGCCAATCGGAATTCGAGTAACGCCATCTTGGATGATGTCATTTAAAGGAACCTTCATTCGGCGAGTAGGCGTTGGTTGAAGAGGATGGATCCGCGTCGGCTGGAAAGAAAATGGCTCCGCTTCGCTCCAGATGGATGAAGATAGAAGATACCGCTTGGATGAAGACTTCTGCCGGTCTGGATGTCCTCTTCTGCCCCATCTGATGAAGACTTTGGCCCGGCTGGGTGAAGACGACTCAAGGTAGGGAGTTCTTCAGGGGAGTAGTGTTAGGTTTATTTAAGGGGGATTTGGGTTAGAGTAGGGGTATGTGGGTGGTGGGTTTTAATGTTGGGGGGGTTGTATTTTTTTTTACAGGCAAAAGAGCTGATTACTTTGGGGCATGCCCCGTAAAAAGCCCTTTTAAGGGCTGGTAAAAGAGCTGATTACTTTTTAATTTAGAATAGGGTAGGGACCTTTATTATTTTGGTTTTTTTTTTATTTTATTAGGGTAGGTGTAATTAGCCTAATATTCTTGTAATATTTTTTTATTTTTTGTAATTTAGTGGTTTTTTTTTTGTAATTTAGTTTAGTTTATTTAATTGTATGTAACTTAGGTTAGGATTTATTTTACAGGTAATTTTGTAATTATTTTAACTAGGTAGCTATTAAATAGTAACTAACTATTTAATAGATATTGTACCTAGTTAAAATAAATACAAAGTTTCCTCTAAAATAAATATAAATCCTAAAATAGCTACAATATAATTATTAATTATATTGTAGCTATATTAAGGTTTATTTTACAGGTAAGTATTTAGTTTTAAATAGGAATACTTTAGTTAATAAGATTTAATTTATTTTGTTAGATTAAAATTATATTTAATTTAGGGGGGTGTTAGGGTTAGGGTTAGACTTAGCTTTAGGGGTTAATACATTTATTATAGTGGCGGCGAGGTCCGGTCGGCAGATTAGGGGTTAATAAGTGTAGGTAAGGTAGCGGCGACGTTGGGGGGGCAGATTAGGGGTTAATAAATATTATGTAGGCGTCGGCGATGTTAGGGGCAGCAGATTAGGGGTTCATAGGGATAATGTAGGTGGTGGCGATGTGCGGTCGGCAGATTAGGGGTTAAAAATATTTATTATAGTGGTGGCGATGTGGGGGGACCTCGGTTTAGGGGAACATAGGTAGTTTATGGGTGTTAGTGTACTTTACTGCACTGTAGTTAAGAGCTTTATATACTGGCGTTAGCCCAGAAAGCTCTTAACTACAGCCTTTCCATGGGCTGTAGGAGTCTTGTTGGTAGAGGGTCTACCGCTCACTTCAGCCAAGACTCTAAATACCAGCGTTAGGAAGATCCCATTGAAAAAATAGGATACGCAATTGGCGTAAGGGGATCTGCGGTATGGAAAAGTCGCGGCTTGAAAGTGAGCGTTAGACCCTTTCCTGCCTGACTCTAAATACCAGTGGGCGGCCAAAAGCAGTGTTTGGACCCCTTAACGCTGCTTTTGATGGCTAACGCAGAACTCTAAATCTAGGCGTATGAAAATCTTGCATTCACCATTCAATATCCAGGGTATTCCAGACCAACTTGGAGAGTATGTTCCTTACATATGGCCTAGGCAGCGCCTTGTAGAAAACTATAACACTGTTCTGTTAAAACAAAAAGACAAAAGAGCACCACATGGCCAAATACAGTTTTAAAATAACTTCCTAAACAATAAGGAATAAGTACACTCACAAACTACCAGGTGCTGTAATCACAGGATACAACTTTTCATCTGTCCAGAAGACTACACTCCACACTACTGCAGGAAACAGATCCAACCTCAATCCTCTTTGTCTTACAGTCAGGATACCGTTATTAAGCCAAAAGCAAGCATGTTGCAAAAAAAACATGTGTTTATTAAAAACAATAGTAAAGGGGCGTGGCTTGGAGGTGGCCATGCTTGGTCGCAATTGATGAAGCTCTTTGAACATTTCTATTAATTCATCAATTTTTCACACAGTTTGCTATCATTTATCCCTTTAATTGGAGTGCTGAGTTACCCTACATTGAGGTGACGCTGGCGCACCGAGGTGATCATAACTGTGCTTTCAGAGAACTGAAATAACCAGCAGAGAATCTTTGCGGCAATTTCCACTAGAGCTCTTGCTAACCCCCCCAACAGCCCCCCAACAGGCCGCTAGGGTTAGTGCGGATATTGGTCAATCTATCATAACTATACATCCTAATTTGACCATGGAGGAGAACTAACGATTACCAATACAAGAGCTCCTCAAGAAGGTTGAGCTAGAGATGCGTAGTAATTATTATGATCTTATGGATACAATGAGAGATCCGTGCGGTCAGGGAGACACCAACACAACTAAGATGGTGGAGAGATGGGATGATCACCGGCAGTATGCAACTCCCCAAACTGAAGCAAATAGTCCTTACCGCACAGTAGACAAATACCAGAGCCATCTTATACAGCCTGGAAAGAGCGACACAGAATCGAGCTTCACCCCAACTAAGTGGGAACCGGAGATACACCAAAACAAAGCTGGAGCCTTCTTTGCCGAAAGTCGGATTGGTGAGGCCGGCCTCCTGACATACGATAATGCTAGTACAAATGTAAGGTGTGTAGATAAACCCTAGTTGTGCAGCATAAGCGTGGAGGCTCCCGACAACCTACTGGATCTCAATGAATGTTGACACCAGCCATTTAAATACACAAGCACAACGGTGGTCCTTACCTCATTGGACTTGGAATTTATTCCCTTAAGGACGGTCTGTGCCTTCTGACCTCTAAAAGAACAGTTGTCGGTTAAGCTGATAAATTGATAGCTGGAGAATTGGGACTCTATCTTGCTATATTTTAGAAGAGCACTTAAGGAATAGCTGAGTTACCCTATATGTTAGAATCATTGTTATACTTTTGCTAGTGCATATTCTTACCTTATTGCAGATTTATTGACCGCAAGATTCATCTTTATTTTTGTTGATGTTATGTGAAGTTTAATATCCTGCTGCTTACTTTACTGTTAGCAAGATACAGCGTTACTAATTTTGACTTTATGTCTGATGTATAAGATATGTGTCAATCAATCTGATCGTATTCGATCGGGTTAATTTCTGGCGATGTCTGTCCACCGCCTCAGGGCAGGCGGACAGGTTATGGAGCAGCAGTCTTTAGACCGCTGCTTCATAACTTGTGTTTCTGGCGAGCCTGAAGGCTCACCAGAAACACGGGGCATCAAGCTCCATACAGAGCTTGATAAATGTGCCCCAATGTCTCTATCATAAATATTCCCCGTTTGCTCTTTTTGGTCAAGCATTTCAATATGACCAATATTTTAAAATCAAACTACTACACTCAAAGTTCATTTAGGATTAACTGCACAATATTAGTTGAGACACTGTGCATCTGCTGCATCCTACAGTTAGCCTGCTTCTTTTAATCTCTCCACAGTAGTAAATTGTTGTCATTCTTTTACCCCTTTAACTGAATCTTTTAAATATGTGAGTCTCATAATAGCCCAAGTCCCATAAGAACTCTATGGAGGTAGTTATACATTGGGGAATATATAGATACCCTTGCATATAATTTTGACTTTACCTGACACTTCTGTTACCTGTAGAAGGGTTGCTTTAGACTAATATGCTCCTATGCAAATTACATGCATTTGTTTACATTATAAGCTCATGATAAGCTTTCCATAATATATAGACTTTCTCCATAGAATATATCCTTTCTTATAAGGTTATGTGATTAGTCCAATTAGTTTATAATATCTCAAGCGGTGCTTACCCACTGAAAAACTAATTGTAATCTACTATAAATTCATAGTTTTCTTTTTGTACCACTTTTATATTTCATATTTATTAAGTGTCATTAGACCCAATAGGGTCACTAATACGACTAACATATCTCACCGTTTTTTCCTATATCAAAGGGCCCAGAACAGGTCAGCTAATTAGTTGTTTATGGAAGCTTCTAAAATTATAAAATGGAGGTTTCCAAAGTTAATAGTTTACCAATAATTTTGTTTGTTACTTATTTCATTAAAATGCAACCTATGTAAAATCTTATCATTTCTGTCGCATGATGTCCATTGTATGTTTTCTTTTAGTCCAAAACCTCAATAAAAGATCATATAAAGTAAAAACAATAGTAAAAATTGTTAAAGTGACTTGTTTCTCATCCAAAGCTAGGCTGTTTCCTCAGTCTTGTAAAGCAACCAAATAACACTTGGGGCTAGATTAGATTTCTGGTTATGGTTGATATTCTAAAAGTGACTGCACAAGTCTAATAAACCCCCCCAAAACACAATCAAAATACTCTTCATAATGAATAAAACAGCATCATAAAACAAAATATTGTCAAATAATTGAAATAGATTGTCAGATGTATTTTTAAAGAGTATAACAAATATGATTGTGTAGTGGGATTGATCAAAATACTTTTCCCCAGTGCCGTGAAAATATTATTTTTCTTTGAATTATCTTCTACAACCTTGAAAAAGACAAATTCAGAATACTGAGAGAAACAACATAAATTAAACATAAATTCAGGTGACTGCAAGCCTTAGGTCTGACAGACAATGAACGAGAAGAGCTAAAATAATTTGACTGCTCAGAAAAAAATTACCCAAGTACCTTCTACCCTTGTAAGTTCAAAATATCCTTCTTTCCAGCTACATTTATTTTTTTTGGAAGATTTTGAGCACAGTGATGGCATTTGCAAGCAAATTTTCCTATTAACAGTAACGTGCCCTCACAATACCTTTCCCTGGTCTTAAAACACAATACTGATTTTTGTTAACAAATGGAATATCACAACAATTTGTTGTCAAGCTTTCCTCAAAACATTTATCATATTGTAATTCTCATATTTTGTTCTTTTTAATAATAATTGTTTACATCATAATTTTGAGTGGCTAAAGATGATATAGATAAAGATAAAAAATATATCATTAAAGGAATATGAAACCCACCATTTTTTCTTTCATGATTTAGATAAAAATAAAATAAAAGGGGGGGGGGGTGCAGAGTCAACCACTAGCGAGAGTGGTCACATTCTAGAGGAGCTCCATAGCTTAAAAGAATAAAAGAGCTCTTAATACCTGATTCTATAGACACATTTTGGGCTAAGTCTCCCTGATTAAGGTACGGGGCATCAGAGCAACACTCGGCACACAGAGGCTGCTTGTTTTACCACCCTCAGCGGAATTGCGACACAGAGTGAGTGCGGCCTACCAACGTGGGGTCACCCAGGCTCACAACATCTCTATACCTGCTGAATACCGATCTGGAGGGTCGGGGCTCTGCTCTGGATTCGGTAACTGCTGAAGACACGTGGATCTACTAGAAGTAGAGACTCCGGTCTCCTACGGCTTATCTGGGCTCTGCATCTGACGCTGCATCCAGCTTAAAGGCTCCCCGCCTTTACACGCTACTTCTAGAACTCCGGAGGGTCGGGGCTCTGCTCAGGAGTTGCTGTGCAGAGAATCACAGTAGTCATTGGGGACATCAGGGACAGAGCACTGCAGCTAAATCCAGCAGACTACTCAGTGAAGTGCCCCCAGGTAGACGGCCCACACAACATCATCGGATACACATTTTTTAAAGGACAACCAGTCTCCTGGACTCGTCTGGAACATCTGCTATAAAGATGAGGTGTGGGCAGTGGCGGGATCAAGTACCGGTATGACATGTACAGTAAAGGGGAGGCCGCCATTTTAACCCAGCACATACGCAGCACTTTAATCTACACATAGCTCACAAGCAGGCACTTGGTATAAAGCTGGGCCAATCAGTGCACCCTAAAACTCTGCTGTTAAGGTCAGGGGTTACAACATATCTTAATGCTGATGTAGGACTTATATACCTAGGCCTACCCCTCCCTCCCCAGCTACATCTGCACACTCTGATCCTCCTTTCAAAGCTGCAATTTTACCCTGCATCATAGCCCATTTGGGTCCCAGGCCTCCTTCAACCTACACCACCAGCAGGGGGGCACTCTTAATGGTCCATATTTCCCTTGGTGAACTTTCTGGGAATACCACTTATCTCTCCTATAACAAATACAGGCCCAACAACACTGGCCATATTGAGAGAGAGGGGGTAATCAATTAAAGGGCAAGTTCTCATCACAGTACTCTATTTACCTCTTATGCACTGATACCCCTGCAGCTTCGGTGCTACCCAACCTGAGTAACAACAGTGGGACAACTGCTACTTGGATACTTATCGAACTAGTGCAAGCTCTTGGCAATACTGGGGTTCCTGATCCAGATTACAGAGACCCCTATATTGCGCCATTGGTCTGCCTCATCTCCCTCTGTGATTGATGCACAGCTCCTACCTGCTCTAAAATAACTGACTGGTCCCCCCCCCCCATTTCCCGCCGGCCCTAATAGCCTACTGGTCATATCCCTAAACCCTCTCCTACATCGCCCAAAGGAGGCAACTCCCCAGGGGGGAGATCCAGACTTTGAAAGGAGGTGCACAAATACCCAAATTGAGTGCTTAGCACCCCGGACAGGTATACATCTTGCACAGACTGCATCACTTCGAGGTAAACCCAAGACCTGACTCTAACTGCATGTCCTATTAAAGGGACGCTGAAGGGCCTGAAACCTGTTATAGTCACCCATTCACACTAAACACGTGAGGGCCCTGACTATGTGAGCCACTAAACCTGTGATGCCAAGACCCCAGTCAGCTAACCAGAAGCCAAGCTTTATAGTGCTATCTTCTACCTCACTACCTACCGATATCTATGCAGAAACACAAAATGCCTCAAGCATTCAAGAGAAAACAAAAACCCCACACCACCCTGAAGCGCACAGTAGTAGACCACTTTAGCAAACCTACCTCCAGATCTCAAGCTGGCTCTGATGAAGAAGTTTCAGATGTGAGTAGTCTTAATGAAACGCATGATGGGGCGACATTGATCCAATCAGTGGGGCGTTCGCTGCGCACAGATACTGACACCAACAACAACCTGATGGACTCTATTACATTGCTCTTAGCTTCACACCATGACTCTCAGTCCAAAAAATTTGAGAAGGGCATGCAGACCTGAAACATTATATAGCAACCATTGGAGAGCGAACTGACACCTTGGAGCGTAAGCAAGAGGATTTGATGATTGATCACTCTAATTCTTTCTACTAACTTCAGAAGTCTTTATGTAAGTCTTTTTATTTAAAGTGAGGTTTAGAGAGGTGTACGGAAGGGGTGCAATGGTGTTAAAAAATGTCACTTTAAATAAAAATAATCTTGTTATTATAGTGTTGTGCTTACTTCCTGGTTTGGTTAGATGGCACATTGAGACTTCCATACAAAGATGATGTCATCAAGTGGGCTGTGCTTAGAATCAGAACAGTTCAGAGAAGCCATCTTGTGACAGTTTGTGATGCAGTTATAAAGTACAAGGACTGAACCTCAGGATCAGACAAGTGCTGCTAATAATAATAAGTGTAATGTCAGCTACAGATCACTGCAGAGGATACAGCATCAGCCAGTCAGGAAGAGTAAGAACTCAGTTACACATTATAAGTTATATTGCAGTTATACAGTTAACAGTTATACAGTTATAAATTACCCTGGATTACTATAGTGCTGCATACACAGTGTACAGGACTGCTAATATAAGGAGTACAGCAGCCATCATTATAAAGGACTATATATGTGTATCTATCCATATTACTGTGTGCAAATCTACAGGAGCACCTTGTTATTTAATCCAGTAAATAAAGTGCCAGTTTACATTTAGAAGTTGCAAGTGCATCATTCATATAAAGATTTAATCTTTGCTATGTAAGGACATTACCGTTATAGTAATAGTCCAGACAGACTCTCTGGATGATGATTTTATATATATATATATATATATATATATATATATGAGCAAGATTTTGGCTTTTTGGAATGTGTACATATAAAATAATATATATACAAACTATATTAATAAAATCATCATCCTGATAGTTTGGATTATTACTATAACAAAATTATTTTTAATTAAAGTGACATTTTTAGCAACACTGCACCACTTCATCACACCTCTCTAAACCTCACTTTAAATAAAAAGACACATAAAGACTTAATGTGAGGGGGAAGTATATACAGGGAACCAAATGCTTTGAGATGGAAGCATTAAAGGAGCTAAAAGTTTTAGAGGCATCATTATATAGCAAAACATCTTTTTTATCATTAGGGTCAGATGAAGAAGGGGTTAATATATGTTCTTAAATACTGTAGGAACCCCAAGCCTCCTCCTCCCCAGCTATCATTTTTGTGATTTACTTGACCTTTTGAGTCATCAATGTTACGCCCCAAATGACACTCATCCTTTCTTTAACTTACCCCTAACCATAACTTTTACCTTATAAATAAAGACACAACGCTTTTATTGGTATAAAATTGGCCGCAGCTCCTTTTATTTAAATACTTATATTTATTAAATAAACTTTAAATAACCATATAAACCTCCAATGATAATAATTAATTATTAAAACTTCTTCTCCAGATCAACCTTCATAAACTGCGCTGCTAGTTCCTCCCTTAATAATACTAATATGGCCGTGAGCCCTCTGGACACAACTTACTAGCTGTTGAGCCCGTCAATCCCATCTTTACAACACCTGGCTCTAAGGGACCCCTTGCCTAGAAGCCCTACAACTGCTCTCTCACCCCGTGGAGAGGCAACCAAGTTCCCCCTCCATAACTTTTACCTTATAAATAAAAACACTTTAATTGGTATAAAATTGTCCGCAGCTCCTTTTATTTAAATACATATATTTATTAAATTAACTTTAAATAACCATATAAACCTCCAATAATAATAAATTATTAAATCATCTTCTCCAGATCAACCTTCATAGACTTTATCCAAACTGCAGTGCTAGTTCCTCCCTTAATAATACTAATATGGCCGTGAGCCCTGTGGACACAACTTACTAGCTGTTGAGTCCGTCAATCCCATCTTTTCAACACCTGGCTCTAAGGGACCCCTTGCCCCTAGAAGCCATACAACTGCTCTCTCACCCCATGGAGAGGCAACCAACTTCCCCCTTTTCTACTTGACCATATTTACAGACCTGTGTAAAGAACTTGCACCCCCGCCAATAGACTGCGACAATATATAAAATACTTTAAAACCCAGGGAGGACGAGAGGGAGATTTCTGTAACTATTACGTCACAATCTTCTGCCTGTTTTTTCCCGCTCAGCCTCCATATATAGCGCCTCCTTTTTCTCCTCCCCCTCCACCCAGAACAGCCAACCCAGCGGCTCTTTCCTCCCATAGGTCAAGAGCCCCTCCAGCACAGCTACGCGTGCTTCCAGGTCTGTCCCTGACCTTTTGAGTTGTCAATGTTATGCCCCAAATGACACTCATCCTTTCTTTATGTCAGGGTTTTTTCCCTGATCTGTTTGCCATGTGCTGCTGGCAGCCATTTTATTCACCTCTCTTGTTGTCTCTGGTGCATACTGTGTGATGCTGCTCATTTCTTGCACTTCCTTTTATGACCAGACTGGTGTAGATCATCAGTGTGAGACAGGATGCAGTCTCAGAATTGTGATATCATCACTTATTATTTAAAGGGCCTCTAATCAGTATGCTTTGCCCTTGCGTTGTCTCAGACCTGTTTGTGTGAGCTCCTGTGTATTACCTGGCTGTCTGACATCCCTCCTGGTTCCTGATCCCTGGCTTGTTCCTGACTCTGCTGTTCTCCTTGTTCCTGATTCCGGCTCATCTGACTACTCGCTTTGGCTCCTGACTTGGCTCATCTGACTACCAGCTCTGGTTTTGATTCCTGGCTTGTTATTTGTCTTGTGGACTTTTTATTATTTTTTGCTATTAATAAAGGTGTGATTATTTTTGCACTTCTCGTCTGATTCTTGCAACCCTGACATTATGCAAGGTCCATGAATCCTGATGGTGCTAAGAATCCACCTTTACCTGCCATAATTTCCAGGATGGATGAACAGGATCACCGCTTGGATCAATTTGCACTAGCCCTGCAAACCCTGCTGACTCGCACTGCACATTTGGACCAAAGTGTCTCGCAAGTTATGCCTGCTCCTGTTTCCACTGCTGCACCTAGTCCTACCAGGAGCATGTCCGGTTCTGCACCTCTACCTCAGCGATATGGAGGTGATCCTAATCAGTGCAGAGGGTTTTTAAGCCAGGTGGGCATTTACTTTGAGATGTTACCTCAGGCGTTTCCCTCTGATAGGGCTAAGGTTGGATTTCTCATCTTGTTACTCTCGGACACAGCTCTTGCATGGGCTAATCCCTTGTGGGAGACTAATAAACCTGTGATTTCAAATTACCCTGTATTTGTGGCCTCCTTTCGAAGGGTATTTGATGTTCCGGCTCTCTCCTCCTCTGCTGCTAAATGACTCATGTCCATTCAGCAAGGTATAAGATCTGTTGCTCAGTATGCCATTGAGTTCCGTACGCTTGCCGCAGAGGTAGGTTGGAACAATGAAGCCCTTGTTGCCGCCTTCTTTCATGGGCTCTCTGATGCGATTAAAGACGAAGTTGCTGCCAGAGATTTACCAGAAGATCTCGAGGCATTGGTGTCTTTTCTGATCCTAATTTACATCAGACTAAGTGAGAGACCCTCTTTCAAGGAGCGCTTGCGGAAGCCTCCTGTTCCATAGTCTCCTACCTGTTTGTTCCCACCAATGCCTCCCTCTCCTCCCATGCCTCCTGGTCCCGAGTCACCAGGTACTGCTGAGCCGATGCAGTTGGGATTCACGCATCTCTCCGCGGCTCTGCCTCTGTTGTGGGTTACAGGGCCACCTTTTTGAAGTCTTGTCCTACACGGCCGGGAAATGCTCACACCTAAGGTCCTGTCGGGGGCAGACCTTGGATGGTTTATCCTCATCCCCGGAACCGCTAAAGGAGAAACCTTTGGTCACGGTTGTCTTTCCCTGGGTGGACTCCTCCATAGTCACCTAGGCTCTTGTTGACTCCAGTGCTGTGGGCTATTTCATTGACAGTGCTTTAAGCACTCCATTCCTGTTTTGCCTCAGTCCGTTCCACTTGCTATTGAGGCCATTGATGGCAGGCCCCTTCAGCCCGCACTCGTTACCCACGAAACTGCTCCGTTATCCATGGCTGTTGGGGCTCTCCATTTTGAAACCCTCCAGTTCCAGGTGATAAACTCTCCACATTTTCCGGGTTTTCTGGGTTATCCCTGGCTCCAAAAGCACAATCCCAGTCTCGACTGGCGCAGGTCCGAAATTTTGTCGTGGTCTCCGCAATGTATTTCCACTTGTCTTCTGAAACCAGTTAAAGTCTTGTGCACTTCTTCGATATCTCAATTGCCAGAGGAGTACCGAGAGTTCCTAGATGTTTTTGACAAGGTGCATGCCGGTACGTTGCCTCCTCACCAGTCTTACGATTGTGCCATAGGCCTGCAACTTGGAGCCATTCCTCCTCGGGCCGGGTTTACCCTCTGTCTGTTGCAGAGAATTGTGCTATAGAGGAGTATGTTGTTGATGCTCTGTCGTGGGGGATCATTCGCAAATCCAGCTCTCCTGCAGGGGTTGGCTTCTTCTTTCTGAAGAAAAAGGGTGGCGAGTTAAGACCATGCATCGATTATAGGGGACTTAATCATTTTACCATTAAGAATGCTTACCCTATTCCACTCATTACGGAACTCTTTGACCACCTCAAGGGAGCTACGGTCTTTACTAAACTTAATTTGAGAGGAGCGTACAATCTCGTTAGGATCAAGGAGGGCCATGAATGGAAAACAGCATTTAACACCAGGAGCGGGCATTATGAGTATCTTGTAATGCCCTTTGGCCTATTCAATGCTCCTGCTGTTTTCCAGGAATTTATTAATGATGTCCTACGAGATATGTTGCAACAGTGTGTTGTGGTGTACTTAGACGACGTCCTCATACATTCACCCACACTTGAGGCTCATCGTTCTGATGTTACACGGGTTCTTCAGAGACTACGTGAGAATGGCCTGTTTTGTAAACTCGAGAAATGTGAGTTCCATCAGACTCAAGTAACCTTCCTAGGTTATGTTATATCCGTTGCAGGGTTCTCCATGGATCCTGACAAGTTATCTGCAGTTCTGCAGTGGCTTCGCCCAGTTGGTCTTCGGTCTATTCAACGTTTTTTGGGGTTCACCAATTACTATAGAAAGTTTATTAAAAACTTTTCTTCCTTGGTCAAACCTATCACTGACATGACCCGTAAAGAGAATGATCCACTCCACTGGTCACCTACTGCTATTAAGGCCTTTGATAGTCTTAAGACTGCCTTTGCTGTCGCTCCAGTTCTGGCTCATCCTAATGCTGTCCTGCCTTTCGTTCTTGAGGTTGATGCATCTGAGACTGTAGTAGGTGTCCTCTTGTCTCAACGTCCTACGCCTGACTGTTCCTTGCATCCTTGTGGTTTCTTCTCTAAGAAATTGTCTCCAGTGGAGTGCAATTATGAAATTGGCGACAGGGAATTACTGGCCATAATTTTGGCACTCAAGGAATGGAGGCCTCTTCTCCAGGGTACTAGCGTGCCAGTGCTCATTCTCCATGACCACAAGAATTTAACTTATCTATCTGAAGCAAAACGTTTGTCGCCCGACAGGCCAGATGGGCGCTATTTTTGTCTCGGTTTAATTATGTGGTCTCCTACCTGCCTGGTAGTAAGAATGTTAGGGCTGATGCCCTCTCTCGACAATTTTCGCCTCTGTCCAAGGAGGAGTCTGTACCTACTCCAGTTATACCTCCTGGCCATATTTTGGCTTCCATACGTACTAATTTGACTTCTCCCTTGGGGAAGGAGATCCTGGCTGCACAAACCAATGCACCTCCTGAGAAACCTAGTGGTAAGTGTTTTGTTCTTGAGAATCTTCAAACTAAACTTTTGCACACTTACCACTATCCTAAAGCCGCAGGTCACCTAAGCAAGAACCAAATGATTTGGTCTGTCACTCGACAATTCTGGTGGCCAGGTCTTCGTTCTGATGTTGCTGCGTATGTTTCCTCCTGCTCAGTTTGTGCATAGAATAAGACTCCTCAATGTCTTCCTGTGGGTCTTCTTCAACCTATTGCTAATAGTAAGCGTCCTTGGACACATCTTTCCATGGACTTCATTGTCAAGCTCCCTGTTTCCAATGGCAATACTATTATCCTTATGGTGGTTGACCATGTTTCTAAAATGTCACATTGCATTCCCTTGAAGGAGTTGCCCTTGAAGGAGTTGCCTACCGCTCAGGAGCTTGCTTCAATTTTTGCCCGGGAGGTCTTCCGTTAACATGGGTTACCCAAGGAGATCGTGTCAGACCAGGGTAGGCAGTTTGTCTCCAAATTTTGGCGTTCCTTTTGTGCTCAAATGGGGATCCAGCTTTCCTTCTCCTTGGCATATCACCCTCATTCCAATGGGGCTGCTGAACGGTCTAATCAAGCTCTGGAACAGTTCCTCCGGTGCTATGTCTCAGATCACCACAATAATTGGTCTGAATAGTTACCTTGGGCAGCGTTTGCTCGTAATAGTGCTATTAATGCTTCCTCCAAGTTATTCCAGTTCATGGCGAATTATGGGTTTCAACCATCCTTGTTGCCCGATTCATTCTTGTCTCATGGTATTCCGGCTTTGGAGGAGCATCTCCGGCAACTCCGTTCCACGTGGGTGCAGATTCAGGAATGCCTTCATCATTCTATGCAGCGCCAAAAGTTCCAGGCTGATCGTAGGCGTCTGCCCGCCTTCCAACCAGGTTGGTGAGAGAGTTTGGCTGTCCTCCCACAACTTGAACCTTCATGTGCCTTCCAATAAACTAGCTCCCCGTTATGTTGGTCCTTTTCGAATACTCCGACGGGTCAATCCTGTGACCTACGCTCTTGACCTTCCTCCTGCAATGCGCATCTCCAATGTTTTTCATGTCTCCCTCTTGAAACCATTGGTTTGTATTTGGTTTACCACTGTGTTGCCTCGTCCCCATCCTATCTTTGTTGACAACCATGAGGAGTATGAGGTTAGCAGCATTATTGACTATCGTATGTCCAGGGGCCACATACAGCATTTGGTTCACTGGAGGGGCTACGGTCCGGAGTAGCATTCATGGGTTCCCTCCTCTGATGTTCATGCTCCCGCTCTCTTCCATGCCCGTTTCCCCAATAAGCCTTTTGTCCTCCTGCGGGGGAGGGGTCATTGAGGGGAGGGTACTGTAAGGGTTTTTTCCCTGATCTGTTTGCCATGTGCTGATGGCAGCCATTTTACTTACCTCTCTTGCTGACTCTGGTGCATACTGTGTGATGCTGCTCATTTCCTGCACTTCCTTTTATGACCAGACTGGATGTACATCATCAGTGTGAGACAGGATGCAGTCTCAGAATTGTGATATCATCACTTATTATTTAAAGGGCCTCTGTTCAGTATGCTTTGCCCTTGCGTTGTCTCAGACCTGTTTGTGTGAGCTCCTTTGTAATACCTGGCTGTCTGACGTCCCTCCTGGTTCCTGATCCCTGGCTTGTTCCTGACTCTGCTGTTCTCCTTGTTCCTGATTCCGGCTCGTCTGAGTATTCGCTTTGGCTCCTGACTCAGCTCGTCTGACTACCAGCTCAGGTTTTGATTCCTGGCTTGTTATTTGTCTTGTGGACTTTTTATTATTTTTTGCTATTAATAAAGGTTTGATTATTAAAAAAATTAACCATAACTTTTACCTTATAAATAAAGACACAACACTTTTATTGGTATAAAATTGGCCGCAGCTCCTTTTATTTAAATACATATATTTATTAAATTAACTTTAAATAACCATATAAACCTCCAATAATAATAAATTATTAAAACTTCTTCTCCAGATCAACCTTCATAGACTTTATAAAACCTGCTGTGCTAGTTCCTTAATAATACTAATATGGCCGTGAGCCCTCTGGACACAACTTACTAGCTGTTGAGCCCGTCAATCCCATCTTTACAACACCTGGCTCTAAGGGACCCCTTGCCCCAAGAAGCCCTACAACTGCTATCTCACCCTGTGGAGAGGCATCCAACTTCCCCCTTTTCTACTTGACCATATTTACAGACCTGTGTAAAGAACTTGCACCCCGCCAAAGACTGGACTGATACCATCAGTCCATTCCCGCCAACCTCCTCAGCATTTCCTTAAAATCCAAAATGAATAGCTGCAAGCCAAACTCATTGAGATGCACCCCATCTCTCAAATAAAATTCCCCTTTACCCACTTCTAAGTCAAGGTGATGAGACACCGCCCCCCCCCCAGTTACGGACAAAGGATCCAAGCAGTTTATTTATCTTACTCCTACTCTTATCCAACCGAACTGGGTCCCACACGGCCCTCCACACATGCCTGGGAACAATATCTGACCACACAATCCTCATTAAAGGATACAAGTCCTGCAATCTCCCCATATCCCTCTTGATTTTCCTGACTAGTTCTTGCTGTGACATGAAACCCAAGTTGTTTCCCCCAGCATGAACCAACAAAACATCCGGATGCAGAAATTACCGGCAATATTCCAGCACCATCAACAACACCCTTTCCCACCTGAGGCCCCTGACCCCAAACCACTTTACCTCCCACTCCGCTGCAGGAAAGCCTAACAATAAACCGTCCTCCTTCATAGAAGCCGCTCTTCTTGCCCAATAGATGAAAGAATGTCCAACCAACCATATCCATCTCAAACCTAGGACAATGAAACGAGACACATTAGTAAACTTAAAACAAACTCTAAACTTTCAAATCAGGACGAATATACAAATGGTACTTATTTGATCCCCACCTCCCAATACTCTTCACAGTCTTCTCACTAAAGCCTCTTAATGCAGCCTCAGTAGCTGCCCCAATCTGGAACAAGTGGGGCCCAAACTCTGCGGGTATTAAGCTCAAACACCTCAAAGCTTTTACCAACACTGCCCTAAACTGAAATTGGGACAGGAAAAAATCATTCAGGTGCATAAACAAAGGCCCCTTTACAGAAGGCCGTAACCTCATAAAATCATCCAAACTCCTGCACGGGCACACTTTGCCACCATTCGCAAACAATACAATTGTGCTACCTTTACCATACTGATCTGTTTTACTTCTCCTCAGCAAAATATCCACCCTTGAACGAGAGACAGACACGTCTTCCATCAACAAAATCCCAGGAGACAATCTACTCCTGCTTACCAATTCCGATATTCTGAAAGCCCCAAAAAAGGCCAATACAAAAACTGCCCGAAAAAGGCTGATCTCAAAATGCGACAAACACACTTCGGGTAAAACCTCCCAGATACGGACCAGAATTGAAAAAGTTATGGGCTGCATACCATCTGGTGTCCCTACCTTCTTTTTCATACCTTTCAGAATCTGGCGAACACAAATTTTTTTGGTCACATCCTGCAAACCTAATAACTTAAGTCTAAACGCCAGAGCAGCCATTTTTCTCTCCACTGCTGATGCAGACAAACCTAAGGAGCTCAAATGCCACAACCATTCCAACAGAGGAGGACATAAATCATCCACCAATTCACACACCCCTTTACTCCGAAGCCAACCTTCCCAATCGCACAACACTTTAGCATATGAAGCCCAAGTACCTTGGGCCAAAGAGTCTTTCACCATTCCAGCCAATCCTCCGTTCCAAGCCTCCAGAGACAAACCGGACACTGAAGCCCCACTGCATCGGCCTCTGGCGCCAAGTCTCGAAACCGCTTCCACTGGAAACGAGACAGAGGATTGGCAAAGGAATTACATACTCCAGGAATATGTTTGGCCCTAACTATCACATTCATGCACAAACATTTCAGAACGAACAGCCCAAGCAATCTCAGGACAGGCAGAGAGGATGCTGACAGTCCGTTTAAAGCTGCCACCACCCCCATGTTGTCGGTATAGAACAGGACAGATTTGTTCACTAGCTCCTTTTCCCAAAGAAACAACGCCACCACAATCAGGAATAATTCCAAGAATACTAGATTCCGGACAAGATCACTCCCCTCCCATGAGTCTGGCCACGCGGCCAAGCACCAATGGCCCTGAAAATAAGCCCCAAACCTGCAAGAACCTGAGGCATCGGTGAACAAACCTATTTCCTCATTAGACAGCCTCGCCTCCTGGAACAAAGCTGCCATGTTGAACTCCCTCAGGAACCTACCCCAAACTCTCAGATCATCCTTAAGTTCCTTAGTCAACCTCACAAAATGGTGGGGGCGCACCACCCCAGCCATAGCTTAGGACAATCTCCAGCAAAAGACCCTCCCAATGGGGATAATCTTGCAAGCGAAGTTCAGTTTCCCAATTAGGGACTGTAATTCCCTCAATGTCACTTTCAGGGAAGTCAGAAAACACTCAATAATACTCAATATGTCAGTAATCTTATCGAGAGGGAGCCTGCACTCCATTTTTTCAGAGTCAATCACTGGCCCCTCAGACTTTTCCATCGCAATGGGTACCCCAAATTCATCCACCATCTGATAAAAACTGTCACGCAACCGCCTACACCTCTCGGACCCAGCCGGGCCTACGAATAAAAAATAGTAGTGCACTACTGAGTGCACTACTGAGTGGCAACCTGACAAAACTTGGACAACATAATATACATAATACATAATACGACCCTTCGAAGAAGCATCCCAACAGGTGATGGGACATAGGGTTCACGGGCCAAAGGCGGAAGGCACCCGCCTCCTTAACCAATCTAATGGCCTGATCGAAAGACATGTAGGATACAGACACCATGTCCTCCGGGATCCCGTCATTTACCGAACGACCCTTAGGGAACGATAGGTGGTGGATTATCCTAAACTTGCCAGGATTTGAGTACAACTACTAAAGGAGAAACCTTCAAGTTAGGAACAGGAGGGGCCCCAAAAGGACCAGCCATCCTACCCAGGGCCACCCCCTTTACTATCTTTTCTCTCACAACCCCAGGAAATTTCTTAGAAGACTTCAAATTCCCCTTAAATTGCTCAACCCCACCCTCAGAAGGAATCAAAAACCCGAACTCAAACCCATGCAAAAGCAAGATTGCCTTCTCTCTACAACCCCTCCTTCTAGCGTACTTGGCGAGCCACCACTCCATCGCCCTTACTCTCACTGGGGACACCCCCTTTTTCAAAGGAGGCACCGTTAACACCTGTCTTGCCCCTACGGAAGCATTTAGTGTAAGGGTGGGAACTTCTACACCCAGAGCATTCATGCCGGAATTTACATGTTTCTCCCCACTTACACACCTTCTCGTTAAAGGCAAAACAAAAACCTTTTTTACCCGACGCCGGCGCCCCACCAGAAGTTTGGCTGCCGTTGCTTGCTTGAAAAGGGCTGGGAGTACCTAAGAGGAGTCATCATCTTAAGCCATAACCCCATGTCCCTATCATCCCACTTCATCTTGGGGCTTAACTGCTAACCTTTGCCTGAACTGTTCATCATAAGCCCACCAGGCCATACCACATATGTCCTCTGGGCCGCCGCTATCTCATCCATATAGCAAGTGTCGGTCACTTTAATCTCCGGCCCACCCACAGTTTTAGCGGCGGTCTCCACCACTGACCCAACCACGCCAACCCCATGTTCACTCCCAGTTTGCCCAAGAGGAACAGCTAAGGAGGGACTCTTCTCCTGCGGTGAGGCTCCATCCGCCGTTCCACTATTTACAATCCCACCACCTGTAAGGGGGACCACAGACCTAGCATTGTCAAATTTAGCTAGCAATTCCCGTAAACTATTAACTAAAATCTGAGACATAGGGTCCTCATTCACTCCAGCACCACAAACAGCACCAACCCCACTTCCCACAATGTTAACATGGTTCTTACCCGTCCATGAATCCACTGCCTGCTGACCCCAAGCCATGACCTCCATGTTCTCCTACTGGCTAGGATTCCTAATCCTTCTCCCTTCTGGCTCTGGAGCCTCCAGCAGTCGACCCGCACTCCCAACAGCCACAATTCTTCCTGCCGTTCGCAGCTGCTGTGGCTGCCATGTAGATTTCTGTAAAACAGGGACACATGAACCCTTTCCCATCCCGGCAAAAACTTCCATAAGATCATCATTCAGGTTGGATAATCCAACCATGGCAGAACCTCTGCCCCTCTTAGGTACAGTAGCCCCAGCACTGCCCTGCCATACCCCCTCTGGCCTATTCCTCCTGCGAGCTCTGCCCCTTGCAGGACCCACTCGTGACCTACTGGGGTGCTCCCCAGAAAAAGTAATATTCCTAGCCCCACCACCCCCTGTGTACCCCATGGCCAGTTGACCCCGGAAACAACCTAGGGCCATACTTAAATGTGATCTGTCCGACGGCGCTAACTTCCAAGACCAAAGCTCCTATAACAATTGGGTCTCTAGATACCCAAGAAAAACAAATTATTATAATATCACAAAATGGGGTAAACCTAATCCCATTAACACCAAAAATACCCACATCCGGTTTATTTTAACTTCCGGTTCAAAAGGTCATTTTTTGGCGCAATTAGGACAATTTTGGTGCAATTTTCTAATTCAAACAGGTATATAATAAGCACTCTCACCAACCATATATCAGTCTTGAAAAAGGCCCTATTGGTGGGCCGAAAAGCGTTGGCATATATGGTGAGTTTTATTCCTATAACTGTAAGCTTATTTTAAACAATACTGCTCTATGTTGTATTTTTTCTTTTTTCACAGGGATTGGATCTTCTTCTTTTATATATATTTTTTCACAGGATTTGTTTTTTGGTCTTTTATATTTTTTATGAAGTCTGTTTGCATATATTTTTTGTTAACCAGCGTTCACTGTTTTTGACTTTCTGATATACGACATTTTTGCTTTGTTTTTATTGGATTTTTCACTGTTGGACCACTTTTTATTATCATCACAATATTGGATTTACATACATGATTTTGGATTGACATTTGGATCAAGAGGATATTCTAATTAACTTATATATTTTTATATATTGTTTTCATTTTTATTGGATTTTCAACACATATATATATTTTTTTATTGGTATTACCACATATACTTTTTTCACCGGTTTCATGACCATATTTCTCACTGATTTTTCACAGGACTTTCAATCTATTGAATTATTTCTACATGTTTTTTATACATATTTTCCACTGTTTATCTCATTGATTCTCACTAGACATTGCATACAGCCACCTATTACTGTATTTTACTGTATTTTATTTGTACTGCTCTATTGTTTTTACTCTTTTATTTGTCCTTATATCATTATTAATGCCATTGCTAGATTATTTTTACTGCGATTGTTTTTATTAAGTATCATGGATCCATATACTTTTATGTTTTTTTAACCTGTAATTACCTTCTGTTATTATATGTGATATTAAACTTGTTAATTTGTGCAATTTAAAGATCCCATTATTGTGCCACTGTAGGATCCTCATAGTGTACAATACCTACACTTCTAGTCCACACCCTTTATTTAGACCTAGCCTTTTATTAGGCGCTCATAACACATCCCATCTTTCTGTTCTTTTTCTTGGGTATCTAGAGACCCAATTGTTATAGGAGCTTTGGTCTTGGAAGTTAGCGCCGTCGGACAGATCACATTTTAGTGTATATTCCAGTTCTCTCTAGAATTTCCCTTGGCAGCTTTCTTATTTGCTCTATTTTTATTTCATTTACAAGATGTTTAACATTACACACTCCATGAGGAAAGATATAACATTAGATATTAATATATCTTCTGTAAATCCAGATGGTTCAGACAGAGTTGACTATAACTCTATCTTTAAAAACTTGGAGAAACTTCTCATTCAATAAGTTAAGTTTAAAGCAGAGATCACCTTTCTGAAAAAATGCCTGGACCTTAACATTATACCGAAAGGACTCATTGTTAGAAAAGAATGTGCCTTCCAGACTGATAATCCAGATTTTAACAAAAAATGGGCAGACACACTCATTACAGCCTCCAGGTCACTCATGCAAGCTATCATAGAGCACAGAGAGGCTATACTACTACAGGTAGATATAGACATCAAAAAGAATGAAGATGATTTAGTTGGACCAGATGGTCTAGTCATTGAGACTCAAGAAATCTTAGATAAAAAAGATAATCTTGATAAGAAAATCACTAAGATTAGGGACGACATTACACTGAAAAAGAGCAAGAAATTAAATAGGGAACTCAATCTTTTGAAAAATTTGGATAAAGATGAGACCAACACTAATAATGAACAGAACATAGAAAATCCACCATCTATTGGCTCTAACAGTAACCCACATAAGGATAACGAGGGAGGATGGACGACAGTGACATACAAGAAAGATAGACCTAAATCACATCTTTACAGAGGAGATAATCAACATCATGAACAAAACAAACAAAGAGACACCTACGATAACCATGAACCCAGACCATCTTATACCAATTCAAATTGGAATACAGATAGATATAACCAGAATTCAAACAGACAACCATACAGAGGTCATTGGAACTCCCACCATCAAAACAGAATGAGAGAAAATTGGGAGGACAATAGGAACACTAACCCACTGTATAGGACAAGACAACAGGATAGAGAGTATTACCCATCCAGTCTTGAAAGAAAACCCCAAAGGGGATACTTCCCATACCATTATGAAGGACCTACTTACCAAAGGAACAATTTCCCACCTCCAAGATGGAATCAAGGGAACGGACCCCAATATGGATATAATCAGTCCCCAAGATGGAATCAAGGTTTCAACCAATCTCCAAGATGGAACAGATACGGAAGACCTCCATACTAAAATAGGTATCATTACCATCCACAGAATGGAGAACAAGGGGAAAGGTTCAACAGTAATCAGAACCGCCATTTCTTTAACCAGGAACCACAAAATCAGAGGAACATACCCAACACACCCAATATGACATCTCATCGTGATGACATAAAATGGAGAACCCCATGTGTGGAGTACACACAAGGAAATGTCAACAGCAGAACAGGCGTCAAGGACTCAGTAGATAGTCCTCTGGCCTCCACTTCTAGAAATCATCATTTTTTAGAACTACACTAGAAGACTACCAAAGAGCTGGAAAGAACAACCACAAAAAGAAAGATGTCGAATTCAGACGATCCTCATATCCCAAACGAAAAAAGAAAAACCATAGAGGAAAGAGAGGGGGGAAAAGAGTGAATGGAACCAAGACACATAGAGACACCAGAACGACGAACTCCAACAATACAAACAAAGGGATATACAATCTCAGTTCCACCATTCTATCTGAACAGGAGAATTCTATTCTGAACTATGGACTTTCCTTTGCGCCATCCAAAGGCCTTAACAAATTTGAAACATTTGTAAATATTAAAGAGTTTGTCAGGAAATTAACATTGAAACTGCATTATATGAGGTCTCCACTGGAATACCAACAGAGAGTCCCTATTAACAACACGCAATCCGACATCGACAATTACCAACATACGGATCTTAAGCCTAAATCCACTTTTTATCCGACAGCGAGTAAAGGCAGTGCCATTGAATCATTCGAAACTGTAGTATGCAAAGAATTGAAGAACATCAACCACACTCAACTTTCCAAACACAAACAAAATCTATAAAGGAAACAAATTCGAACCATCAGAAGCCTGGAGAAGAACAAAGATTTAGTAATCAAACCTGCGGACAAGGGAGGGGGCATTGTAGTCCTTGACAAAGTTGACTACGATACAGAATGTATGAGAATCCTGTCTGATCAAGATACCTATGAAATACTCAGTAGTAACCCTGTGGTCCGATTTAAGGAAGAGATTGATGACATCTTGGGAGAAGCTCACGAGAACAACATACTCAACAACAAAGAATTTCGGTATATAGGAATCAAACATCCTATTACACCAGTGTTCTACTATCTACACAAGATACACAAGTCACTTCACCAACCACCAGGAAGACCTATAATCTCCGGGATTGGCTCCTTATCTAGTAACCTATCGGAATACTTAGACAAAAACCTTCAAAAGTACGTTGTGACATTACCTTCTTACATATGTGACTCTACACAAATACTAAACATCCTGAACAACATAAGTTGGGAAGAAGGGTATCTACTCATGACCTGTGATGTGGCTTCCCTCTACACCAGCATACCACATGAAGGTGGTGTAGAGGCGGTACAATATTTTCTAAATAAAGATGCGAGTATACCAGATACTCAGAAGAAATTTATCCTTGAAGGGATCTCTTATATCCTAACCCATAATTACTTTAACCACAATGGCACCTTCTATAAACAGCTGTGCGGCACAGCCATGGGGACCAGGTTTGCGCCTAGCTATGCCAATTTGTACATGGGCAAATGGGAAACAATTTTCTGGGATTCCTGCCCAGCAGGCGCGGACCTGGTTTCATATCATCGATACATAGATGATATTTTAATGGTATGGAAGGGCACAAGAGAAGACCTGGAACATACCATTGTGGTTATGAACAATAACATCCATAACCTCAAATTCACCTATGAAATCAGTAGCTCAGAGATCACATTTCTAGATCTTAGGATCACAGTCGAAAACAACAAAATTAAAACATCAACATATTTTAAACCTGTGGACTGTAGTTATTACATACACATCAACAGCTGCCACCATTCCAGGTGGAAAAGAAACATCCCCAAGGGGCAGCTACTCAGACTGAAAAAGAATTGCTCAGACCCTGAACTATGGGAGACACAAGCTGAGACTCTCAAAGCACGTTTCATAGAAAGAGGTTATGAGGAAGAAATGATTGATAAAGAGATTGAAGAAGTCAGAAAACGAGATCGTAAGGAACTCCTCCAATATAAAGACAAGAAAAATAAGGCATCGAATGACAAGAATACTATTGATGTAGCATTCATCATGCAATACTGTGAGAATCGACATCTAATAGAGAGAATAATTGAGAAGAACTGGCCTCTATTGAAGAATGACGACACCATAGGGGAAATACTGGCAGACAAACCAAAATTCATCTATAGGAAATCAGACAACCTAAGGAACATGCTATCACCTAGTGTTCCACGCTCAAGAACAATAGGAATACAAGATGTCTTTGGCAAAAAATCAAAGGTTTTTTCCCATGCATAAATTGTAAAGCATGCAAAAGAGGTCTTAAGACTAAGAAATTCAAATCTAATAACTCTAGGATGGAACATCTAATTAAAGACCTAATAAAGTGTACCAGCAAAGGTGTAATATACGTAATCCAATGCAGCTGTGGACTGCAATATGTGGGCCAAACCTCAAGATTATTAAAAGACAGGATTCGAGAACACATCTTACAAGTCGAACACGGCAACACTGAAACTGCCATGTATAAACATTTCACCATTCACCATAAAAGCAGTCTCAAAGATTTCAGCTATTATGGGATCCAACGAGTAAAACCGAACTGGAGAGGTGGCGATTATGAAAGGAGACTTCTTGTAGCCGAATCAAGATGGATCTACGAACTTGACTGTCTTTACCCAAAGGGCCTCAACAATAAGGAGGACTTATCCCATCTATTACATCTGAAATAAATGACTTTATATACTCAACACCTGTAACACTTTTGTAATAGGCATAGACATTTACATGAAGATGTCACTCCACATATCCTCACAATCTAGCCAGAAGTCCAGTCTAAGGTCTTAAATACTTCTCCAGTATACAATCTCAACTATTAGATAATACTAAAGAATATACAGATCTCCCTTTAGAATAATTATTTCCATTTAAGGAATGGTCAGGAGGTATATTCCCCCTATTCTTGTCATTTTTGGAGCTAATGTTTTCTGAATTATATCACGATATTGATCTCTTTATTCCTGTCTAGCAGTCTGGATTTACCAAAATCTTTATCGCAAATACCGTAGGAACAGACAATAGATGTTATACATTAACAGACAGGTCATAATTCTAATGACCTACCTACACTTCAGATTATGTATAAGATTTATACCTATAGAACCCTTATAACAATTGACATTTAGGCCCTATTATCTTCTAATAGGACTATATACAAGACACAGATACTACATCATAGGTTCACAGGAAGAGATTTATCTGCAATATTATGTGGATGATTACAGTTACATATTTTATAAGAAGGAATAAATACCAATTTTAAAACGTTTTTTAATTCAGTACCACAACTATTAATAACCAATGAAGTATACTAACTATTCAACAGTAATAAGAGCCACAATATACTTATTCAGTTTTTTCCAATGTAATATATGTGTACTGACTACTACACCAGACACATGTTTACCCCCTCTTAGGCCAGTTCCGGTTTTGACGAAATATACCGACTTCCGGTTTTCGTCAACTTCCGGTCCTTATTGACTTCTGGTTTTCGTCAACTTCCGGTCCTTATTGACTTCCGGTTTAGCGGCAGAACTGGATATCCGGTTTTTAGCGCTACAAGGTAAACAACAATGTAACAGACACTGAGCTACATAATCAGCCTTATAGAAAGATTTATACATGAAGGCACTATATGTTGATCACTACTGCAATATGGCAAGATGGGTTAAAACAAATTATTATAATATCACAAAATGGGGTAAACCTAATCCCATTAACACCAAAAATCCCCACATCCGGTTTATTTTAACTTCCGGTTCAAAAGGTCATTTTTTGGCGCAATTAGGGCAATTTTGGCTCAATTTTCTAATTCAAACAGGTATATAATAAGCACTCTCACCAACCATATATCAGTCTTGAAAAAGGCCCTATTGGTGGGCCGAAACGCGTTGGCATATATGGTGAGTTTTATTCCTATAACTGTAAGCTTATTTTAAACAATACTGCTCTATGTTGTATTTTTTCTTTTTTCACAGGGATTGGATCTTCTTCTTTTATATATATTTTTTTCACAGGATTTGTTTTTTGGTCTTTTATATTTTTTATGAAGTCTGTTTGCATATATTTTTTGTTAACCAGCGTTCACTGTTTTTGACTTTCTGATATACGACATTTTTGCTTTGTTTTTATTGGATTTTTCACTGTTGGACCACTTTTTATTATCATCACAATATTGGATTTACATACATGATTTTGGATTGACATTTGGATCACGAGGATATTCTAATTAACTTATATATTTTTATATATTGTTTTCATTTTTATTGGATTTTCAACACATATATATATACTTTTTTATTGGTATTACCACATATACTTTTTTCACCGGTTTCACGACCATATTTCTCACTGTTTTTTCACAGGACTTTCAATCTATTGAATTATTTCTACATGTTTTTTATACATATTTTCCACTGTTTATCTCATTGATTCTCACTAGACATCGCATACAGCCACCTATTACTGTATTTTACTGTATTTTATTTGTACTGCTCTATTGTTTTTACTCTTTTATTTGTCCTTATATCATTATTAATGCCATTGCTAGATTATTTTTACTGCGATTGTTTTTATTAAGTATCATGGATCCATATACTTTTATGTTTTTTTAACCTGTTATTACCTGCTGTTATTATATGTGATATTAAACTTGTTAATTTGTGCAATTTAAAGATCCCATTATTGTGCCACTGTAGAATCCTCATAGTGTACAATACCTACACTTCTAGTCCACACCCTTTATTTAGACCTAGCCTTTTATTAGGCGCTCCTAACACATCCCATCTTTCTAGGGCCATACTTACCCTTGCCCCCCAACTTCCAGTCCCTGAATGCTCCCCATGGGAGCCGCCGTCATCCAGATCCAGTCTTATGGACTCTGTCCAAGAGTCTTGCAGGCCAAAGAAGTCGCCTTCCTGGCCGTCCATCCCTTCTTCTTGTACTTAAGGCCCCAGAGGTTCCACAGGTTGTGATGCATGGACCCTTAAATCTGCAAAAGATAATCCCACACATTAAGGAACCCCCCAAAGGCCCACCCACCCCATGGGAGGAAACAGGAGGCTTAAACTGAACTGCAGGACCCAAATCTGAAACTGAGGAGAGGCACCACCTCAATCTCCCCTTCCTCAACCAAAATACATTCCAAATCACCCCCATCCACCCCCAAGGATCCCCTGGGCTCATGTACAACAGACAAATCCCCCCCCTGCCCAGGACCTCCTCCCCACATTAAGAGCCAAGTCCACCCCAGCTCCATCTGGGCTACCATATTGCCTGCTACCAGTTCCAATAATTGCAGGCCCCTCTGGGCCGTGAAACTGTTCCTGAGACCTCTGCTGTAATGCTCAACCCCTCTGACACTCGGGCCCAGCCGGGCCATGAATCAAGGCCTGCACCACCATCTTACCCCTCAGAGCTGGAACAGGTGCAGCCTCCACCTCCGGATCCCTGTTGTCTACATGAGAACTCCGCTCCCCCTCAGCCACCGGACTAGAACCAGGCACCGGAACGCAGCTCCTCCTTCTGCCTGCACTCACACACCTTCTCCTCTGCCCACCGGATTCTCCATTGGCTGCAGGGCTCAAACGCTGAGGCAGCCTGGATCTCCTCACAGGGTAACCTTTTGTTGGAGCCACCTCTACCTTCCCCCCTCAAAACCCGCCATAATGAGACTGGGCGGGACGAAACACACAGCTCCACCAACAGAGGAGATATCTGTAACTATTACGTCACAATTTTCTGCCTGTTTTTTCCCACTCAGCCTCCTTATATAGCGCCCCCTTTGGCTCCTCCACCTTCACCTGGAACAGCCAACCCAGGGGCTCTTTCCTCCCATAGTTCAAGAGCCCCTCCAGCACAGCTATGCTTGCTTCCAAGGCTGTTTCTTGTGGTGACTGACATCTGTGAGAAATGAAGCACACAGGCTAACCCACACACAGGCTAACCCTTGTGTCAGCTAGTTTTTAACAAGCAGATTTCCCTGCAGTGAATATGCTTTGTATTGTAGGCTGAAATTTATACAACTAGTAAGGGAGATAACACGCAGCACTGGCACTGAGGTGGGAAGGAGAAATAAGAGCAGGGGGAAGAAGCACTTATAGACGCTGATTTTCTCTCGCTCCAGCTCCACCCACATCCTTCATGCAACACAGCACAACACACAGTGTAAAACAGTTTCAAGCACCAAGTGTTATGCTGGGGGAGGTCAGAGGATCTCTTTGATTTTATTAAAGTTAAATTACCTGCCTGTAGCAGCTTTTAAATAGCTGATCACACCAACGCTGTACAAAAAAACACTGAAGCAGTGCGCTCAGCTGCCCTGTTTACCAGCCCCTAAAAATGTCCGTGTCCTCCTGCTCCAGCTGAGTGGCTCCTGTGCTGCGGCTGCCTGTGTCTGGTCACTGGTGTGTGTGTGCATGGCTCGCTGTGTCCCACTGTCAAGTTTAAATACATGTTTGATGGATCCGATCATGCAATCCCTCTATACTAATAGCACTTTTACTACAAGACAACAAAATGCAAATACAGAATCGTCATAATTTCATAAATAATAAAAAGGCAGATATGATAGCGTAATTACTTTTGCAAATGCTGACTGGCTGGTATTTTGGCAGTTGGGCACTGGCCTGGGTGTGGGCAGCTGAGTTCCTCCGGAGTCTGGTCCTGATGTCTGATATCTCAGTCTGTCTCCACTTCCACTAAAGTTTGGTCCCTCTCTCTCACACAGCAGCAATAGAGCACTTCAGGTGAGGTGACAGCCCAGGACGACCACCGGACACAGTGACTGACTCACTCACTACTAGTCACTAACTTGACAGACACAACTACTACTCTGACCCGACCGTTTCACTCAATCACAGTGACACACATGTCACATGGAAAAAACTCACTCGGCAGGTGGGCAGGCACTCAGTCTTGCTGCAGCTCCCTCCTCTTCACTAGTTCCCAGCAGCAGCCGATGAGATGACGCCAGTAAGTCTGATGTCACTGACTCAGACTCAGAAAAGCCCGGCCGGCACGCCTCCCCGGCAGCGCTGATGCTGATTGACTGTGGTCATCTCCATCTCATAGAGGTGGTTTTGAGAACTGCCTCTATTGGAGAGTTGAATGGGCCCGGTGAAACACCACTGGGTGGCGCTAACTCATAGTAAGCACTAAACAGTAGTCAGCATCCATGTTGCACAATTAATGGAGGGCTGCGGTAAGGCTCACTGCCTCTTAATTGCGCAACATGGATTGGCGGCGATAGGAATGTATTTTAAGATCGCATCTGTGGTGCTGGCGGGGGGAGGGGGGTGTACCTATGGAGGTGTGTGTTCACAAAATGTTGAACAAAAAAACACAACTTTTTTTATTATTAAATCACAAATAAAAACCGTCTTTTTTCTGATTGGACAGGGGAGGCGCTGCCTCCCTTGCCTTCTATTTACTGCACGTCACTGGGCAATTCCCATACAAATGCCCTTTTAGGGGCAATGGGTAGCTTAGGTTTTTTTTAGAGTTAGGTTTATTATTTTGGGGGGGTGGTGGGTTTTACTGTTGGGGGGACTTTGTATTTTTTACAGGTAAAAGAGCTGTTTAACTTAGGGCAATGTCCTACAAAAGGCCCTTTTAAGGGCAATTGGTAGTTTATTGTAGGCTAGAGGGTGTTTTTTTTTTTTTGGGGCCTTTTTATTTTTATAGGGCTATTAGATTAGGTGTAATTGTTTTTATTTTTAATAATTTTGATTATTATTTTTTGTAAGCGTAAGGTTTTTTTTTTGTTTTTTTTTTAATATTTTTATTTTTATTGGGATTCAAAACAGAGTAACAAACACTGCATAGCCATAAAATCTGTACAAAGAAACAGTTTCCAGATATATGACTTGAATAATCAAAAAACAATTGACAAAAAAAAACATATATATGGCCATATTCAACAATGTTAATAGACATAGTTCTTGCCACTCTTACTGTATACCCTCTAATTAACAGCTGAGGCCACTCTTGGACCCCTTAGTTCTAATATACCCATGATGGTATAGAGGGTAGCCATGAACAACATGAGACCACTTTTGGATCTCAAATGGTTAATCCCACTTTTCTTTACTTTTATGGTAATCTGTGGAGAGCTATCGTGGTTTATCCTACAGACATATGGGATTGCAGGAGATCAAGGAGCTTCCTAGCATAAACATTGGGGTAATGAGCTTGATACCTTAGGGTTAATAGTTTCAACTTCATTACAAGTTACATGTAGGCATGAGAATTTAAATAGTACTTGACACTACCTGTAAGGTGTTGAATTTTCTAGCTTCCATCCTAAATGGACAACTATCATAGTAATATAGGTGAGCAGCCTAGGGATATTAAGTTAGGGTCATATATTCTTGTAAGGTGTATAGATAGACAAGCATCCTACCTCCGTGCCTGGTTTGCGTGATAGAGAACAAGAACATATATTTCCCTCTGATCACAGTAAAGTAAATATCTGAGCTAAACCTAACTAAGCGAGGATATATTGAAATTAAATCTTCTTATCTATACCTCTTCATGTGAAATTAACATATTCCTACTTCATATTTAGAGATTGTATATTGCTAGAGTAATATGGGAGGACAGGAGAGAGAAAAAAAATAAAAAAATAAAATAACATGGAAGCAGAATAAGCAAAAACAATAACATCCAAGTACAGTATATAATTAACCTTATGTGAAATTGCAGTCTCACTAATCTCAAAAAAGTATCCTAGAGCAGGTACAGCTGATGCATAAAATATGGCTGCCATTACCGGTTATCTGATGTACACTTTAAACTCACAGGCTTAGAAGAGCAGGAGTACAAAGTAGATAGTCTCAGGTATTATTGTGAGTCTTAACCACAATTTCACTGTCTAGACTAATCTTTAACATTCTTATAAGCTGACAGTAGGTAAATATCAAGTATCTAATCATCTTGGAGTCCCTTAATAAATCCTCTTTTTGGATATTTAGATAGGGTCTCATATTGAAAAAGAGAATATATGAACTTCAAGTCGCCATAGTAAGAAGATGTCCGTTATGTCTACTGTAACCAAGACAAACTGCTAGTGGATAATGAAAAAGGCATATATTGATAAACTTTTGTAAAACTTTGCTTTAACTGCTATAACCCACTATCCTCTGATAAAAGCAGTGAGAGTGTGAATAGGTAGTAGTAAGTACACATAGTCAGTCAGATCGGCGCCGCTGTTTAATTTGCGGTAACAGATGGTTAACAGTTGTAGTCCAGGCTTTGTCCTAAACCATATGATAGAAAGTCCATGTGAATTTTAAATAAAATAAGTAGAGAGCCATGCAGAGCTCACTGCTCACCTTGGTAAGCCAGCGTATAATGACAGTTACCCAATACCAGATCTCAGCTCAGCGGCATAAGGCTTGGGGCATATAGAACCACAGTGAAGGTCTAAGTAAACTTGCCTGCAAATCTGGATGTGTCCTCTCGTGGTAAACGCCCGCGAACTGAAGTGTCTCCTCGTAATGCTCATCGTTGCTCCAGCCACGGGATACAGTGGTTGTGAGAATAAGGTGACACATAACCGAGACGCAACTCTCCTCTCCTCCAGCCAGCCGGTGCATCTTTCCCCCGGGGTCTGGCCAGCATAGATGCCGAGACAGGAAACTCCGGTAGTTGTCTTGGGCCATATATGTTAGGGTTTGAGCGACAGCCCCATCATGCAACAGGCATCTCCACTGCGCCTCTGAAGTGAATGGCTGCTCTCCCCCATTGCGCAGCGTTGTGAAAGCCACTGCTATATCGGTGGCGTTAGTCGGGAGATGCGGAAATGCATCCCAGCTCTCCTCACTGACAATTAGTTGACCTTTTAGGGCTCGGTGCTCTATCTTAGCAGTGTATCCCCCGACTGTCTCACAATGCCTTTCGGCAGGGTCCTCTGTTAGGAGTTGTTCTCTCCCCATTTCTTCCGGTAAGGCTTGATCCTCTGCCCCAGCTTTAGCCGGTGGTGTTTTCACTCCATGGCTGAAAAGGATTTGTTCAATTTGTGCTTCTAAGGTGGCAAAGTGATATTTAAGTAGCTGATGTATTCTTGTCTCCCACCTATCAAGTGCCTCCACTGTACTTCACAGTAGGTGCGCTCTTGTTCCTCCTGATGACTGTAGCTCTCAGCTTAATACAGCGTGTGGACAAACAAAAACAATAAACTGTCCAGTTGTATATAAACTGGTTTGGTAACCCAGGGACCTGGGGGGGTATTAGTGCGGGAACCCCAACAGCACTGACAGTCAGACAGTAGAGGCCTCTCGACCTCGTGGCTAGTCGCAGTGGAGTTAGCTGAGGAGCATAGGCAGGTCCGTGTAATGTTGGATATTCCTGAATCTATCTTAAATAGCGAAGGATTGTTCACCATGGGTTCATCAGCAGGAAAAGTAATGAAAAGTGTTAAAATGAATCCTGAAATACAACTTAAATGTGGTTTATATGCAGGAGCTCTTCACAGACACATCCTGCCGCAACAGCTATAGGCTCCGCCCCCCAAGCATAAGGTTTTTTATTTTTCGTAATTTAGTGTTTATTATTTGTTATAATTTTAGATTTTTTTATTTTTCTCGTAGTGTTAGTTTTTTTTAAATTTGTAATTTATTTATTTTTTTTGTATATATTTGTTTTTTATTAGAATTTCACATAACAATACATGATACCACTTTTGAACAGAAACAAAACTAAAAAAAAAAAAAAAAATTAGTTTGACTCATACACAAACATTAGATGACAGATCTTAGATGTAGAGGAAGTCTGAGCTTCCTTAGTCTACAGATGACTAGTCCAGGTGGTATTTAGTCTTTTCATAAGGGCCAAGAAGATGGTCCTGGCGTTCTTCTACAAATGAATAGCTTGAAAGTTCTAAAGTGGTGAGCAATGCCAGGTCTCGTTTCGACTGGACCCATTTACAGAAATTTTTAATAGTCACCAACATTTGAAACAAAAATAAAAATAAAAATACAATAAAATAAATTCAACTAAAGCAAGAATTAAATAATAGAGTTGAATATGAAAAGATTGAGTGTAAGTGTAACCGGGCATAAGCTCGGCAGGTCTCCAATAAATGTTCAGAGTGTCGTGTGGCTGAAATCGTAAGTAGTACATTATTGAAATATGTAAAAGGTAAGTTAATTTTTTTATGTAATTTACATTTTTTAATTGGCAGTATTTTTTTAGTTTATTATAATATTAAGGTTAGGTTAATTTATAGTTTAATGTTAGGTTTATTTTTATTTCACAGGTAAGTTTTTATTTATTTAAAGGTAGTTATATTGTAATTTTAATTTAAAGTGTGTGGGGGTTTTAGGTTTAGGGTTTAATAGTTTAATTTAGTGTTTTGGGATATGGGGGCTGGCGGTTTAGGGGTTAATAGGTTTATTTAGTTGCAGAGATGTGGGAGGCCGGAGGTTTAGGGGTTAATAACTTTATTATAGTGTCAGCGATGTCGGGGAGTGGCAGAATAAGGGTTAATAACTTTATTTAGATGTCGGGAGCGGTGGATTACGGGTGTTTAGACTTAGGGTTTATGTTAGGATGTTAGGTTTAAACGTTACTTTTTTTCCCCATAGACATTAATGGTGTTGCGTTACGGCGATCTCTATTCCGCGATCGCAGGTGTTAGATTTTTTTTTCTAACACTTTCTCCCCATTGATGTCTATGGGGGAAAGCATGCGCGACCACGTCAAAGCAGCCCTTGGATTTTGTGCGGTATGGATCTTAACGTCACCATATCGCACGCACAAGGAGACTTTTCAGTAACTCGTAAAGGCAGCGCTATGGAGAGCGAAATAACGCAACTTTTTTGGCGTTAGTTTCTCACCCTGTTTAGTGCAAAACTCGTAATCTAGGTATATGTTATTTATTGTGCAAACTCTACTGCAACCTAGTGCGTAAAACTGCTGACATATAATGCTCTAGACATTTGTACACTACCTACCTAGGTAGTTACTTCAACAACAACCAAAAAACATGAGAATTATGTGAATTTGACAATAGAAATACATTTTTAAAAATATTTTGCTCTATCTGGAGTTTTTAAAACACACAAAGATGCAAATTGACTCTCTTGTAGACTTAAATAGTGCACTCTGTCTAATTGTTTGATCTTCAATAATTAAAAATATAAAGCATATACAAATATTATTCAGTAGTAATCTGAAATAAATTACATAAGTAAAAATAATAAAATGTGTAAGCATTATTATATGCTGGCATTACATTGTTATATCCTTGATATTAAATGCTGTGAGATCTACATTAGAGACTTATAGCCAGTATTACAATTGTGTTTGTACACTATACAAGTTGTATGAGCTGATAACTGGGCTGGACTATGGTTTCGATATGACACGCTAATAATACCTCAAGATTGTTGAGGTAAAATCATGTGAATGGTATTTCAAGCATGTTTGTTTTAGTACATTTGGGTTAAAAACTTTATTACACAATTGGTTGTATAAAATATGTTTATTGTTAAAATAAATGTATGAAAAATATTTAAAAGGGATATGGTATACGACAAGGTGTTTGACTGGTAAGGGCTCAGAAGTACATTTAACATACAGGGTTAGATTACTAGTGGAATGGTATTTTGTGCTTCCGCTAGAGGGATAATGCCGCTTGAATTAAGATTTTTCCGCTAATCGTATTCCGCTGGTTTTACAAGTTGAAAGTTAACTGTTTTTGCTCCAACAGTAACCCAACTTGTGCAAAAATCAGAACTTAGAATATCGCGTGCGAGTTCATGTATTCCCCCATAGAAGTCAATGGAGAAAAAAAAAGTGGGGAAAAAAACACCCAACTCTCGCGCAAACACCATCAAATATTCTCCTTAGCACGAGCCCAACATGAAAATATGAATATCTTATATTACAATGTTCTTTACGTAACAGAATATGTTTTATTTATTCATAAATAAATATTTCTATATATATATGATTTTTTTTTAACTAAATATATATTTATACCCAGTAGTGGACCTACTCAACAGAGGGCCCTGGTGCAAAGTGTTTTTGGGACCCCCATAAGGTAACTCTGTATAATGATTTTGAGGACAGATAGACCTGCAACCTATACTAATAAAAGGCTCACCTGTGTTAGGATTGTACACATTCTGCAGAATCCTATTTATAGACTGACTGTTATGGGGCCCACCCCAGTCCTTGGGCCCTGATGCCACTGCACCTGCTGCACCAATGGAAGTTCCGCCCCTGTTTATACCTATATATATATATATATATATATATATTTTTTATTTTTTTTTTAAATATATATATATATATATATATATATATATGATTATATATAGGCATTGATATATACAGAATAGATATATATAGGAATATATATTTAGAAATACTTAAAACATAATCTGCTATGTACAGAACATTGGAATGTGAAATATTTACATTAAATACATAGTTAAAACCTTTATTAGAAATTAATATTACATAAATATGTTTTTACATCTTTTCATCTACTTAACGGCAAAAGGCTCTAATTTACTTATATATACTAGTTGTTAAGCCTGCCCAGAGGGCAGTCTGTGTGTTAAAAATTAAACCCCACAAGCTACAAAAATAAAAAAGTAAAAAATAAACTAAGCTATCCAAAATAATAAAATTAAACCTAAACTAATACCCCTATAAAAATAAAAAAACAAATAAAATAAAAACACCCCTTAATCTAATACTAAACTACCAATAGCCCTTAAAAGGGCTTTTTGTAGGGCATTGCCCTAAAGAAATCAGCTCTTTTACATTAAAAATAAACAAAGTCCCCCCTAACAGTAGGGGGATTAGGTTTAATGTTTTTATTTTGGATAGTGTGGTTTATTATTTTTTGTAATTTTGTAATTAGATTTGTAATTAGATTAATGCAATGTAATTTTTTTAAATTTTCTATTGTATCATAATAATTTTTTTTATTGTAATTAAGGGGTTAATTTAGGGGGTGTTAGGTAACTTAGTCATTAAATTATTTTTTTGCGTTGTTGGTTCTGGTTGGCAGTGTAGGAGTTAATAGTAAATTAGGTTTAATGAGTTGTGGGGGGTTGGCGGATTAGGGGTTAATAGATGTATTAGGTAGTTTGCAATGTTTGACTTAGTGTGAGCGGTTAGTTTATTTTTTTCTTAATACTTTATGCGCATGCTTAGTTTTTTTTTTTTATACTTATTGTGTGTGGTTAGGTTTTTTTTTTTTAATACTTATTGTGTGTGATTATTTTTTTTTTTTTAATACTTTTTGTGTGTGGTTAAGTTGTTTTTTTATACTTATTGCGGGCATTTTTTTTTTTTTTGGTAATGCTCCGTTTGCCTTCACTGCATCCCGGTGGATTCCGAAAATGGCATGGTGGTGAAAGAATCCGGTGGTGAAAGAATCCACCTTCGGTGGATTCTTTTTCCACCCTCCCATTTTCGGAATCCACCAGGATGCAGCTTACGCTGCCATTTTCGGAATTGCTGCATCCAGGTGAATTCTTTTGGCTGGGCGCGCAGCCAACATTCTGTTGGCTGCCTTGCGCTGCCAACATTCCTTTGAGGATGCATGCGCAACTGCTGCCGCCGACGGATGTGTTACAAACACGATTATAGTATAGAGCTGTATATGTATACATATATATTTATGTGTTTATATATATATCATATATATAAAAATATGTTATATAAAAATATGTTACTCATATTATACATTATTTTGAGATTGTTTATCCCCATTATAGACTAAGGTCTTTTATAGTCACTATTAAGTGAATCTTTATATGTGTTCATTTATTTAAACATAGTGCAGCTTTCAGTGTGCAGGGATTTAAATTGTGATAGCACCTTAAATATATTGTAATAAGGAATTTGCATCTTTGATCAAACCTTTTGTTTTTAGACCAATCAATCTGTTGCTTTTTAAAGGGTACAGGTGCTAAGTATTACAGCTATGATTACGGCCTGATGGCCGAAACATGTTAGCAGATACTGTGATTTTGGATGCTGCTTCGTGTACCTCTTGGATATGTTTTTAACGTATTGTTAATATAGACTTTCTTTTACAAGATTGACTACTGCAACTCTTTGACACTATTTCTACTATACCAGGCCGCAGTAGCAACTATACTTACAGCTCCGGTTGCTGTATTGGGACCTTGCACAGTTTTCTTTCAATTCCGGACCCAGCGCATCTATCCTGCTGTGAGGATTGGAGCAGCGTGACACGTGACTGCACGTAATTGCGGACTCACACCCCCTCCCGCATAGTGGGACGCCGACGGATGACGAGTGAGCACAAGAAGTTAGCGGTTATGCTGAGCGGTGAGTAGTGGTCCTGAATACCACGAAGTTTGCTTACACCTGGTTGTTGTGCAATATTTTTACCGCTATAGCTACGCTTTATCTGTGGGACTGATTTCTATTGTACCCAGTGCTCTGAAGAAACAAATGTCAGGCATTTATAGGGGGTGTGACAAGAGACCTTTCCGTGTCTGTATTAAAACTGACTCTCCTATGGTCATTGGTCCGTAACTGTGCAAAACCTTGCAGCACTGTTTTTCACTACACAAGGTCTTCTGTTTAAACGCATAATACAGGACATTGTAAGGTTGATAATGGTAACCCCCTTTGTTTTTTGATTTATGTGTTTATATGTGTATATATGTCTGTAAATAAATATACACATATAAATACATATATACACAAACATATACACACACACACACACACACACACACACATATATATATATATATATATATATATATATATATATATATATATATACACATCTTTAGACATGTATATGTATGTACAGTATGTACAGTATCTCTATGTTAAAACCCTTTGCCTGCTTTTTTTTCTAACACCCGAGATCTTATATCTTTGAGCCATTATAACATTTGTGTGCAATATTTTTTTTTAATTATTTTTATTAGTGTTATGAGTGTAACTGTACTTTATAATGTATTTTTGAAGTTTTTGTGCAACTTTTTATTTTCACCAAACAGTTAACCATGGCTCTGAAATCACGGTAATGATTCTATTTTAAATAAAGATTGTGCTCACGCGATTGCGTTTACTTTCAACTTGTAATACCAGCGGTAAGCCCGATGCGCGCAAACCCTTGCGATATACCCCTTATCACTATGGCAAAAACAATTGTGTTCCACTTGCAATCTAGCCCACAGTCTTTTATAGCAGAAAATTTCTCCGCACACCCTGGGTTAGGTGTAAAATCCTTGGTCTGTTTATTCACAGACAGTTTGCAGGTATACAATTTTAACATAAACAAAACAAATCCTTGATCCATAAAGCTTGCTAAACAGAATCAAGCAGTCCTGACTAAAGTTGTGTGGCTTTTCCACAGCAACTACAAAATTACAAAACAATATCAAACTTACAGGCCTAGAACCTCTAGACAGCAGCTCAGCATCAGCATATATTCTGTGTCACAGGTTCTATCTAACAGCCCTAGCACACACTATTTAATAAGAGCTAACATTAATTAGTTGCAGGCGAGAGGACTTGAACTAGATCCTCAGCTTTAACTCTCTGCCACATCCAAATTGTGGAGTGGATTTACCGGTCCATACCACAAAAAATATTAGTATATTTTTCATAATTTGTTTTCTGCATTTGGAACCAAAACCAGAACTCTGTCCCCTGGCTAAAATATACGTACCCTAGCATTCTTCTTGTAACTTTTCTTTTGATCTTTTTGGGCCTTTTTCAAATTTTCTTTAACTATAGGCATAATGGCTGCCATACGCTCCTGAATCTTATTAAATATGTTCAATAACACTACAATGTGGAGTATCCTTCTGTTCCCACGCCTCATTAGCTATGTTTAGTAAATCCCTGTAATCTCTACCATACAGTAACTCAAATGGAGAAGAACCAGTAGATGACTGGGGCACGTTTCCAATTTAAACATCACATATGGTAACAAAAAATCCAAATTTTTATCAATCACTTTTTGCAACATAGCTTTTAATGCTTTATTGAACCTGTCAACTAAATTATCAGTTTGTGGAGGGTACAGAGAGTTTTTTTGAACTGCTTAGTGTTAAGGACTTTACATAATTCCTTTATAATCCATTACATAAATGGTGTACCCTGATCAGTCAGGATCTCTTTGGGTATCCTAATCCAGCTAAACATTAGCATTCATTCTTTAGCAATGGATTTTGCTGATGTTGTTTGCATGGGTATTATCTCTGGGTAACGGGTAGCATAGTATAGTATCACCAAAATGTACTGATGCCACCTAGAGGACTTCACAAGTGGCCACAAAAAAATCCTTTGCAATATGTTAACAAAGAACCTCTATAATGGTAAGGGCACTAAGGGACTGCAGTAAACAGTAGCTTGAACAGTAAGCTGACATTCGGGACATGAAGAACAATAATTTATTATTGCTGCAAAAACAATAGACCTTGTCCTTATCTAATTTTTAAGGAGTTTAGATATGTATCTATAATTTACACAGTGAGAATTTTTCCATTTAATCAAGTATATTTTTCACGAACTCGATCTCGCATTCTATTGGCTGATCCAATCAGCCAATCGGATTGAACTTCAATCCGATTGGCTGATTAAATCAACTATCAGATTTTTCCTACCTTAATTCCGATAGGCTGATAGAATCCTATCAGCCAATCGGAATTCGAGGGACACCATCTTGGATGACGTCATTTAAAGGAACCGTCATTCGTCGTTAGTCCGTTGTGCTGGAAGGATGCTCCTTGCCGGATGTCTTCAAGATGGAGCCGCTCCTCGTCGGATGGAAGAAGATAGAAGATGCCGCTTGGATGAAGCCTTCTGCCCGTCTGGAGGACCTCTTCTGCCCGTATAGGATGAGGACTTCTGCCGGTCTGGATGTCCTCTTCTGCCCCATCGGATGAAGACTTCTGCCCGGATCGGATGACCACTTGTGCCCGGCTGGGTGAAGACAGCTCAAGGTAGGGTGATCTTCAATGGGGTAGTGTTAGGTTTTTTAAGGGGGGATTGGGTGGGTTTTAGAGTAGGGGTGTGTGGGTGGTGGGTTGTAATGTTTGGGGGGGTATTGTAATTTTTTTTTACAGGTAAAAGAGCTGATTACTTTGGGGCAATGCCCTGCAAAAGGCCCTTTTAAGGGCTATTTGTAATTTAGTATAGGGTAGGGCATTTTATTATTTTGGGGGGCTTTTTTATTTTATTAGGGGGCTTAGATTAGGTGTAATTAGTTTAAACTTCTTGTAAAAAAAATTTCTGTAATTTAGTGGGGTTTTTTTTGTACTATTGTTTATTTTAGTTAATTGTATTTAATTTTAGCTAATTGTAGTTAATTAATTTAATTTATTTAATGATAGTGTAGTGTTAGGTGTATTTGTAAATTAGGTTAGGATGTATTTTACAGGTAATTTTGTAATTATTTTAACTAGGTAGCTATTAAATAGTTATTAACTATTTAATAGCTATTGTACCTAGTTAAAATAAATACAAAGTTGCCTGTAAAATAAAAATAAATCCTAAAATAGCTGCAATGTAATTATTAATTATATTGTAGCTATCTTAGGGTTTACTTTATAGATAAGTATTTAGTTTTAAATAGGAATACTTTAGTTAATAATAGTAATATTATTTAGATTTATTTAAATAATAATTGTTAGGGGGGTGTTAGGGTTAGACTTAGGTTTAGGGGTTAATAACTTTATTATAGTGGTGGCGGCATATTAGGGGTTAATAGATTTGATAGGCTATGTGGGCTATGTCGGTTTAGGGGTTAATACTAGAATAGGTTTATTGCGGTGTGGGCTATGGCGGTTTAGGGGTTAATAAATTAGTTATTACTTGCGGTGTGGGCTATGGCGGTTTAGGGGTTAATAGTTTAGTTATTACTTGCGGTGTGGGCTATGGCAGTTTAGGGGTTAATACATTTATTATTAGGAGTGAGAGGGGGGATTGCGGATATAGGGGTATACGTGTCGGGCTTATTTTTGGGAGGCGTGTTAGACAGTTACGGGAGATTTAACATTTTAGTTTGTTTTCTTAGGCGCCAGCATTTTCTAAAGTGCCGTAACCCACTGGCGACTCCAGAAATTTGTACTTACGCTCATTTCTGGACATCGCTAGTTTATCTGACTTACTGCACTTTAGGAATTGCTGGTGGGGTATATGTAATACCCCGATGTGCGAGGTGAAATTACGGGCGGCGCGGGTTCCCTCGCTTGCGCCGAAACCTATGCTGTATATCGGATCGCGCTCCAGGAAGTTAACGCAACAGATGGGTAACCCTAAATAAAAGAATCCAAATCTTAGGAAGTGCATCTCCCGATAACAAAGAACACTTCACCTTTGACTTGATTTTTTTCAGATAGGTGCAGCTATATTGTTTTAAGAAAGGTAGAAAAGGCTTCTCTGTCTAGTTTCTCCTATCACTCTTTAACAGACAAACTCCCAGAAGCTGTTTGTATAAGCAAAAACTATGACGTGAAACAGGAGATTTTAGGGGCTACTGAAAACTAAAGAAGTGAAAAATTCACATAAGAGGTTGAACAACTGTTTAAAAGACAAAGTAGAAAATAAAGGAAAATGAGGTAGTCACCATTAGACTTAGTGTTCTAAATCTTTGCTATTGTGGTGCTTGCTTTAGAATGATGATAGATGTTTGATTAGATTAAACCAATATAAGCTCAAAAATATAAAGTGTGTTAGCCATTTGTAATTTGTCATTAAATAGTAGCAGTGACACTGTCAGAATTAGGTTGAATAGAGTATTTAAATAAAAATTGCCCTCATATGCAGACATATTCTTCATTATGTAAATGATATGTTATACTATATTACAGAAAGCAACAGTGAGTAGTGAAAAGGTCATATAGCCTGAGACTATTGCATTTATTTGCCATCTGCATATAACTTATGATTTGTGCTACTTGGCTGATGGCATTTATTTTTCAGTCTTCTCTGACTTCACATTTCATTGCTTATTTTTTATCACATGAATAAATTAAACAATTTTTAAGCCTAATTTTTGCTGGCACGTATATTTTGTCTGAGTATGTGGTGCATAAGGATTCAACAGCATTCATCATTTTACATTTTACTTTTAACCATATTAAAATGGCAAAATAATTTGATTTCTCCAGATTGTGGCACATATCAATTGACAGCACATGAAAATCTAATTTAACATGTATTGTATTTATAAAATGCATAGGCCTAGATTACGAGTTTTGCGGTAGCTGAAAAAGCAGCGTTAACAGGTGCTAACGCTGTTTGTTTACTACCGCTGGTATTATGAGTCTTGCAGGTTTAGGGTCACCGCACACTTTTTTGGCCTTACCGCAAAACGACTTACGTAAACTTCGTAAAGTCTTTTTTCTATGGGACTTTTATAGCGCTGGTATTACGAGTCTGTCCTGGGAGGCCAAAAAGTGAGCGGTACACCCTTAAACCGTCAAGATTCATAACGCATTTAAAAGTCATTAGTTATGAGTTTTATGGTGCAACGCCGTAACATAAAACTCATAACTAAAGTGCTAAAAAGTACACTAACACCCATAAACTACCTATTAACCCCTAAACCGAGGCCCTCCCGCATCGCAAACAATAAAATAAACTTTTTAACCCCTAATCTGCCGCTCCGGACACCGCCGCCACCTACATTATACTTATGAACCCCTAATCTGCTGCCCCCAACATCGCCGACAACTACATTATATTTATTAACCCCTAATCTGCCACCCCCAATGTCGCCGCAACCTACCTACACTTATTAACTTCTAATCTGCTGCCCCCAATGTCGCCGCCACTATAATAAACATATTAACCCCTAAACCGCCGCACTCCCGCCTCAAAAACATTAGTTAAATATTATTAACCCCTAATCTGCTGTCCCTAACATCACCGCCACTATATTAAATATATTAACCCCTAAACCTAAGTCTAACCCTAACGCTAAAACCCCCTTACTTAAATATAATTAAAAGTAATCTAAATAAATATTCCTATCATTAACTAAATTATTCCTATTTAAAACATAATACTTACCTGTAAAATAAACCCTAAGGTAGCTACAATATAACTAATAGTTACATTGTATCTAGCTTAGGGTTTATTTTTATTTTAAAGGCAAGTTTGTATTTATTTTAACTAGGTAGAATACTTATTAAATAGTTAACTATTTACTAACTACCTAGCTAAAATAACCTAACCTAACCTAAGTTACAATAACACCTAACACTACACTATAATTAAATAAATCAAATACAATTACCTAAATTAAATTAAATTAAATTAGCTAAAGTACAAAAAACAAACACTAAATTAAAGAAAATAATAAACAAATTACAGATATTTAAACTAATTACACCTAATCTAATAGCCCTATTAAAATAAAAAAGCCCCCCAAAAATAAAAAAAAACCCTAGCCTAAACTAAACTACCAATAGCCCTTAAAAGGGCCTTTTGCATGGCATTGCCCAAAGTAACCAGCTCTTTAACCTGTAAAAAAAAAATACAAACAACCCCCCCACAGTAAAACCCACCACCCACACAACCAACCCCCCAAATAAAATACTATCTAAAAAAACCTAAGATCCCCATTGCCCTGAAAAGGGCATTTGGATGGGCATTGCCCTTAAAAGGGCAGTTAGCTCTTTTGCCACATAAACCCTAACCTAACCCCCCCCACCCAATACACCCTTAAAAAAACCTAACACTAACCCCCTGAAGATCGACTTACCGGGAGACGTCTTCATCCAAGCCGGTCCGAAGTCCTAAATGAAGCCGGGATAAGTCTTCATCCAAGCTGGCCGAAGTGGTCATCCAGACGGCATCTTCTATCTTCATCCTTCCGGCACGGAGCGGGTCCATCTTCAAGACATCCGACGCGGAGCATCCTCTTCAAATGACGGCTTCTTCGTAATGAATATCTCTTTAAGTGACGTCATCCAAGATGTCGTCCCTTAGATTCCGATTGGCTGATAGAATTCTATCAGACAATCGGAATTAAGGTAGAAAAAATCCTATTGGCTGATCCAATCAGCCAATAGGATTGAGCTTGCATTCTATTGGCTGATTGGAACAGCCAATAGAATGCAAGCTCAATCCTATTGGCCGATTGGATCAGCCAATAGGATTGAACTTCAATTCTATTGGCTGATTGCATTAGCCAATAGGATTTTTTTCTACCTTAATTCCGATTGGCTGATAGAATTCTATCAGCCAATCGAAATCTAAGGGACGCCATCTTGGAGGACGTCACTTAAAGGCACCTTCATTCAGCTTTAATCGTCGGATGAAGAGGATGCTCCGCGTCGGATGTCTTGAAGGTGGACCCGCTCCCCGCTCGAAGGATGAAGATAGAAGATGCCATCTGGATGAAGACTTCTGCCCGTCTGGAGGACCACTTCCCCTGGCTTGGATGAAGACTTCTCCTGGCTTTGTTGAGGACTTCGGCCCGGCTTGGATGGTGGTTTTTTTTAGGTTAGGGTTTGGGCGGCAAAAGAGCTAACTGCCCTTTTAAGGGCAATGCCCATCCAAATGCCCTTTTCAGGGCAATGGGGAGCTTAGTATTTTTCTAGATACTATTTTACTTGGGGGGTTGGTTGTGTGGGTGGTGGGTTTTACTGTTGGAAGGGTTGTTTGTATTTTTTTTTACAGGTAAAAGAGCTGATTACTTTGGGGCAATGCCCCGCAAAAGGCCCTTTTAAGGGCTATTGGTAGTTTAGTTTAGGCTAGGGGCTTTTTTATTTTGGGGGGCTTTTTTTAGTTTAATAGGGCTATTAGATTATGTGTAATTAGTTTAAATATCTGTAATTTGTTTTTTATTTTCTGTAATTTAGTGGTTTTTTGTACTTTAGCTAGTTTAATTTAATTTAGGTAATTTAATTTCTTTAATTATAGTGTAGTGTTAGGTGTTATTGTAACTTAGGTTAGGTTTTATTTTACAGGTACTTTTGTATTTAATTTAGCTAGGTAGTTAGTAAATAGTTAATAACTATTTAATAACTATTCTACCTAGTTAAAATAAATACAAACTTGCCTTTAAAATAAAAATAAACCCTAAGTTAGATACAATGTAACTATTAGTTATATTGTAGCTAGCTTTGGGTTTATTTTACAGGTATTTAGTTTTAAATAGGAATAATTTAGTTAATGATAGGAATATTTATTTAGATTACTTTTAATTATATTTAAGTTAGGGGGTGTTAGGTTAGGGTTAGACTTAGGTTTAGGGGTTAATACATTTAATATAGTGGCGGCAATGTTAGGGACGACAGATTAGGGGTTAATAAAATTTAACTAATGTTTTTTTAAGTGGGAGTGCGGCGGTTTAGGGGTTAATATGTTTATTATAGTGGCGGCGACGTTGGGGGCGGCAGATTAGGGGTTAATAAATATAATGTCGGTGTCAGCGATGTTGGGGGCAGCAGATTAGGGGTTCATAAGTATAATGTAGGTGGCGGCGATGTCTGGAGCGGCAGATTAGGGGTTAATAATATAATGTAGATGTCGGAGGCAGCAGATTAGGGGTTAATAAGTGTAAGATTAGGGGTGTTTAGACTCTGGGTTCATGTTAGGGTGTTAGGTGTATACATAAATTTTATCTCCCCATAGGAATCAATGGGGCTGCGTTACTCAGTTTTACACTGCTTTTTTGCAGGTGTTAGACTTTTTTTCAGCTAACTCACCCCGTTGATTCCTATGAGGAAATCGTGCACAAGCACGTTACACCAGCTCACCGCTGACTTAAGCAGCGCTGGTATTGGAGTGAGATTTGGAGCAAAATTTTGCTCTACACTCACTTTTTGTGAGCTGCAGGTAAGTGAGTGGTGAGAATAACGTGCAAGTTAATACCTCACCCCTGTTACCGCAAAACTCGTACTCTAGGCGATAGTTTGTAAGAAAATGTAGTTAATTATTTGCATTGTGTTTGCATTATTTTGATATATATATATATATATATATATATATATACACACACACACACACACATATATATATATATATATATATATATATATATATATATATATATATATATATATATATATATATATACACAGGTTAGTTGGGCTACAATGGGGACCAGATTTGCACACAGTTATGCCAATTCATAAATTGCTGCCTGGGAAAAAAGTATGTATACCAGGGATATGACTGGGTAGCAAACCTGGTCACCCATTGTAGGTTCATAGATGATATTATATTTATAGGGGAGGAAGAAAAACAAGATTTTTTTGTTGTAATTAAAATATCTGAATAACAATGATTGAAATGTTAAACTCACCAGGGAATTCAACTAAGAGAAAATAAACTTCTTAGATGTAGCACTCTACATAATAGAATATAAGATAAAAACTAAGAACTATTTTAAATCAATTGTTGTTAACAATTACATAAACATGAATAGTTGCCATCACTATAAATGGCTAAAGAATATTCCCAAAGGTCAGTTTTGTAGACTGAAAAGAAATTGTACAGGTAATCATGTTTTTACTTCTCAGAAAAATATTTTAAAAGGTAGATTTCTAGAACAAGATTATAATGAAAATTAATGAAATTAGTGGTAAAGGATGAATTTCTTGCTTATAAAACTAAAGATAATATTTGAAGTACACAAGAAGTGGGGCCTAATAGTAGGGATATACAACAATTTATAATTTTTTTTGTCACTGGAATATTTTACAAAGGGATGCCACGGTAAAATGATTAATACTAGAGAAATGAAAAGTTGTTTTTTTGAAAAGCTCCATATTTGGGCAATATTCAACTAAGAGCTACATCAGAGAAGAACCTAAGAAATTGACATTGATCTGGCAGGATTCTATAGATGTGATACATGTATAGGATGTCAAATAGCTCACAACCAAGAACCAAAACTGGGTTTATTGGGACAGTTACTAATAAAGAGTATAAAGTAAAAGAATAACATGTCACTCCAAATATGTTGTGTATTTATTACAGTGCTCATGTAACCTCCAATATATGGGAAGGACCACTAGACCCCTACATAATAGGATCAGTAAATACATTAGGAATATTAAAGCAGGTTATATGAAACACACTGTATCACATAATTTTAAGGAAAAAGATAACAAAAACCCACATGGATTAAGATTTATGGGCATTAAACATAAAAAAGCATTGGAGAGGGGAAGATGTTAATAATCAGTTAGGAAAACAAGAGATGCAATTGATATTTGAATTAAATACATTAATTCCTAAAGGATAAATAGGGATTTTCAGAATTATCCTTTCTTACAGGTATATTGAGACAGTGTTTTTAGGAATCAAATTTCACATTTGTACATATGGGTGGACAAATAGGAGATGTTTTGAAACATGTAAATAATAAACATAAGGCTATTTCACTCATTGTCCCACAGCTACATTTGAAGTGTGTGTATGTGAGCACCTATAATCTGACACACATTTTACACTGATCACTGCAGATAAAGCAGGCACAATGCACACTTGTTTTGTGTGACCTGCAGTGGGGAAACCAAGGAATTCCCAATTTGCTTCTTTATCTGTGGCTGCCAGGATATAAAGCACAATAGGGAAGAGATACTACTCTCACACACACATTGGTTATACGGCTGTGTTTTCACAAAATTTCTTCTGCCTTCCCAGTCACTGACTGTTAGCTTCTCCCAGCACTTCCTGCAGAGGTCTGATGATGTCATCATCTCACTTCAGCTCCTTGGGCTAGCAGGAGGAGAGGCAGTGCAAGCCCTAGGTTAACTGTGAGAGCACCAGCAGGGAAATGCAACTTTATTTGTTATCTGGTTGTAAATAGAGGAGAGTAAAGAGATTAGCTGGGCCCTCCTAAGTGGTGGATCTCCAGTGTCCAGTGGCTGCAAATGGTTTATGCGACATTTGGGACCCTGGAGGTTCAGTCACTTTTAAAATGTTAAAAAAAATAAAAAAAATAATAATTTAAAATCACTTCTTTTGCCCTGGGGGGCACAACATTCAATTTGGGTGGGCATTGCCCCCCAATGCCCCCCCTTAGAGCCGACCCTGCAAATGATGGCCACATTGTAACTGTTACAAAGAAGCATATAAACTGTGAGAGGACAGTGTAATGTATTGACCCCAAAGTGACTTTTACAGATGCCCATTGCTCAACAATGTTTATTGTTTTTTAACCTATATTTATATGTTAAGTTTTAACAAAGAGTGCAATAAATGGATAATAACACGCTTATAGAAAGTTCCATTAGATAAAAATTAACATTTATTGTAACTTCTTTTAAAAAATATACCAAGTCACCAATACAAAAAATTCCATGAGTAGCACAGCGCAACGGCTTACACATTTCGGGTATTACCCGTAGTCATAGCCTGACCTGTGCACGTCCTAACAGCCTTAAAATTCCAATACAGGTAAATCATTGGTCTAAAAATGGGGGAGGAGGAGCGCTATTCTCAGGAAACACCTGTGTGTTCAGCACGTCTGGTTAGATAGCACACATATTAACCATTTAGATATATGAGAGGAGGAGATGTGGATAAACTACTGGCCAAGAGAGAATTTTTTTGGATGTTCAAACTAAAGACTAGATATCCAGAAGGCCTAAATTCAAAGCATAATATAATTAATTATTGGGAGTGACCGAATGGTCATGCATTTTATACAAAGTATTTAGACTAGTTTATTCCCTAGGATGTTCTACTGCAGTTGTCTTATTACGTACATTTTAATGATAATTATGTAAACTGTTCACAATATTTGCCATTATTTACAGTATAATCATGACAGGCTAGAGCATAATTATACAGTTTTGCCTTATATACTGATAGAAATATGCTTGGTACTCTAACAGGTGAACCAGGTAGCAGTGTCACTTGCGTCATATGGCAGACAACATCAGAGACACTAAGCAAGTGATGTTATGATAGTCCCGGTGTAGTGCAGAATTTTAATTACACACTCTCATTTTACTGAGGGCACAACTTAGAGCTCTAGTAGCTCTAGTACATGCGTGTACCATGCCACACGGATTGAACATTTACACATCATCCACAGTTTCACACTATGGAAGTTTTTGTTTTCTTTGAGGTCCTTCAATGCATGAAAAATTGATTTTAAAATCTATCTGCTTACTGGCTGTAGTGCACAGTGTTGTATTTCTTTATATGTATTTTATTTTTTTATATTTTTATTTAAAGTTATAACACTGATATAAAAGTCAGATGTTAGGTGACTATTCTAAGTGCTGTTTAGGTAGGAAAGGAGGAAAATGGATGAGTAAGAATACAAAAATGTATATATACACTATAAGGCTAAACTGGAAGAAATGTGAGGGAAATTTAAGGGCATGGTATTGGTTTTGTAATTTCCTTAGTATATTACATTATAGTCTATACAGTGCACCATTTAGGGTAGGTTTTAAGAAGGGGAATAAGGGGAAAAATTGATTTTTTGTTGGCTGTTACTTATGTTTAAAGAGTTGAGAGTCTGGTAAGGTTTGCAAAGTGAATTGAGACTGCAGCTAAAATAGTCTCTGGAATTTGTGTAGCATATAAATAAGGGATAAATAGTTGTCAAAATAAATGCCATAAGCAAGTCTTGGTTCTGCATAGTAACATTCTGCACCATCCACCTCCTTGGGCATGAAAGGAAGAACAGCATTAATGCACCTACCCAAATAAACTCATAGCTACTCTCTAGATCATACCCAGATCCTTATGTTCTCCCACTTGTGCTTTGAGAAAAAACAAACACTATTTACATTGTTTAATGTAAACAAAAAATGTCTCAATGTTTAAACATTTCCCCATTTATATTATGTTGAACCCCTGGAATCATGTGTTTAGCACATTGTATTCTGGCACATGGCAAACGTGATTATAATAATGATTATTATAACTGCATGTGGCATGACAGCTGTTGAATTTTCTAGTGAAATACAGAAAAACCAAAAGAAATAGGTTTATAGAAAGGTTCTCTAGAGAATTTTTCTAGCAGAGATTTTGCCAGGTTTTTAATAGAATGTATTAATACAGATTATATGCAAAAAAAAAAACACTAGAGGCGTCCTGCTTTCAAAATCACATAGAATCAATGGGAAATCATGGGCCAGTCCCTATAAAAAGTTACAGCATGTGGAGTCCAAGGGTTTGATAATATGGTGAATCCATTAAAAGGTAAGTAATGCATTTAACAATATTCAGCACATTGATTTGCCTACTGTGTAAAACAATATTACACTTATCACAAAATACTATCGCACATACAAAAATAACTTATAAACTTTGGACGTGCACAACCGGCCCAAGAGAATAGAGAGCACTCACTGATAATAAACAAACAGATGTGTTGATGGACAGTGAAATGCACAACAAACTAACTCCAAGATTACAAGTTTGTGCAATACCGGGTGCATAAATAATGCGAAAAAATTAGCGTTATCACACTTTCCATAGTGTTGCCATTACAAGTTAGTCAAAACCTTCTCTAGTTGTGTGGTACGGTGCAATAAGCTCCATATTGCACAAAACCCAAGGACTGACTTTACGTGCTCATGCACGCTTTCCTCCATAGACATCAATGGGGAGGTGTAAGAAAAAAACTAACACCTGCGATCGCGGAATGGCAATCACCGTAACGCAACCCCATTGATGTCAATGGGGGAAGAAAAGTAACGTTAAAACACCCTAACAAAAACCTAGTCTAAACACCCCTAATCCACCGCTCCCCAACATCGCCAACACTAAATAAAATTATTAACCCCTAATCCGCCACCCCCCAACATCCCTGGCACTAAATAAAGCTATTAACCCCTAAACCACTGCCCCCCCACATCGCTACTACTATAATAAACCTATTAACCCCTAAATCACCGGCCCCCCACATCGATACTACTATAATAAACCTATTAACCCCTAAACTGCCACCCCCCACATCACTACTACTATAATAAAACTATTAACCCCTAAACTGCCGGCCCCCCACATCGCAAAACACTAAATTAAACTATTAACCCCTAAACCTAATACCCCCCTAATTTTAAATTAAATTAACAATATAACTATCTTTAAATAAATAAAACTTACCTGTGAAATAAAAGAAACCTAAGTTTAAACTATAAAGTAACCTAACATTACTATTTTAAAACAATAAAATTAACAAAAAATAAAAAAAAACTAAATTACAAATTAAAAAATCCTAGCACTGCGAAAAATTCAAAATTACATTACAAAAACCCCCCTCTAATGTTAAGAAAAATAAAAAACTCTAAGATTACAAAAAATAATAAAGAATATATCCAAAATAATAAAAATTACACCTAATCTAATATCCCTATAAAAACACAAAACCCTCCCAAAATAAAAACACCCCCTAACCTAACAATAAGCTACCAATAGCCCTTAAAAGGTCTTTTTGTAGGGCATTGCCCTAAGTTAAACAGCTCTTTTACCTAAAAATTACAAAGCCCCCCAACAGTAAATCCCCCTCACCAAACCAACCCCCCAAATTAAAAAACCTAAGTCTAAAAAAACCTAAGCTCCCATTGCCCATAAAGCAAATCCAGAAAATAGCCGCACCACCAAGGTTCCAAATAATCAAGTATTTATTGAACCAACTGCAAATTAACAAACAACGTTTCGGACAGGTGTCCTTAGTCATGTATGATTAAACAGGCACTGACCTCATCCTTAAATATCTATACAGACCACACCCCCAATCTCAAGTTACCTGTACACAATCCACCTATTAATCACACCTCCATCTAGTTGTCATATTATGTAGGAAACTAGCTACTATAATGCATACATCCTACACAATAAGTCTACAAATAGTCACTAAATACAATGTATATTATATTCACCTATTTACAAAGTACTTTTCTTTTACAGTATATTTTACTACAAACAATTACATCTCTTACACAGTATATATTTGTGCTATAAAAATATAGACCAGTCGAGGGGCGGAGCGTGCGGGCGTACTGAATGGCCGCACCACACTAGAGCTCCGGAATCGGCAGCGGCTAAGCCCTCTCCCAGGGTTGATTAGCGCAGCTTGGGCAACTGATCTTGGAAGGGGAAGCGCCCCGGACAGCCGCCGGACCTTTTATTCACTGTGCCTATGAATGTTAAGGCACTCTCTGACCCCAATGTGACCGGAGGAGTGGGCCGCAAACCAGGCACTCCTAAAGTTATAACCTCGCACTGCGGGGAACGTCAGCTTCTTCCCATGGAGCTGTAGAGCTCACAGGATCCCTTAGGAGCACACTCCAGCAATTTCTGGCAAACCGGGTAACAGCCTGGAACTCACTGGTTATGAGGGAACTGTGACGCACTTCTATCTTGGGACGCCATTACAGGGGTGAGCAGAAGATAAAAACTTTATTTTTCCCCGTATGCAGCCCCAAGCAACTTACACAATATGTTATGCTTCCAGAATAGCAAATAACAATACAGTTTTGTACTGAACAGAGCTTTGGGTGTAAACTCTTTTTCCTTGAATGCTGCTGAGCCTACTCTTTCACTGGCAGATATGCCCCAATGCTTGCAGTGGCCCCTAACATTGAACTTTCTATGAGGCCAGCAGTCTAACTGCATGTCACTTACACTCTAATATATGCCAGGAAGCTATACCTATTCCCCCATAATAAAGACTGCAAACGAAAGGGGAAAGAGATAATAAAAGAGGTTGATCATCCCTATCCTGTGGGTTATACACTACTATAGTAAACCACCATACTGTCAGACGTCCCAGTTAGAGCCCACTGCTCTCCAGGCCTCATAATGGCGCTTCGGAGGAATACTAAACTAGACAAAGGCCTGAAGCCTGGCACTACTACTCCCACTGTCAACACCTTTTTTAAAAGCGCAGAACGCCTGAAAAAACCTGAAGTCTCACATGAGGGTAGTGATGATGACTCCCTATCAGATAATTTAGATATCTCTCAACCGTGCGCTACCCTACCTACTACACAGGGACAAAAAGCAGAAGAGCCTGTAACCTTGAAGGCAATTGAAGCCCTTATAAATCAAGTAAAGTCCTGCATTAAATCCGAATGCGCAGACTTGAAGAAAGAGATAAACGATCTGGGTCACCGAGTGGAGGCCCTGGAGGAGAATAAGGAGGAGTTGACCAAAGAAATGTCTGATATGTCCCGTTCCATAGACACACAGCATGCCTCAATCACAGAACTTGAGAATAAGTTAGATGACATAGAAAATAGAACGCGGCGCAACAATCTCCGATTCCGGGGTATACCTGAATCCGTGGGAAGAGAAGATATACACGACCACCTCCAAAACCTATTTCAAGCTTTGGCTATTGCTAATCAAAGGGTCATTGAGGAGATCCCCCTTGAAAGAGCCCACCGCGCCCTGCGCCCTAAGCCCAAGGATAATCAACCTCCTAGAGACATTATCGTGTGCTTTCAAAGCTACAGAGACAGAGAAAAGATATTTCAACTAGCCAGAGCTCAACCGTCCTTTTCTTTCTTAGGTGCTCAAACTCAAATATATCAAGACCTTTCAACAAGAACATTGCTACTTAGGAGAGACTTTGCTTTCTTCACTAACCACCTACGCTCACTGAAGATACCTTACAGATGGGGCTTTCCGGTGTCTCTACAGGTCATAAAAGATGGCAGGCGCCATGAATGTCATACCCCAGCTGATATACCCGATTTCTGCAAGCAACTTGGTATTCAGCTCCCCGAGGCGCCGGGGCCCCCACCGTCAAAAGCTTCATTGCAGCCGGCTAAACCACAGAGAAGGCTCTGGTCTGAGATAGCCAGCAAACCAGCCAGGAAGAGACAAAGTCCCGACCCCAACTGCCTCCAAGATACTTCCTGACAGGTTGAACTTTCCGGATTCTGTGAGTATGGCAAATAGGGGATCTTCACCCCACAAGTTATACAGCTTACATTGAAAATTGACTCTCATACAAAGAGACTGCTGCTTAAGCTGGCTTAATGACTCTGGGACACAAACATTTTGGTCAGTATGACCAATCTGAAATTGATAAGCACTTAAAGTTTTTCTATATGTTAACATGTTCTAACCCTTTTTTCCTTTTTCAGGTTATCTGCCCTTAATAGTGGTTATTATAACATGCACTTATAAATGATACCCTGTATTATATTATTTAGACCCTTTACCTTTAATTATTGCTTTTTTTTTTAGTTGACCCTGGCCAGTAATACTGGTAAAGTATGAGAGCCAAAAGCTACTATCCGTGGTCTATTATTTATCAATATAGAGAGCTTGAAGTTCAGCTTAGCTCATAAACTCTTGGTCCTATCTACCCTGATCAGTATGACCACCCCGTGAACTGCAGGTAATTCTTCCCTGGTTACTAATGTTGAAAAATATGTTGGGTTATGTTAAACCAAAGTGTGTTATTTTTCACATTTACACCGTTAGATAATTCTAGTTAGTACTGTTGTATTTCTCCCTCCCCCCGAACAGGGGGCCCCGGTCTGCTATATCCTCATGAGTAATGAATCAAGAAGGGTTATGTTACTTTTTCCCCAATAATGCATATGTGTCTAATACAGTTACAATGCCCTTTGTTAAACAAATACACACGTTAAATGGGGAGGGCTCCGCCGAGCCGTACTTCCCCCCTCTGTTGTTCTATTCCTTTTTATTCCTAAACTATTCTCATCTCCCCCTGCCGGATTAATACCAGTCAGGCCCTCACTCCCGCTTAGATTATATCCTTTGCGACCAAGACACTTTAACTGCTCTAGTGGACTCTAGGCTTCATCACACCTCTTGGTCTGATCATAGTATGACATGCTCCACCTTCACGTGGTCCTCTAGACCTCACTACCAACAACATTGGAGACTGAACGAACACATACTCTCAGACCCTCTTATAACCACTGACATAATAGAAAAAACATCTGAATATTTCAACTTCAACGACCCTTCTTCTACTTCCGCAACTAACAATTGGGAGGCCTATAAGTGTTATATTAGAGGAATAATCCTTAACCACACACACAAAATTCGCAAACAAAGAGCAGCACAATATCTGTCCTTAGTAAATAACTTTCACAACAGCGAAAAAGCACTAAAACAAAATCCCCTCTCCCCTCAACTTCTTTTGCAGTCACAACAGGATAGGGAGGCTCTTAATCAGCATTTAATTAAAAATGCTCACCTACGAGCACTTACATCTAAATCTAAATTCTATATTGAAAGCAATAAAACTGGGAGACTATTGGCCAGATCCCTAAAAAAGAAGAGATATAAAACCTTTATCTCAAAACTCACAACCTCTTCCGGAACCTCACTCTCAAAAAACACTGAAATTGTCAATCAATTCGCAGACTACTACTCCTCATTATATAACCTCCCAACCTCACAAACTGACTCCAAACTAATCACGATTACCAACTATCTTTCACAAATCCAACTTCCAACCCTAACTGTAGAAGACAAAGAGGCCCTAGATTCACACTTTACTCTACAGGAAATCCTCTTAGCCATCAAAACCCTTCCTCAGGGTAAAGCCCCTGGCCCAGATGGGTTCACTCCCAAATTCTACCATATGTTTAAGGATCACCTAAGTCCTCACCTCTTGACCATGTACAACTCACTAGACCAGGACTGTCATCTATCCCAATCTTTATTGGAAGCTACAATAACCGTTATCCCAAAGCCAGGCAAAGATACGGAACAGGTCCCCAACTACCGTCCCATTTCTTTAATTAATATTGACGTTAAGCTGTATGCCAAATTGTTAGCCACTAGAATAAATAACATCCTCCCCTCGCTCATTCACACTGATCAAGTGGGTTTTATCCCTGGGCGTGAGGCAAAAGATAACACTATCCGAGTTCTCCAAACTATACACACAGCCAACGCCACCAAAACACCAGTTATCTTACTCTCTACGGATGCGGAGAAAGCTTTCGACAGGGTGGACTGGGATTTTCTCTGGGCCGCCCTGTCGAAATTCGGATTCTCAAAAACACTGATTTCGCGAGTTCAGGCTCTCTATCGGGGTCCAACCGCCAGCATAAGTGCTAATAACACATTATCCCGAAGAATCTCAATTAATAATGGTACGAGACAGGGATGTCCCCTCTCTCCGCTATTATTTGCCTTGGCGGTGGAGGTGTTGGCTACTAAGATTAGGGAAAATGACCACATTGAAGGTATAACTTTTGGGAAGTCGCAACAAGTGTCTCCTCTATGCGGACGACATAATATTTTCAATTTGCTCCCCACCCACTTCCTTACCTGCCTTACTTCTTGAACTGGATAATTATAGAGAGGTCTCAAACTTTTCGATTAATATGGAAAAGTCCAAACTAATGCCCCTTAATCTATTAGAAGAAGACATTAGGTTCATTGCATCACACACCCCCTTTCAGATCACAAATAAGATACGTTATTTGGGTATAGATATTACTCCATCTCAGTCAGACTTGTTCGACCTGAATTATATCCCTCTCCAAAAGGAATCCCAGGCCTCCCTTGAGATGTGGCATAAGCAGGGCCATCTCTCTTGGATGGGCCGAGTTAATGCACTCAAAATGAATCTTCTCCCCAAGTTTCTATACCTATTCCAGGTCCTCCCACTAGACGTTCCCCCCTCATACCTAACACAAATGCAAAAACTGTTTGATTCTTTTATATGGGCTCATAAACGAAGCAGAGTGACTAAGAATACGTTGTATCTTGATAGAGAGCACGGAGGTCTGGGCGCTCCAAACCTCGCTGCATATTATAGAGCAGCTCATTTGGCCCGAATTGTGGCGTGGAAGCACTCACATCCTCAGAAGCCATGGGTACAATTAGAATCCTCATTAATTGGTGGCAATAGTCTCGGCGACCTGTGTTGGACCCTTCCCAGGCATAGACCTCCCGAAGCCCTCACAAATTACTATGTTTCTGCTACTCTGAAAGTATGGGACAAAACTTTAGCCTCAGACAACCCCGTCTCGTCCATACCCTCACCCTTAACTCCACTCCTCAACAATCCTCTTTTTTTACAACCCCATTCCTTGCGGACCCCAGTCATTGCTAACTCACCCTCAAATGTTCCTGCACATCTGGTGCTTAGCAAGGGCCAGATTCGCCTGCAACACGAACTCTCCCAACTACTAGGCCCTCCCTTCCATCTCTGGTACCCCTACCTACAGCTAAGGCATGCCATCGCAAATAGCCCCTACACTACTGACTTAACCAGGCCCCTAAAACCTTTTGAGACACTTTGCACGACTCCAGAATTGGCAAGATCCCATATCTCCATCATATACAAACTGCTCAGAGGTTCATACCCTGCTAAACAACCCTCTTATATAGCTAAATGGGAGAGAGAGCTTAATACCACATTAGCTGAAACCCAATGGACACACATTTTTCTAGAAACCAAAAAATCCTCCCCCTCATTAGTGTTCGCAGAAATGAACTACAAGCTATTATCTAGATGGTATTTAACCCCCCATCGCCTTCATAGCATCTATCCAAACTCCTCCTCTTTATGTTGGAGGCATTGCGGTGGAACAGGAACCTTCTCCCATATCTGGTGGGACTGTCCCCTTCTACACACGTATTGGAAAGATATCACCAGAAATATTAACAATATATTAGGTCTTAATATCACACTCTCTCCCAGTGCTGTCCTCTTACATAACACCCCTCCTATATCTTGTATCTATCGAAGACAACTATTTAAGTGTATGCTTAACTGTGCCAAACGCCTTATACCCAGGTTCTGGAAATCCACTCAAATCCCCACTCTCGCCATGTGGCAGAGAGAAGTAGATATCTTATCGCTAGAAAAAATACATTACACTTTTTTAGGCAAGCAAGATTTTTTTGCTGATATTTTATTCATATGGGAGCAAAGGAAGCAGTAAAGTAAAGGAAGCAGTTACTTAGGAATTGTATTGTATTATTGTCCCAAAAGGAAAGACCAAAGGTTGCCCCCGCTGCATGTGAGGAGATAACTTACTGCCTTGTATAGTCGTAATCTTCTGCATGATGAATACCACGCATTTTTCTTGGTTATGACAAATAATCTGCAAATATAGCTACCTGTCATGATTTTGTGCCACCTCAATAGCCTTACACTGTTTTTCTGCTCAGATGTAAAGTATATGTACTACTGTATTATGTTTCTTTCTTTGTACCTTTGTTTCAAAAATCTAATAAAAACAGTTAAATTTAAAAAAAATATATAGACCAGTCAAGTTCCTTATTCATCCCCCCTGGCATCAAAGTACCAAGTTCATAAATCCAGAATGCCTCTCATTTTTTGAGTAATTTAATATGCTCACCTCCCCTCCTAGGATGTTTCACCTGTTCTAGGATTTGAAACCTAAGATGGCTCAGATTATGTCCAGCTGACAAAAAATGATGGGCTACAGGGGCATCAGTTTTCATTGTCCTAATATTACTCTTATGTTGGGTAATGCGTTCCCCTTCATACCCTATCCCACATAGGCATTTAATTAGGTGAATCTGTGTTACAAGTATGGTACCCCCTAATATCATATTTCTTGCCTGATCTAGGATGATCTAGAATGATTAAATGTTGACCCCCCTCAATTAAACTGTTACAATTGGAACAGCTGAGACAGGGATAGCAAACCAATTTTTTCTTTCCAATATATCTTTGAGAGGAGTGCTTAGAAGGACCAATGTCTGCCCTAACCAAAACATCTTTTAAGTTTACATTAGGATTACATGTGCTTAAAATATGCTAATATCGGCGTAAGATCCTCTGAACTTGTTTGTTCCAGGGGGGAATATTGACTCACAAAAACTAATCTAGGGGATTTTTCCTTAGAATTATCCTTCCTTTCCAATAGTGTTTTTCTAGGAGTCTTAAGGGCACTCTCAATATCCGTCTCAATAAGTTCTACCAAATAGCCCCTCTCAAGAAAATTATCACTCATTTCAATCGGCCTTTTTTCTGCTTTATCTTCATCTGACACAAAACGTCTAACCCGCAGAAATGGGCTTTTAGGTAAGTATCCAATAAAAGAAGGTGGGTGAGCACTAGTGTAGTGTAAGAGAGTATTGCAATCCATCTCTTTTTTATAAAGGTCCACTGACAGACCTAATTCACATTTTAATACTCTTGTATAAAGGAATACAATACTCTCCTCACTAGACACAAGTATAAATTTAATATGACATGTTGCTGCATTTAAATCATTAACGAAGCTTATTAGGGTTCCAATGTCGCCCATCCACACGCCAAAAATGTTGTTGATATAGCGCCACCAGGTGGTGGCAAATGACAAAATTAAAGGATGATTATAAACAAAATATTCCTCAAACATATTCATGTAGATTTTGGCATATGTAGGGGCGACATTGGAACCCATATCTGTACCTTGGAGCTGAAGATAATATCTATCTTTAAAAGAAAATAGTTACACCTTAATACAATGTTCAATAACTGCAGAATAAATTCTGCCTGTGTGGAAGTGTATTCGTCTGATTCACTGAACATTTTACCCACAGCTCCAATATTAGCTTAATCTGTGATAACAGTATACAAGGAAGTTACATCTAGACTGAAGAGAATTCCCCTATTGTTCTCAAGTTGCAAATTTTGTAGTTTTACTAAAAAATCCTGTGTCTCTAATATAGGAGCTTGACAGAACAAATGGTCTAAGTACCTTATCAAGATAAATGGAGACTTTAGATAGTACTGAGCCCATACCCACAACAATAGGGCGACCATGTGGGGTTTGTGGGTTGTTATGTACTTTAGGGCGTGTATACATCACAGGGTTAATATCCTTAGATTCCAAAATAAATTTCTTTATATCATTATTGATAATGCAATTTTTACATGCAAAGTTAACACATGATGCAATCTCGTTTTTCTTTTGTTTTTCTTATTGAGTGTTTGCACGTTACAAAGGTATTCAGATGTACATAGTACCAACTCACGTGTGGCATACAGGTAAAATTCTGTAAAAACATATTGTAAAACATATTTGTACATTCTAAAACATATCACTTTTTTTTTTTTAAACCGAGTATTTGTTTGGACTACTCTTGAGTCATAATAGACAAAAGGGATATGGGAATACAATATATTGATATGTCCTAGAAAAATTGTTTAACAAAATGCAAACTGCATTCTTTGAAGAGTAAGAAACATAACACATTATAAATATAGTCTACTTGTATAAAAACCGAGGAGATGCTTAATAAAGAGATGGTGGTAAGAAAGAAAGGTAATTTACAGCGCTCTGGCAACCTGAAGTATAGAGAACACGTTTTTCTAAATTTGCTATTGTAGGTAAACATTACATTTTGATTTAGCGATATAATCATCTAGTGTCTAGCAAAAGTTGTTTATGTCTTACATAAATATTAGAGATGGCATTTAGTTCCTCCTTATTTAATGTAGTGCTGTCCCCTCTGCGGTCTCGGCTGCTGGCCGCAAGACATTATCAAGCTGTGAGTTACCTATGTTAGCCCTCCTACATATTATTTTTAAAGTGATGCTAATAAAAATAAGATAACCTGTCAGACCCTCTAACTTGCTTTCAGACACAGTTTGGTAGCATAGCCTTATATAAGGGATACTCTTATACTATGTTTTTATTCCTGATGAAATGGTTTGTTCCGTGAAACACATTGCATTTATTGCACTTATGCACAACTTAAGCATGAGTTGTTTGTAACTTGGTTTTATATATATTTTTATTAAACAATTTTGATAGTTTTAAACTCTCATTGCTGTGTGCATTATATACTACGCTACCTAGGGAAGGTTTGGTATTGTCTTGCTAGTGTCATCTTTGCTGCTGTCTCTCCAACTTGAGAGTTGAAATCACCTGAGTCCTGTTATCCACCTGTGGGTGACTGCACCGAAGTATCCTGTTCATTGCCTGTGTTCAGATAGCTGGTCTGCTGCAAAAAAAACAGCCTGCTCCTACCGGCACAAGAGAGTGCCTTTATATAATGTGAGTACCCTGTGTCTCCTGTGTGTATATATGAAGCTGGTTATACTGATTCACACATACGGCGCCTCTTTCCTTTCCTGTGTTTTTTATAGAATCGTTTTGTCGCCTTTGGTGAAGTCAGAGTGCTGCCTGTTCGAAGTGGATGTAATGCAAGTCCTTATATTAAAGATCAACACCATCGCATAAACACTTGCCTAATATACTGATATACCAATGGACTGGTTCTGTATGATCACTTTATTATATAATTGATGGGTCTTTAGTTGTACTGACCCAACCTCGCATTCGCATTTTTTATCTTGAATGTATATGTTAGCTATATATATCACTGTGTGGTTGTCCGCTCAATAAGAGTTTCTAGCCATTGTATTGATATACATAGTGAGTATCTATATATATATATATATATATATATATATATATATATATATATATATATATATATACATAGTGAGTATCTATATATATATATATATATAGCTAAAGAGTTCAAGGGTATGTGCACTCTCACCACCGTCCTGCAACTGCCAGGGTGCTCTTTTACAGGAATGTAATAAAGAAGCAGAATGAAGCACTCACTGGACTTTGGATATCTGTGAAAATAATATTTTATTCATGACGTTTCGGGACCTCAAACGTCCCTTCTTCTGACAACACAACAGTGAAAATGAACAAACTTATAAAGGCCTGTCAATCCTCCCCCTTTCCTATTAACCAATCAAAAAAGAACGTGTGCATTCATCAGCGGACCCTCACATAAAAGTGGCCCTGCTGTGCAAAAAAATATATCATTACTATAAAATGCCCATTGAACTATGAAAGGCTACAATACGTGTTATATCAAGTGTTAATAAAACCCTACATGTTGCAAAATACCAACGGTGATACATGATCAAAACACACTCCCTTCCCCTCTGATACCCCCGTGCTGCGTGAAAAATGAACCAGACCGCACTGCAAAACAACTGATTGGGTACAAATCGACTGCTCCTCCAATATGTGTGGTCATGGCAACCACAGACAACAAACAGAAAAGTACTCAAATTTATCATATGTATCTATGGCAACCACTGTTAACCTAAATAAAGGTGTAAGTAATGCCGCATCGCTCAAAGCTGGAACCATCAGACATGCGCGTGTGTTAGTACATAACCTGCTAAATCAGCTAGCCAAAATAAGTCAAAAGCATAGATAACACCAAATCATGCATTATAAAGGGACCGAACATGACCACCACCCCCTGCACTCTCATTGGTCAGCGGGACACTCCTATTGTAATGGGAGGAAATAATTGGTCAGACGGTTCTGACAAGCAGTATCTCGAAAATAGCCCCCAACAACTCAAAACCATCTCACTCACACGCTGCAACTAAACACTACTTAACAGGATGCTCCCCGCTATCAAACCTTATGTTAACGCTCAACCAAACCTGCACACAATCATTTACAGTCTGAGCCAACAGAGAACAAACAAGCCTACCAGTGCAGTTAAAATGATGCCGAGTTATATAAGTTCCCAGGATCAAGCACTCAACTGAATATTCCCACAGAATGTTGTATCACAGAGTTTTGGGTATCAAGCCCCCCAAAAACACCAAACCTGCGCAACCTCGCATAGTAAGCATGATCACTACTCATAACATATCACAACCCCCACAACACAGCCTATGTTATGGCTCAGAACCGCTCCATTACAATGCATGCACAGAAAAACTGAATCTTCCGGTATTGTTCGCGAACCGGCGAACCGCCGAACCGCCATTGACTTCAATAGGCAGGCAAACTTTAAAACCTACAAGGACTCTTTCTGGCCACAATAGTGATGGAAAAGTTGTTTCAAGGGGACTAACACCTGGACTGTGGCATGCTGGAGGGGGATCCATGTCAAATCTCCCATGGAAAATTACATAGTTGATGCAGAGTCTGCTTTTAACCCATAAAGGGCCTAAATCACCTAACATTCCTAAATTGTTTGCAATAATGTGCTTTAAAACATCAGTTATGATGTCGTATCGATCAGGTAGTGTAAGGGTTACGCCCGCTTCACAGTGACAGACCAAACTCCAAGTGTAACGCACCGCAAACAACCGCAAACAGTCCATTTGCACAACCACGAGATAGATTTGATAGATACATAGATTACATAGCTCAATCGATGCAATATACATATGATCGATACAAATTACATAGATCAATAGATGCAATATACATTTGATAGATACGAATTACATTGATCAATAGATGCAATATCCATTTTTATAGATACGAATGTTATCGATCCAAATATGCAATATACATTTGATAGATATAAATTACATGGTGTGTTAAGTAGTACTATTCTTAGCAGTTTACTACAACCTGTTACTCCCCCTATCGGGGGAGGTCTATATGGCCTGCATTTTTGGAACAGGGAGATGGAAGAAGATGATTGGTCTGTCCTACTACTTCAAATTTGTCAAAAACACAAGTGGCTGTCTCAAAACAGTCCGGACACGAGATTGATAGATAGGATAGATAGATATACATAGATTTTAAATATTTACTATACTGTTATAACAAATATGATTGGTGGGAATAGTTGGCAGCAAGTGGGCCTGGCACACACGCTGGCAGGCAGGCAACTGCAATTAGATTACACTAGCAGACTGATCTTTCAGAGTCAAAAAATTATTATTTTTAATATTTAAACTACTGTTATAACAAATAGGATTGGTGGCACTAGTTGGCAAGTGGGCCTGGCACACACGCTGGCAGGCAGGCAGGCAACTGCAATTCAATTGCACTAGCAGGATGATGATTCACAGTCAAAAAAGATTTTATTTTAAATATTTACACTACTGTTATAACAAATATGATTCGTGGCACTAGTTGGAAAGTGGGCCTGGCACACACGCTGGCAGACAGGCAACTGCAATTAAATAACAATAGCAGACTGATGTAACAGTTTGTTTTTAAAAAAGTTACACAAACTAGGCACAGTATGTGCTGGCAGCCTGACACACAGGCTGGCACTAGTGGTGGCAGGCTGGCCTGTAAACTAAAATTAAATAACACTAGAAGACTGATGTAAAAGTAGTTTTTTACAAAACTTAATATAATGTTACACCAGATAGGAGTCGTGGACTGGCACTGAGGATGGAAGTAGGCACAGTATATGCTGGCAGCCTGACACAGAGGCTGGCACTAATGGTAGCCTGGCTGGCCTGGCAACTAAAATTAAATAACACTAGAAGAGGACTGATGTAAAAAAAAAATTTTTTAAAATTACCCTAATGTTGTTAAACCAGATATAAGTGGTGGAAAAAAGTCTGTGTCACACTATATGATGTGGGCCAGAAACACACAGGCCTGATGGAAAAAGAAATTAGATTACACTAGCAAAATGATTTAATTTTTTTTTTTAACTTTAAAATAATGTAAAGCAGATATGAGTCGTGGCTGGTAGGTAGGACAGCAATTAACCACACTGCAGTATGCTGTGTAAGTCAGAAACACACAGGCCGGATAGAAAATGAAATTAGATTACACTAGCAAAATAATTAAAAAGTTTTTTTTTAACTTTAAAATAATGTTCAGCAGATATGAGTGGTGGCACTGGCTGGCTGCTACGTAGGGCAGCAATTAACCACAGTATGCTCTGTAAGTCAGAAACACACAGGCCTGATAGAAAATAAAATTAGATTACACTAGCAAAATGATTTAAAGGTGTTTTTTTTATTTTAAAAAAAGGTTAAGCACATATGAGTCGTGGCTGCTAGCCTAGGTAGGGCAGCAATTAACCACAGTATGCTCTGTAAGTGAGAAACACACAGGCCTGATAGAAAATAACATTAGATTACACTAGCAAAATGATTAAAAGGTTTTTTTTTAATTTAAAAAAAGGTTAAGCACATATGAGTCGTGGCTGCTAGCCTAGGTAGGGCAGCAATTAACCACAGTATGCTCTGTAAGTCAGAAACACACAGGCCTGATAGAAAATAAAATTAGATTACACTAGCAAAATGATTTAAAGTTTTTTTTTTATTATTTAAAAAAAAGGTTAAGCACATATGAGTCGTGGCTGCTAGCCTAGGTAGGGCAGCAATTAACCACAGTATGCTCTGTAAGTCAGAAACACACAGGCCTGATAGAAAATAAAATTAGATTACACTAGCAAAATGATTTAAAGGTTTTTTTTTAATTTAAAAAATGGTTAAGCACATATGAGTCGTGGCTGCTAGCCTAGGTAGGGCAGAAATTAACCACAGTATCCTCTGTAAGTCAGAAACACACAGGCCTGATAGAAAATAAAATTAGATTACACTAGCAAAAGGATTTAAAGTTTTTTTTTTTAATTTAAAAAAGGTTAAGCACATATGAGTCGTGGCTGCTAGCCTAGGTAGGGCAGCAATTAACCACAGTATGCTCTGTAAGTCAGAAACACACAGGCCTGATAATAAATAAAATTAGATTACACTAGCAAAATGATTTTAAGGTTTTTTTTTAATTTAAAAAAAGGTTAAGCACATATGAGTCGTGGCTGCTAGCCTAGGTAGGGCAGCAATTAACCACAGCATGCTCTGTAAGTCAGAAACACACAGGCCTGATAGAAAATAAAATTAGATTACACTAGCAAAATGATTTAAAGGTTTTTTTTTAATTTAAAGAAAGGTTAAGCACATATGAGTCATGGCTGCTAGCCTAGGTAGGGCAGCAATTAACCACAGTATGCTCTGTAAGTCAAAAAAAAAAAGGCCTGATAGAAAATAAAATTAGATTACACTAGCAAAATGATTTAAAGGTTTTTTTTAATTTAAAAAAAGGTTAAGCACATATGAGTCGTGGCTGCTAGCCTAGGTAGGGCAGCAATTAACCACAGTATGATCTGTAAGTCAGAAACACACAGGCCTGATAGAAAATAAAATTAGATTACACTAGCAAAATGATTTTAATAAGTTTTTTTTAATTTAAAAAAAGGTTAAGCACATATGAGTCGTGGCTGCTAGCCTAGATAGGGCAGCAATTAACCACAGTATGCTCTGTAAGTCAGAAACACACAGGCCTGATAGTAAATGAAAATAAATTACACTAGCAAAATAATTTCAAATTTTTAATGTTAAGCAGATATCAGTGGTGGCACTAATCACAGTATATGCTGTGAGCCTCACACACAGGCTGAAAGCCAGGCAAATGCAAATAAAAATACAAAGAAAAAAAAAAAAAACGACTGAAGTTATAGCCCTAAAAAGGGACTGTAGTGGACACTAAATACACTATCCTAGCTATCTATTTCCCTATTATGTCAGCAGCAGCCATACTAAAGTTCCTCTCACTAAGAAAGCAAGATCGTAATGAGTCTAAAATGGCTGCCGCCAAGGAGCTGGGGGGGTCTGTGAGGGAGTGTCTGCTGCTGATTGGCTCTAATGTGTCAGAAGGCTGTGACATACAGGGTCAAAGTTTCCTCAATGATGACACATGGGGCGGATCGAACATCGCATATGTTCGCCCGCAGCGGAGAACGCGAACAAGCTATGTTCACAGGGAACCGTTCACGGGCGAACAGTTCGGGACATCACTAGTTGTGGGCTCTCATCAAGAAAAAATGTTGTTGTGGACTCACATAACAGCAATAGACTCTTATTAATCCCCCATCAGATTAGTCCAGGAGAATGGTGTCCATCAGAGGAACGCTTGCCAGCCAGTTTGGACGTTAAGGCCCCTGGGTGCCAAGGTTCCCAGTTCGTGTATCCATCTGGCTTCTTTCTGTAGCAAGAGCCTGGCTCTGTTGCCCCCTTTTCTTGGTATCGGTACATGATCAATAATACGGAATCTTAGATCCGTAACAGTATGCCCACTTTCTAAGAAATGTCGGGCTATGGGTTGGTCCGACTTCCTGTTCTTTAGGGCAGTCTTTATGCTCGACCGGTGATTGGCCATCCATGTCTTAGCATCATCAATGGTTTTCCCAGTATAAAATAGCCCACATGGGCAGTTTAGCAGATAGATAATATGTGTCGTTGTGCATGTAACAAAGAAATTGATTTTATATTTCTTCTTTTTGTCTGGATGCTGGAGCATATTTCCGGTGTGCATACTGTTGCAAGTCACACAACTTGTACATTTAAAGCAGCCGTTCTTCTTCTTCAGCCAACTTTGGTTGTCCGTCAACAATAATGTATCAGTCCTCATTAAGTGGTCTTTCAGGCTTCTGCCTCTCCTATATGCCAAGCGGGGTGCCCCCCAATTTGTAAATGGCAATGAGGGGTCGGATTGTATCAGCTTCCATTCCTCCTTTATAGCTTTCATAATATTATGATTGTCAGGAGACTAAGTGGTGATAAATGTGAGTTGGGGGATGGTCTCTGGTGTAACCTTGTAACTCCAACAGCTGTCTGGATCACCTGCTTGTGCATGGTCTGTAGTGGTTTCCTTTTATATCCCCGCTGTGTGAATCAATCCACCATTTTGGTTAATTGCACTTCACAACGTCCAGGATCTGTGTTGTTGCATAACACTCTTTGAAATTGCGATGACATTTCACGGTTCAGAACAGCAAGTACATTTGATCCTGCTTCAAGTAATCCTTCAATCACCTCCTACACAAATTACGTGACACGACTTACCCAAGAACCTTTACTTGCCAGAAGACGGAATGATAATTTAACAAGGGAAGAGAGGCAAGCGCTGAGATCACTCAGTGAAGACGACACGATTGTGATACGCCCTACCGATAAAGGTGGGGTATAGTGGTGATGGATGTGGATGATTATAAACAAGAGATCATTCATCAGCTATCTGACAGTACAAGTTATACAATTCTACAGAATGATACTACCTCTGCATTGAAGTGTGAAATTGATAATAAAATTACTGGTTGGAAGCTGAGGTTATTTCTGAACAAGAAGCACGTTACCTACAAAGGGATTTTCCAATTACATTGATGTTGTACACATTGCCAAAGATTCGTAAAGCTCTAAAATGTCCACCTGGAAGACCGATTGTTTCAGCTAGAGGATCTCTCTTGCAACCGTTGGCGGAATTTGTAGATCATTTCCTGCAGCCCATGGTCAAACACATGAGGTCCTATGTACAGGATTCATCTACGTTTATCTAAGACATTGTCAATCTGATTGATATTAGTGAATCTGACATCTTGGTCACTATGGACGTCTCAAGCCTTTATACAGTTATTCCCCATTTGGCAGTTATTTCGGCAGTTACCACTTGCTTGAGACGGACGCCATATGTAGGCCCGCCAGAGGAGGTTCTGATTGAACTTTTGAGGATTTGTTTACAAAGGAACTTTTTCCGTTTTGAGAACAGATTCTATCTTCAAATAGCTGGAACAGTGATGGGGTCCAATGTGGCCCCATCGCTGGCGAATCTCTACATGGCTGAGTACGAGACACTATACATGAAAGTATATGAGATTCCATCAATTAAGTTCTATCGTAGATATATAGATAACTTGTTCCTTATTTGGCAAGATGATTTACAGTCACTCATAAATTGGATTGCAACACTGAATTCGCTCGACAGTACTATCAGATTCCAACATGTGGCAAGTTTGAACTCCGTTGATTATTTGGATGTGAGAGTATATAAAAATAATGGGACACTTGGCACCACTCTTTTTAGAAAAAGCACTGATCGGAATACAACTCTCCATGCCACTAGTTGTCATCAACCAGCCTTGGTACGGAACATACCAAAGGCGCAATTTCAAAGAGTTTTACGCAACAACACAGATCCTGGACGTTGTGAAGCGCAATTAACCAAAATGGTGGATAGATTCACACAACGGGGATATAAAAGGAAACAACTACAGACCATGCGCGAGCAGGTGATCCAGACAGCTGCTGGGGTTGACAAGGTTACACCAGAGACCATCCCCCAACTCACATTTTTCACCACTTACTCTCCTGACCATCATCATATTATGAAAGCTATAAAGGAGGAATGGAAGCTGATACAATCTGACCCCTCATTGCCATTATGAATTGGGGGGCACCCCGCTTGGCATATAGGAGAGGCAGAAGCCTGAAAGACCACTTAATGAGGACTGATACATTATCATTGACAACCAAAGTTGGCTGAATAAGAAGAACGGCTGCTTTAAATGTACAAGTTGTGTGACTTGCAACAGTATGCACACCGGAAATATGTTCCAGCATCTGGATAAAAAGAAGAAATATAAAATCAATTACTTTCTTACATGCACAACGACACATTTTATCTATCTGCTAAACTGCCCATGTGGGCTATTTTATACTGGGAAAACCATAGATGATGCTAGGACACGAATGATCAATCACCGGTCGAGCATAAGGACTGCCCTGAAGAACAGGAAGTCGGACCAACCCGTAGCCGACATTTCTTAGAAAGTGGGTACACTGTTACAGATCTAAGATTCCGCATTATTGATCATGTACCGATACCAAGAAGACCGGGCAACAGAGCCAGGCTCTTGCTACAGAAGGAAGCCAGATGGATACACAAACTGGGTACCTTGGCACCCAGGGTTCTTAACGTCCAAACTGGCTGGCAAGCGTTCCTTTGATAGACACCATTCTCCTGGACTAATCTGATGGGGGATTAATGATAGTCTGTTGGCTCAGACTGTATATGATTGTGTGCGGGTTTGGTTGAGCGTTAACATAAGGTTTGATAGCGGGGAGCATCCTGTTAAGTAGTGTTTAGTTGCAGCGTGTGAGTGAGATGGTTTTGAGTTGTTGGGGGCTATTTTCGAGATACTGCTTGTCAGAACCGTCTGACCAATGATTTCCTCCCATCACAACAGGAGTGTCCAGCTGACCAATGAGAGTGCAGGGGGCGGTGGTCTCCGTGTGGTCATGTTCGGCCCCTTTATAATGCAAGATTTGGTGTTATCTATGCTTTTGACTTATTTTGGCTAGCTGATTTAGCAGGTTATGTACTAACACACGCACATGTCTGATAGTTCCAGCTTTGAGCGATGCGGCATTACTTACACCTTTATTTAGGTTAACAGTGGTTGTTATAGATACATATGACGAATTTGAGTACTTTTCTGTTTGTTGTCTGTGGTTGCCATGACCACACATATTGGAGGAGCGGTCGATTTGTACCCAATCAGTTGTTTTGCAGTGCGGTCTGGTCCATTTTTCACGCAGCACAGGGGTACCTACTATCAGAGGGGAAGGGAGTGTGTTTTGATCATGTATCACCGTTGGTATTTTGCAACATGTAGTGTTTTATTAACACTTGACATAACACTATTGTAGCCTTTCATATTTCAATGGGCATTTTATAGTAATGATATATTTTTTTGTACAGCTGGGCCACTTTTTTGTGAGGGTCCTCTGATGTATGCACACATTCTTTTTTGATTGGTTAATAGGAAAGGGGGAGGATTGACAGGCCTTTATAAGCTTGTTCATTTCCACTGTTGTGTTGTCAGAAGAAGGGACGTTTGAGGTCCTGAAACGTCACAATTAAAATATTATTTTCACAGATATCCAAAGTCCAGTGAGTGCTTCATTCTGCTGCTTTATATATATATATTTAAATTTGTACTTATTTCAGATTCATTGTATGGCATCTATTCATTTTTGACTAGTTTGGTTACTTGCTATAGCGCCTCCTATAGGAATTTAAGATTCCTTACTTTTCTGGCACAGAGACTGATGGTGACATGTGGAGACGTATATGGTGGTAATCCAGTTGTATATCTCGAATACCTCACAGGCAGACTGAAAAAGTAGGGATGTATCCTTATGACAATCTGGGTCTCAACGTACTGTTACTGTAATGTACAGGTCAGAAAACTTTGGTTATTCTTTAGATCAGATATTTTATACCAAAATACTGAATCAGACTTCTTGAGAGAAAATTAGTATGTTGTACGCTAGGTAAACCAAAGGAGAAGACCAGTGGTTTCCCTAGTGCTTTAATGTATGCCAAGGGAATACAGAGAAGAATATATAAAATGATATTAACTCTCTATATACACAATGGCGGAAGTCAGAGAGTTAAGTGGTACACAACATAATATAACAAACTGACTGACTATGGAAATAGCAAACTTAGGATTGGAATCCTTATATAGTTAAGCAGCTTACAGTTCATTATATATATGCAATGCTCTTACGGTAACCATCAGCATAGGTGTTGAATAGTGCAGCACTCACGGTTAACGCTGTTGTGCTCAGGAGAGGTTTGGGAACCGGAGGGGTCAGTATGCTGGCAGCGGCGTTCCAGACAGGCAGGGACAGAAGCACACGGCAGTGTCTGATGATGTGGGCGGTAGCGTGTACCGCAGAGAATCAGCTGTTCCACACAGCACGGCAGCAGTTCCTGGCTGAGCTGAATCTGAACAGGCAACAATTAGGAATGGCGAATTACTAGTTGAGGAAACTAGAACTAAGGTAAGAGTAATACTCAGGAGAGGCAGGTGACCAGAATCTTGAGAGGAAGTTCTGAGAAACTATCTCAATTAACCAGCAATGAGGTTAGGAAGGAGGTGCTATAAATAGGCAAGGCCTTAAAGGGACAGTACATAGGAAAATGTACCATAACCCCTACATAGCCCCCCCCCCAAAGGAACCACAGCGAGGTTCATGGTCTGGGACGGTCCGGATTGCGTCTGTGAAACAGGGAGACCAGTCGAGGAGCTGAAACATTCGAGAATGAGGTAAAACAAAACACCAGCACGAACACGAGAATCCAGAATACTGTGCACCTCATAGTGCTGATCCGAAGAATCGGGGAGAACAGGGTCAGATGCGGAGGATAAGGAAGATGGGTCATTACAAGGCTTGATCAAAGAGACATGGAATGTCGGATGTATCTTGAAAGTGGATGGGAGTTGCAAGGTAACAGTAGATGGATTATTCACCCGCAGGATGGGATAAGGACCCAAAAACAGCTTGCCCAATTTCCTACAAGGATAAGACAGTCTCAGGTTTCTGGTAGAAATCCAAACATACTGACCAACGGCATATTGAGGACTGGCTCGATGGCGCAAATTGTAGTACCATCTCTGTGAAGCCTGCGCTTGAAGTATGTTATCACGAACAGAGGTGAACAACTTTGAGATGTCATTAACCAAGTCGTTAACCTGAGGACATGGAGTGTCCACCCTTGGAATCAAGGTAAAACGAGGATGTAATCCGTAGTTGATAAAGAAAGGGGAAAACCCAGTAGAGGAGCTTTTGTTGTTGTTATATGCGAACTCCGCAAGTGGCAAGAAGGATGCCCAAGCATCTTGCTGATGGGAACAGAAGCAGCGCAGATATTGCTCCAGCCACTGGTTGACTCTCTCCATCTGCCCGTTCGTCTGGGGATGGTATGCAGTGGTAAGTTTCTGCTCCATGTGCAGAGCTTTGCATAAGAATCTCCAAAACTTGGAAGTGAACTGAGTCCCCCAATCAATGATTATAGTTGTAGGTATACCATGTAGACGTACGATGTGCTGTAAGAAGAGATCACATGTAATCTTGGGTGTGGGTAAAGAAGTTATAGGAACAAAGTGTGCCATTTTCGAGAATAAGTCTGTGACAACCATTATTGTAGTGTAGGTATCAGAGACAGGGAGATCCACTATGAAATCTAAAGAAACTGTTTCTCACGGAATACAAGGAGCTTTTAGGGGTTGTAGTAATCCCATGGGTAGTTGTCTTGAAGGTTTAGAGGTGGCACAGATAGAACACTTGGAAAGGAAGTCTTTAAGATCAGGACGTAGTGAAGGCCACCAATACGAACGAAGGAGTAGATCAGTAGTCTTTTCCCTACCCATATGTCCTGCTAGAGGCGAGTTGTGAACCAACCATAGGAGAGTAGGCCTGAGACCTGAAGGTATATACAATTTACCTTCTTTATGGAAAATACCATTTGAATCTTGAGTTAATTCCTGAAAGGGAACAGAAGTATCTGCGGCCGTTGCATCTTTGAGTAAAGGTTCAAGACTGGTGAGAATTCCGACAATACATTCTTTTGGTATTACAGTAGTAGGTTCAGTGACAAGAACAGGTTTTTGGGCTTGCCTGGAAAGGGCATCGGCCTTACCATTCATGGAACTTGGCCGATAGGTGATGATATAATGGAATCGAGAAAAGTAGAGGCTCCATCTCATTTGTCTAGATGACAGAGTTCTGTTAGATTGAAGATATTGCAAATTTTTGTGGTCAGTATAAATGACCGTAGGCTGGAGTGCGCCTTCCAACAAATGCCTCCAGTGGTCAAAAGAACACTTTATAGCCAATAATTCTTTTTCACCCACTGGGTAATTTAATTCTGCAGGTTGCATAAGCCTAGAGAAGTAGGCCACTGGATGCAGAGGATCCTTAAACGATTTTCTTTGTGAGAGAATAGCACCAATGGCGAAATCGGATGCATCAACCTCCAGTATAAATTGTTTATCCATATCTGGATACTGTAAAATAGGGGCTGAAGTGAACTTCGACTTATGTAATGTACAGGTCAGAAAACTTTGGTTATTCTTTAGATCAGATATTTTTTACCCAAATACTGAATCAGACTTCTTGAGAGAAAATTAGTATATTGTACGCTAGGTAAACCAAAGGAGAAGACCAGTGATTTCCCTAGTGCTTTAATGTATGCCAAGTGAATACAGGGAAGAATATATAAAATGATATTAACTCTCTATATACACAATGGCGGAAGTCAGAGAGTTAAGTTGTACACAACATAATATAACAAACTGACTGACTATGGAAATAGCAAACTTAGGATTGGAATCCTTATATAGTTAAGCAGCTTACAGTTCATTATAAATATGCAATGCTCTTACGGTAACCATCAGCATAGGTGTTGAATAGTGCAGCACTCACGGTTAACGCTGTTGCGCTCAGGAGAGGTTTGGGAACCAGAGTGGTCAGTATGCTGGCAGGGGCATTCCAGACAGGCAGGGAGAGAAGCACACGGCAGTGTCTGATGACGTGGGCGGTAGCGTGTACCACAGAGAATCAGCTGTTCCACACAGCGCGGCAGCAGTTCCTGGCTTAGCTGAATCTGAACAGGCAACAATTAGGAATGGCGAATTACTAGTTGAGGAAACTAGAACCAAGGTAAGAGTAATACTCAGGATAGGCAGGTGACCAGAATCTTGAGAGGAAGTTCTGAGAAACTATCTCAATTAACCAGCAATGAGGTTAGGAAGGAGGTGCTATAAATAGGCAAGGCCTTAAAGGGACAGTACATAGGAAAACGTACCATAACCCTTACAGTTACATTTGACAAAAAAAAAATCAGCCTTGGAACGTGCGCTTGTACTAAGTGCTTCCATACTTGTTGACACACAATAACCTAGATTACAAGTGGCACAGCAAATCAGTTGCGAAAACTCTGTGCGCGATATTGACTATTTTGCATACCACTGCCATTATGTTTGAAAAAAAAACATATTTAACGCGCCCGTTATGGCACATACCACACTGAAACCAAGTTCCGACTTGGCGTGCACGTGCATGTATTCCCCCATAGAGATCAATGGAGAAAATGTTTTGAAAAAATAACCTAGCACCCATGATTGCGAAATCGACATTGCATTTTCGCATTCCCCATTTAGGTCTATGGGAAAAAAAAGTGAATAAAAAACCTATTATTTATTATTAGTTTTATTTAGTGTTAGCGATGTTGCGAGATGGTGGTTTAGGGGTTAATACTTTTATTTAATACTTTGTGATGTGGGGGGATGGCGGTTAAAGGGACATAAAACCCAATTTTTTTTTTTTTCATGATTCAGATAGAGCATACAATTTTAAACAACTTTCCAATTTACTTCTGTAATCAAATTTTCTTCATTTTCTTGTTATCCTTTGTTGAAAAGCTGGGATTTAAGCTTATGAGTGTGCACATGTCTGAAACACTATATGGCAGCAGTTTTGTAACAATGTTATACATTAGCAGGAGCACTAGATGTCAGCACTATTTCCTGTCATGTAGTGCTTTAGGCATGTGCACGCTACCTACCTAGGTATCCCTTCAACAAAGAATAACATGAGAACAAAACAAATTTGATAATAGAAGTAAATTGGAAACTTTTTAAAAATTGTATGCTCTATTTAAATAATGAAAGAAAATGTTTGGGTTTACTGTCCCTTTAATAGTTTTATTTAGTGTTTGCAATGTGTGGGGATGGCAGTTTAGGGGTTATTATTTTTATTTAGTGTTTGTGATGTGGCGGGATGGAGGTTTAGAGGTTAATACTTTTAAGTATAATACTTTGTGATGTGGGGGGATGGCAGTTTAGGGGCCTACTTATCAAGCCGTCAACTATGCTGCATTCGCCGGCACCAATACGCTAGCCTAACATCGCTGCTGCGGACCTAAATACGTTCTCCAAATTTAACAAAAAAGCTGTCAAAAAGCCGCGCACCAAGTACGGGGCGATGAGCAGCGGACTGTTGTTAACTGACAGTCATCGATCTTGCTGCTCTTCGGCTTTTTCACAGCTTTATTTATACCCTGTAACTCAACACCGCCACTATACTAAAATGTTTAACCCCTATTCCGCCGAAATGAAATAAAGTTATTAACCCCTAAACCGCCGCTCCCGGAGCCCACCGCAACTCTAATAAAGTTATTAACCCCTATCCCGCTGCTCCCGGACCCCGCCGCCACCTACATTATGTTATTAACCCCTAATCTGCCGCCCCTACACTGCTGCCACCTACATTATGTTATTAACCCCTAATCTGCCGCCCCCTACACCGCCGCCACCTACATTATGTTATTAACCCCTATCCTGCCACTCACTGAGCCCACCGCAACTCTAATAAAGTTATCAACCCCTATCCCGCCAGCCCCCCACATCGCCATAAACTAAACTAACCTATTAACCCCTAAACCTAACAACCTGCTAACTTTATATTAAATATTAACTCATCCCTATCTTATAATAAATTTAAACTTAACTTTAGAATTAAATTAAACTATATTAAACAAATTAATCTACCCTAACTATTATACTAAAATTACATTAAACTATATTAAGTTAATTATTAATCTACCCTAACTATTATACTAAATTACATTCAACTATATTAAACTATTAATTAACCTACCCTAACTATTATACTAAATTACATTAAACTATATTAAACTAATAATTAATCTACCATAACTATTATACTAAATTACATTAAACTATATTAAACTATTAATTAATCTACCCTAACTATTATACTAAATTACATTAAACTACAAATTAAATTAACTATATTATATAGTTAAAAACCTAACCCTACTCAAATAATTTAAATCTACAATAAAAAATTACAAAGTTACAAAAAACTTACAACTAAGTTACAAAAAATAACAAACACTAAGTTACAAAAAAACAAACAAAACTAAGTTACACAAAATAAAAAAGAAATTATCAAAGATTTAAACTAATTACACCTAATCTAAGAGCCCTATCATAATAAAAAAAAAAAACAAAAAAAAAAACCCCTAACCTACAATAAACTACAAACAGCCTTTAAAAGGGCCTTTTGCGGGGCATTGCCCCAAAGAAATCTGCTCTTTTACCTGTAAATAAAAAATACAAATACCCCCCAGTCCTCATCGAAGCCAGGAGAAGTCTTCATCCAAGTGGCCGAAGTCTTTATCCAAGCCCGCAGAAGTCTTCACCCAGACAGCATCTTCTATCTTCATCCATCCTTGGCAGAGCGGGTCCATCTTCAAGACATCCGGCGTGGAGCATCCTCTTCTTCCGACGACTCTCGACGAATGAATGTTCCTTTAAGTGACATCATCCAAGATGGCATCCCTTAGATTCCGATTGGCTGATAGAATTCTATCAGCCAATCGGAATTAAGGTTGAAAAAATCCTATTGGCTGATGCAATCAGCCAATAGGATTGAAGTTCAATCCTATTGGCTGATCCAATCAGCCAATAGGATTGAGCTTGCATTCTATTGGCTGATTGCAACAGCCAATAGGATTTTTTCAACCTTAATTCTGATTGGCTAATAGAATCGGAATCTAAGGGACACCATCTTGGATGACGTCACTTAAAGGAACCTTCATTCGTCGGGAGTTGTCAGAAGAAGAGGATTCTCCACGCAGGATGGATGAAGATAGAAGATGCCATCTGGGTGAAGACTTCTGCGGGCTTGGATGAAGACTTTGGCCGCTTGGATGAAGACTTCTCCCGGCTTCGATGAGGACTTCTCCCGGCTTCTTGGAGGATGGATGTCAGATCTTCAAAACTGTAAGTGAATCTTCAGGGGTTAGTGTTAGGATTTTTTAAGGGTGTATTGGGTGGGTCTTATTTTTAGATTAGGGGTTTGGGCTGCAATAGAGCTAAATGCCCTTTTAAGGGCAATGCCCATCCAAATGCCCTTTTCAGGGCAATGGGGATCTTAGTTTTTTAGTTAGGTTTTTATTTGGGGGGGTTGGGTGTGTGGGTGGTGGGTTTTACTGTTGGGGGGTTGTTTGTGTTTTTTATTTACAGGTAAAAGAGCTGATTTCTTTGGGGCAATGCCCCGCAAAAGGCCCTTTTAAGGGCCATTGGTAGTTTATTGTAGGCTAGGGTTTTTCTTATTTTGGGGGGGCTTTTTTATTTTTATAGGGCCCTTAGATTAGGTGTAATTAGATTAAATCTTTGATAATTTCTTTTTTATTTTGTGTAACTTAGTGAGGTTTTTTTGTAACTTAGTTGTTAGTTTTTTGTAACTTTGTAATTTTTTAGTGTAGATTTCAATTATTTGAGTAGGGTTAGGTGTTTAAATATATAATATAGTTAATTTAATTTGTAGTTTAATGTAATTTAGTCTAACAGTTAGGGTAGATTTATCATTAGTTTAATATAGTTTAATGTAATTTTAGTCTAATAGTTAGGTTAGGTTAATTATTAGTTTAATATAGTTTAATGTAATTTTAGTATAACAGGGTAGGTTAATTAATAGTTTAATATAGTTTAATGTAATTTTAGTACAACAGGTTAGGTTAATTATTAATTTAATATAGTTTAATTTAAATCTAAAGGTAAGTTTAAATTTATTATAAGATAGGGATGAGTTAATATTTAATATAAAGTTAGCGGGTTGTTAGGTTTAGGTGTTAATAGTTTAATTTACTTTATGGCGATGTAGGGGGCTGGCAGTTTAGGGGTTAATAGGTTTAGTAAGTGCTAGTGATGTGGGAGGCCAGGGGTTTAGGGGCTAATACCTTTAGTTAGTTGCGGTGGGCTCCGGGAGCGGCAGGATAGGGGTTAATAACTTTTATTTAGGTGTCGGCGGTGTCGGGATGGCAGATTAGGGGTTAATAAGTATAATGTAGGTGTCGGCGGTGTCGGGTGGCAGATTAGGGGTTAATTAGTATAATATAGGTGTCGGCGGTATAGGGGCCGGCAGATTAGGGGTTAATAAGTATAATGTAGGTGGCGGCAGTGTCGGACGGCAGATTAGGGGTTAATAAGTATAATGTAGGTGGCGGCGGTGTAGGGGGTGGCAGATTAGGGGTTAATAAGTGTAATGTAGGTGGCGGTGGTGTAGGGGACAGCAGATTAGGGGTTACTAAGTGTAATGTAGGTGGCGGCGGTGTAGGGGGTGGTAGATTAGGGGTTAATAAGTGTAATGTAGGTGGCGGAGGTGTCAGGGTGGCAGATTAGGGGTGTTAAGACTCGGGGTATATGTTAGGGTGTTAGGTGTAAACATAACTTTTATTTTCCCATAGGAATCAATGGGATATTGGGCAGAAGTGAACATGAGCTTTCGCTGCGTTCAGACTCCCATTGATTCCTATGGCATCCGCCGTCTCCAGGGTCGGCGGAGTGAAAACCAGGTACGCTGGGCCAGAATAGTGGCGAGCGTACCTGGTAGATATTTGTTAACTTGCAAAAGTAGTCAGATAGTGCCGAATTCGCATTCGGAACATCTGCAATGACGTAAGCATCGATCTGTGTCGGACTGAGACCGGTGGATCGTATGTTACATCACAGATTTCTACTTTTGCCGGTCTGTAGGGTTTGATAAAGGAGGCGAATCAAGCTCTCCACAATTACCCTTCGGAATTCCAGCGTATTTGCGGTTGACGGCTTGATAATTAGGGGCCTATGGGTGCAAGTGTACTTTGTAAGGTATTTTTTATATGTTTTGTGAAATTTTTTTGTTTCACAAAACACATAACTACAGCTCTTCGAGTGCGGAATGGATTGTTGCAGAAAAGACCATATCGCACGCATGTGTTTTTAAAAAAAAATGTATACACTAGATGTGATATCTGTTCATAACGTCTGAGCAAACAAAATTAATAAATTATATTTTTGTAGATTTAGTGCGGTTATTGTCACTCTTTAAGAATTGACATTTGGTATCAATTGTTTTTTTTTTTTTAAAATATGTATACAAATGGACTGGTCACCTCTATATGAAGAATATGTCTAACCTAGAAATTGAATACAAATATGTAAATTATGTCATATTTTTAGTCTATGAAAAAGTATGACATTTTTATAAAGATGTGTGTTTTTTGAGACACCCTTTTAAAAAAATAATAGCTCTATAAAGTTTTTTTTTATGTTTTTGTATTTGACTCATTTTCATTTATTTAAAATTTTATTTATATCCAACACTGTATACAGGTACACAAAATTACATGTCATTGCACCACGCAGGGCAGAATATCATACAGTAAGTGAAGTGAAAATCAGGCGCATTTAGGCAGGTATTAACAATAGATAGATTATGTTGGTACAGTTTCTTCCTAAGTTTTACTATTCTCATGAGATGAGCATGGAAACATACATCTGGTAGCATTGATCTCACTAACTGACTGCCGCACAGACAAACAGACCTAAGCCCCGCCCCCAATCTGGTGACGTCACTTCCCACTCTCATCACATCTTCCCCCTTTTCAAAGGACAAAGCATACATTTTTTTTTCCATTTAAATATAACAAATAACAAAGTATACAACAACAATTTTGTATAGTATATAACAAATAAGTTACAGAAATATAAACAACATGAATTACATCCTGACTTGAACATCGTGGTAGACTACCCTAGTCCACAGTGACCATGGGATTATTATGCCCATACTTCCGGTCACTGTTCTAACTAAAGTTAATCCTGATATTGGGCCGGAAGTTTCACCACTCTTCCGCTTGATGTAACACTACATGAAGTGTCCTCTGATACAGGAGAAGGTGATTGAGAGTCCGCTGGAGGCAAAGACATATCCCCGCTGTGATCTTGCTGAGGGGAAGGCGCCCCTTTTAAAACAGACGTGGACTCCTGGAAACCAGACGTGGACTCCTTGCCCAATGTGCTTAGAGGGATATGGCTGCACCTCACTGACGAGGTCCAAAGGAGGTTGAAACGATCGTCTGGGGTTGTCATGTTCCTTGTTCAGAGGAGAAATGCCTGGTATTTCGGGGCTGGACTGACCATGTCGGTGGGATCAGACTGATATACTACAGGAAAGTTTTCCTCTGTGAAAAGCACAAATGGGCAGAAAGAATCTACTACCAGGTGGCAACCGGGCCATAGAACAAGCTATTGATGCTGCTGTTCGTTCCTGGCAGACTGCTTCTGATTCTGTTTTGCATATGTAAATATGACCCTGGGGATAGTCTCCCTATGGGTGATGGGGGAAACCAGACGTGGACTCCTTGCCCAATGTGCTTAGAGGGATATGGCTGCACCTCACTGATGAGGCCCAAAGGAGGCTGAAACAATTGTCTGGGGTTGTCATGTTCCTTGTTCAGAGGAGAATTGCCTGGTATTTCGGGGCTGGACTGACCATGTCGGCGGGATCAGACTGATATACTACAGGAAAGTTTTCCTCTGTGAAAAGCACAATTGGGCAGAAAGAAGCTACTACCAGGTGGCAACCGGGCCATAGAACAAGCTATTGATGCTGCTGTTCGTTCCTGGCAGACTGCTTCTGATTCTGTTTTGCATATGTAAATATGACCCTGGGGATAGTCTCCCTATGGGTGATGGGGGAAACTTGACATGGACTCCTTGCCCAATGTGCTTAGAGGGATATGGCTGCACCTCACTGACGCGGCCCAAAGGACGTCGAAACGATCGTCTGGGGTTTTCATGTTCCTTGTTCAGAGGAGAATTGCCTGGTATTTCGGGGCTGGACTGACCATCTCGGAGGGATCAGACTGATATACTACAGGAAAGTTTTCCTCTGTGAAAAGCACAATTGGGCAGAAAGAAGCTACTACCAGGTGGCAAACGGGCCATAGAACAAGCTATTGATGCTGCTGTTCGTTCCTGGCAGACTGCTTCTGATTCTGTTTTGCATATGTAAATATGACCCTGGGGATAGTCTCCCTATGGGTGATGGGGGAAACCAGACGTGGACTCCTTGCCCAATGTGCTTAGAGGGATATGGCTGCACCTCACTGACGAGGCCCAAAGGAGGCCGAAACGATCGTCTGGGGTTGTCATGCTCCTTGTTCAGAGGAGAATTGCCTGGTATTTCGGGGCTGGACTGACCATGTCGGCGGAATCAGACTGATATACTACAGGAAAGTTTTCCTCTGTGAAAAGCACAATTGGGCAGAAAGAAGCTACTACCAGGTGGCAACCGGGCCATAGAACAAGCTATTGATGCTGCTGTTCGTTCCTGGCAGACTGCTTCTGATTCTGTTTTGCATATGTAAATATGACCCTGGGGATAGTCTCCCTATGGGTGATGGAGGAAACCAGACGTGGACTCCTTGCCCAATGTGCTTAGAGGGATATGGCTGCACCTCACTGACGAGGCCCACAATAGGCCGAAATGATCAGCTGAGGTTGCTTCTCGGGCCTTTGGCTTGGATCAAGTGCAGTTTTCTGTGCTTGGTCTTGGTCTTGTTTGCTGCCGGAGACCTGCTCCTTCGGCCTGGGGTCCTTTCCCTTTGGGGTTTGGGCTCCTGCTGCTATTGGGGGGGTGGCTACTCCTTAGGCGTAGAGCAACTGGGTTGTAGGGCCTCCCCTTGGCCTTGTGGCATAGTCCCTGGACTTCAGCCACATGCTGCTTTTGGGGGGGCGCTCTGAAATCCAGCCTAAAGAGGCAATAGGGCAAATATGGCTACCAATGTGCCAAATGTTCCCCATACACTTCGGGTGTTGATTTCTGAGGACTTTCGAGAGAAGATTGGTTTGGCTCATGTCCAGCAGGTGGTTTTGGAGGGTGTTTTGAAGATGCCCAGAGCAAGTTTGCATTGTGTTCAGTCATTCCCTTCAAGAGGGATTTTTGATGTGGCTTTCACCGATGAGCATTATTTACAGACCTGCTATCAACGGACTATTGATATGGCTGCTGCTCCAGAGTTGGTTGGCATGAAATTTGTTGCCTGTGTGCAGAGGGAGAGAAGAATCCCGGTGACAGTACATATGTACAACCCTTGGGTCACTGATGTGGAAATTCGTCCGTTTCTTTGTCGCTACTTTGATGATGTTCAAGGAGGTAGCAAGCTGAAGAATCAGTTTGGGACTTTCAATGGAAAGCGCAGGTTCTGGGTGCGGTTTGTGCCTGATGAATTAGGTATTGGTGGAAAGAAACACCCTCCACAGACTTTCGCCATTGGTGGACATAGAGGTTTCCTATACTATGATGACATGACTCTTTTTTGCCGTAGTTGCAATTTGTTTGGTCACATTGCTGAAAATTGTCCAGGTGCCAGATGTCGAAATTGCGGTGAGGAGGATCATCTTGTTGCCCACTGTAGTAAACGCCGGACCTGTGACCTGTGTGGTTCTTCAAGTCATCTGTGCAGGATGTGTCCTTTGATGATGTTGCAGGGGCTTGATAGAGTGAAGCCTTCCTATGCTGATGTTGCAAAAAAAACATCTTCAGTTGCAGTTGAGCCATCTGTGAATGAGGAGGAGGTCTCTGATGAGGCATTGAACTCTATATTACCTCTTTTGTGCAAGAAATCTGCATTTGGGGTCCCTGTCGGAGAGGTGTCTGTTGCTCCTGTGGTGGTTCCTGTGGCTGAGAAGGTGGTGGAAGCCCAATCTCATCTTCAGGAAGTGGATCTTGCTACATCTAATGTGATAGCTGCTTCAGATGTTCTTGAAGCCCTGTTGCCCAATTCTGTGGATGATACTGTTGCTGTTCCTGGGACAGAGAATTTTTCCTTCACTGAGTCATCTTGTGATGCTGCTCCTGATGCTGTTCTTGGTGACGGGGAGAACATTGATTGGTCTGCTGTTGTGTCCTCTAGTTCTGAGGAGGATATGGACACTGAAGGGAAAAAATCTGCCTCCAAGCGAAAAATAGATGTGGATTCTGATGGATGGGAGAGTCCTGATTTGAATCTTCCAGTAGTTAAGGGTGCAGATCCAGATACTACAAGTGATGCTGACTCTTTAATTTCAGAGTTTCCTTCTGTCTCTACTAAAGACGTTCCTTCTGACACAAGCCATTGTATAGGTGACTTTTCTGATGCCTCTTCTGTTGGTTATCTAGATAAAAGAGATGCGAACCAACTTGCTGAAGTTACTGGTTATGAGGCTGGCAAGGGGGAGCCTAGGAGGTCGGAACGTCACAGAGGCAGATTTAAAGGATCTCCTTTGAGTCCTAAGAAAAAGAAAGGAAAGAAGAAGTCCTGATGTTATTTCTTTTTTTGTTTTTCTTTAATTTATTTTTGTGATGTTTCTGACCATTTCTTCCCTTAATGTCAGGTGTATGACAACTATAGCAAGGAGAGCTGCCATTTTTAAATTATTATCTGTATGTTCTGCTAATATTTTTTGTTTGCAGGAATGTGGTCTCTCTGAACATCCTATATGTGCTGACTGGGAATATGGTCCTAAAGTATGGTCTTGTTCTTCTGATAGGAAAGGGGGGGGGGTAGTTTTGTTTAAGGGGTTTAGTTTTTCTATCCTTAATGTAGTTCATATTGTCCCAGGTCGGGTACTTTTGGTTAGTTTTAGTTTTTGTGGGACTGTTTTTCGTTTGTTTAATGTATATGCTTCTCCAAATAGGGTAGAACGTTTGCTTAATTTTGAAACGTTAAAGTTGTTTCTGCCAGGTCGAGAGCCAACTTTTTTGGTTGGGGATTTTAATTGTATTATTAAGAATGGGGACAGAGAGGGTGGGAGTGATTGTAGGGTGGATAGCTCAGGGAAGTTTTTACTTGATTTGCTTAAATCTTTTGGTTTGAAGGATGCCTTCAGGTCTGTTTCTTTTTCAGGGGAGGGTTTTACTTTCTTTAGTGATAGTGGTGGGATAAAATCTCGAATTGATTTTTGTTTTTTATCTAAATTTTTATGTGTTGATGATTTTTCTTTAAAGCGGATGCCCTTTACGGATCATGCCCTTTTGATGTGTAAGGTGAATTGTGATTTGAAGATCAAGTATGGTAAGGGTGTTTGGAAACTGAATGTGGATTTGTTAGAAGATGAGAAGTTTAAGCATCAGTTTGTTTGGATGTATGAAAGGTGGCGTGAAAGAAAATGTGATTTTAGTAATGTGCTTATGTGGTGGGAATGGTTGAAGGTGGAAATAAAGAGGTTTTTTATTAAGAAAGGCTGTGAGAAAGCTAGAATGGAAAGGGAGTTGTATGATAAATGGTATCTGAGGTTGTTGTATTTGTATGAATTGAGAAATTGTGGTATTGATGTGCATGAGGAAATTGCTGAAGCAAGAAAGATAATTAAAAAGTGTATGCATGAAAAAGGAAAGAAAATTGTTTTTATGGCAAGATTGGAGAAAATGGAAAAGGATGAGTCTTGTAGTAAATATTTTTTTAAGAAAGCTTTTGAAGGAAAGACTGTTTTTTTTAGTGTTTTTGATAAGGTTGAGTGTGAAGTTAATGGTACGGATGGTGTTTTGCGTGAAGTTCATGAGTTTTACAGTGAGCTGTATAAAGAAAAAACAAGAGATGTTTTATTGGAAAATGAATTGTTGGAAAACATTGAGGTTAAGTTGGAAAAATATGATAATGATTTGTTAGAAAGGGATCTAAGTTTGGATGAGATTGCAGAGGTTGTTAGGAGTTTTAAGAATGGGAAGGTACCTGGTTGTGATGGTTTGCCTGTTGAATTTTATACTTGTTTTTGGAATTTGATTGGGGTGGATATGTTGGATGTTTGTAAGTTTGTTTTTAGAATGAATGTTTTGCCTGTTTCAATGAGGAAAGGTTTGATTGTTTTGTTATTTAAAAAGGGTGATAAGAGAGATTTGAGTAATTGGATGCCGATTACGTTGTTGAATGTTGACTATAAGGTTATTGCAAACGTGCTGGCAAATAGAATGCGTGGAGTGATTGGTAAGGTTGTGGGTGAAGAGCAAGTGTGTGCTGTTCCTGGGCATCAGATTTCTGAAAGTTTGTTGTTACTACGTGATGTACTGTGGTATGTGAGGGAGAGGATGAGGTCTGTTGCTGTTGCTATTGTGGATTTTGAAAAAGCGTATGATAGGGTAGTGCATGATTTTATGTTTCATGTTTTAGAACGTTTAGGTTTTTCTGGTAAGATTATTGGATGGTTTAAATGTTTGTATAGTGATATTGTGAGTCAAGTCCAGGTTAATGGTTTTTTGACTGAGGAATTTTGTGTTAAATCTGGAGTGCGTCAAGGATGTCCTTTGTCTCCTGTGTTATTTGTATGTGTCATTGAGCCATTATTAACTAGTTTGAGGAAGGATAAATTAGTTAGAGGTGTGAGTGTTCCTGGTAGTAATGGAAGGTGTTTAAAAGTGATTGGGTATATGGATGATGTGAGTGTGGTATGTGAGACTCAGGCTGGTTTGAGGAGGGTGAAAACTTTAGTTGAATGTTTTTGTATGGCAAGTGGTTTCAGAGTTAATTGGAATAAGTGTAAAGTTAAAGTTTTTGGTAATGATAGGGGGATTGATTCCTGTGGATGGCCTGTAACTGAAGGTGCAATTGAGGTGTTGGGTGTGAAATTTGATGTGGATTTGAAAGGCTTGGAAAGTTGGGAGAATGTTTTTGATAAAGTGAGTAGAAAACTTCAGTTTTGGTCTTTAAGGACTTTATTTTTGGAAGGAAAAATGTTAGTTATTAAATCGGTTTTGATCCCTATTATGTTAGTTTTTCCGCCACCTGAGAGGATTTTTCGGAGAATTTTGAGAGTGTTGTTTCCTTTTTTCTGGAGTTCTGGTATGGAGCGTTTGAAAAGAGATGTTGTTGTTAAGAGTAAGAATGTTGGTGGTAAGGGTTTTCCAAATGTGGAGAGATTTTTGGCTGTGAAATATGTTAGTAGGTGTTTGGTTCTCAGTGGTAAGGATAGCATCGCTGGTTGTATGGTAAAGTATGCTTGTGGAAATGTTTTAAGACGATATGGTTTATTTAAGATTGATAGAAAGAAACCGGTATGTTTTGCTGTTCCGTGGTTTTATGTAAGGGTGGAATGTTGGATTAAAAAATATGGTTTGGAGAATATTAGTAGGGAGATGTGGTGTGCAAACAGAATGGTGTTGAAAATGTTGGAGAAGAAGGAAGGTCTAGAGTTGATTGGGGGTTTGAATGAAAATGAATGTGTGTTGCTATGGAAAAATGTGTGTAATAAGTATTTGATGAATAGGCAGAAAGATATTAGTTGGATGAGTGTGCATAAGTGTTTGCCAACAAGGGATTTTCAGAGAATGCGTTGTTTAGTGGCTTCAGAAGTGTGTCCTAGAGATGGTTGTTTTCAAAGTGAGAGTGTTATTCATTTGTTTTGGAATTGTGAGTATGCTAGGGATGTTTGGAGAAGTTTGAAAAGGATGATTAAGGGTTTGACTGGAGTGCAGTTTTTTACTTTTAATATGAAGATGTATGGTTTGTGTGGAAGTGGTGTGGAAAAGGAGAAAGCAAGATTGATATGGTTGTTGGCATGTTGTGTGAAGGAGGTGTTGTGGGATGTGCGTAATATTTTGATTTTTAAGAAAGAGGTAGTTACTGTAGGTAATTGTGTGGGTATGATCCGTGGGAAGTTGTTTTTGTATTTTTCTTTTGATAGGAGGCGATATGGGTAATTAGATTCTGAAGGCATCTGGAAGACAAAGAAGTGGAAGGATTGGATTATTTAGGTTTTTTTTTTTCCCTCCAGTTTGCTTTTGTCTGTATTTGAAATATGTTTAATTTTATTTTGTGTGATTATTTAAGTTTAATGTTTGCATTTTGTTTTTTTTTTCTAATGACAAAAATTTGGGTCAATATTTCAGTTTTGTAACAAGAGATATTTTGTTTGCATTTGTTATTATGATTTTATTTTGTATATATGCACATATGATTATTTTTCTAATAAAAGAATTACGAAGATCGTCTGGGGTTGTCATGTTCCTTGTTCAGAGGAGAATTGCCTGGTATTTCGGGGCTGGACTGACCATGTCGGCGGGATCAGACTGATATACTACAGGAAAGTTTTCCTCTGTGAAAAGCACAATTGGGCAGAAAGAAGCTACTACCAGGTGGCAACCGGGCCATAGAACAAGCTATTGTTGCTGCTGTTCGTTCCTGGCAGACTGCTTCTGATTCTGTTTTGCCTTTTAAAACAGGGGATCCCACCAGCAGTGCTGCTGAGGCATCCAGTTCCAAACTCTCAGGTACAGGCTGAAGATGTTTTCGGTTACAGCGTGTAACTGTCCCTCCATCAGTAAGGACTACATTAGACCTTGGTTCTGGAGAGCATCCAACTACCGTAGCAGGCATCTTCCATTTCTTCTTATCATCAAGTTTAATTCTGACACTTTGCCCTGCATTCAGCACCTGCAAGGGCCTCACAGAATGTCTCCTGTCATAGAAGAATTGATAGCCCCTTTTTGCCACTTCATCCCTCCTAAGGACTTTGTCCCGAGGAATAGAGCTAGTTGGCTGGAAGACACCCACAGAGGGTAAGATGGTGCGAATCTGGCGTGCTAGCATCAGCTGTGCTGGGCTAAACCCCATGGCTTGAATGGGAGTTGCCCTATAGGACAAGAGGGGCAGGTATGGCTCAGATTGCTTTTGTTGTTTGAACTGCCCTTTCAAACATTCCGTTGGCCTGCGGGTAATGTGGACTTGACGGGGAATGTATAAAATCATATTCCCTGATGAAATAACTGAACTCTGTGGAAGTGAACTGCATTCCGTTAGCACTCACCAGCTCCATTGATATGCCCCACCAGGCGAACAAGCTCCTGAGACGAGTGATAACGGCTTGACTTGTGATTTCACTCAAAGGTGCAATTTCATCAAACCGGAAATAGTAGTTGATCACGACTAAGAACTTTTTCCCGTTCAGTTCGCACAAATCAGCAGCAGAGTCGAAATCAAGGGATCCCTTCTCTGAGTAGGCCGGCGTTCCCGGCAAAAGGCACATTTAGACACATGGCTTGCAATGTCGGAACTAATTCCAGGCCACCATACAGCAGTAGCTGCCCTTTCTCTGCACTTTGTAATGGCGGGGCCTATTTTGCACGCTCAGACGCGCAGTTTCTTTTCTCTAGAAGGCAGCAGGCACTTGCTCCGGTGGGACCTAAAGTTGAATTTTTTTTTTTTTTATATTTTATAAATTTTATTAATGAAAAGAAAATTCAACAATACAAAATAGATTCAACATAGGATACCCATATGTATCCGAAGAGTATATCAATGACTATTATTAAATACAAATGGGCCAAAGAGGTTTCTAAAATCGATTTAGCAAAATTATGAGGAGGATATAGCAAAACAAACCAAGACATACAAGCAAACAGAAAAAAAAAAGAAGAAAATATTTTCCACCCCTCCCTCCTCCTCCCCCCCTCACTTAGAGTTGACTATAATTTTCCTCTCACTCCCCCCCCCACACCGCCCCCCCCCCCACGTGGTCAACTTTTTATAATTGAGTGTTGAGGATTTTTTCTATGCGGTTAATAAAGGTTTTATCTTGGCTTAAAACAAAGTCCCTCCAGATCTTTATATATGAGTTATCCTTCTTTTTCTCTAACCTATAATCGTGAGCCTCCACTAAAGCAGTATTGGTTAGAACATTTTTTGCTTCCTTAACCGAAGGGACTTGGGGTTTAGTCCAATTAATAAACAGAAGTTTTCTAAGGTTTAATATGGTTGTTAAGATAAATTTATCTTTACTCCCCATGAAGTAAAGGGAGACAGTAATATTATAGATTTGATTGAAAAGGTTACTTTGAGGCCTATCATTTGTGAGAGAAAGTAAGCCACCTTTTGCCAAAATTGTTTCACTTTGGGACATTCCCATAAGAGATGGCCCAAATTTGGGTCACTTAAACAACACTTAATACATTGGTTCTTGACTTTACTGTTCCACTTAGCTACCCGCCTTGGAATGAAATAATCTCTGTTGAAGATTCTAAACTGAGTTTCTCTTAAATATGCTAAATGTGTTAACGACAGCGTTGTTTTTAAACTTCTGGCAAATTGGTTTGAGAGATCCGGGGGGTCTAATATCTTTTCCCAGTACAACCTTAATTGTGAAATGTTTTTTCCTTCTTCCGCAGTTCTTAGTATTCTATATATAGAGGATAGTGAGCATTTTTCAGGATTAATATGGTCCAATAACGGATGATGTAAGCAAATCTGAGGAAATAGATAGAGTAATTTGTGCACATCATTTTTTACTTGCAAAAAATAGAACTTGTGATTATTCTGAACTTTAGGAAAGATATTTTGAAATTCCAAAAAATTATACAATCTCTTAGCCTTAAAATAAAAAAAACTTTGCAATGACAAGAACTTTAGAGGGTGACCAAGAGCTAAATATATTAGCTAAATTGCCTAACGGAAAAAAGCAATTGCCTTGAATGGATAACCATTTAGAAATAATGGCCAATTGGCCAAGTAACCTCATGGTTTTTCTCCATGCACATAAAATATCTTTAAATTAGGGATGGTTAACAATTTTTTTCCCCAAAATTTTATTTGTTGCATGTACTATAAACCCCATAGAGTGTGGAAGACAAATCTCTTCCTCTAGATATCTATCAGAAAGTTTAAATAATTGAACTAGCCAGTCTATTGGAAGTTTTAATAAGACTGCTAGATTATACCATTCCACATTGGGCAAGGCTAAGCCTCCTCCCGTATATGGTTGGTATAGTGACTCTAGTTTTATTCTAGGTTTCCTCCCCCTCCACAGAAAATATCTTAGTGCGCGATTAAAGCGCCAGAGATCCCGTTTTTATAATAAGGAGGGGGAGCATTCTACAAGGATATAGGATTTTGGGAACAATAAACATTTTGTAAAGATTTACTTTACCCGAGATTGAAACCGGAAGAGATGCCCAGCTTTTCATTTTTACCATGGATTCTTGGAGGGCTGTAAGGATGTTATCATGGTACCAGTCAGCAGGATTAATAGAGAGTTTCAGACCCAGATATTCCAGGACATCAAAGTCGATAAACTTATAGTTTTGATTATTATTCTGTCTTTTTAACCAAATTACTTTTGATTTTGCAAAGTTGGTTTTATAACCAGACACATTTCCATAGTTATTTAAAAGTTCTAACAACAAGTTAGTAGTATCTATAGGATTGTTAACAAAGAGAAGTAAATCGTCAGCAAATAGAGACACTTTTAGCGATACTTTACCTATGTTAATTCCTAAAGTTGAATTTTAGTCACCGGATCATTTTTGAGTCAGTCTTGAGTACCCTGGGGGCAGGTAGGCGCCACAGCAGAGCTGTGGCGAGGTGCAGGGGCTGTTATCGTTGTTTAAAGTTTATTTTCTGAATAAAAAGATTCTTTAATAGATGATTTAGCTTTTTCTCAAATGCTGCAATAATGTTTGGCAAATTTGAACTGTTCAGTGTAATTTTTTAGTGCTAAAAAATCGTTATTGGGCAATACAGAAAAATTGTTGCGCTTTTATTATTTAAAGGCGCAGTACATTTTTTTTTCTAAAAAACAATTTTGAGTCAATAAATAAGGTTAAAAACGACTATTGTGGCTATTGCTAGTCTGTTTAACATGTCTGAAGTTGAGGAAACTCCTTGTTCTATGTGTTTAGAGGCCATTGTGGAGCCTCCTCTTACTTTGTGTCCCTCTTGTACTGAAAGGGCCTTACAATGTAAAAAGCATATCTTATGTAAAGACAGTGTGCCTAAGGATGTTTCTCAGTCTGAAGAGAATCAGGATATTCCGCCAAATTCTCCCCAAGTGTCACAACCTTTAACGCCCATCCAAGCGATGCCGAGTTCCTCAACCGCGTCAAATTAATTTACTCTGCAGGATATGGCTACAGTTATGTCAACTAACCTTACAGAGGTATTATCTAAGTTACCAGTGTTACAGGGCAAACGCAGTAGGACAGGAATCAATGTGAATACAGAGTCCTCTGATGCTTTGTTGGCTATTTCTGATGTACCCTCACAGGGATCTGAGTTGGGGGTCAGGGAATTGTTGTCTGAGGGAGAACTTTCGAAATCCGGAAGTGTGTTACCGATGACAGAGGTCATGTCCTTTAAATTTAAGCTGGAACACCTCCGCCTGTTACTTAGGGAGGTCTTAGTGACTCTGGATGACTGTGACCCTATTATGGTACCACAAGAGAAATTGTGTAAGATGGACAAATATCTAGAAGTTCTCGTTTACACTGATGTTTTTCCGGTTCCCAAGAGAATCTCAGAGATTATCAAGAAGGAGTGGGACAGACCGGGTATACCGTTCTCTCCTCCTCCTAATTTTAAGAAAATGTATCCCATATCAGACACCATTCGGGACTCTTGGCAGACTGTCCCTAAGTTGGAGGGAGCTATATCTACCCTGGCTACTATTCCTATTGAGGGTCTTCTAAAGAAGTTATTTATTCATCAGGGTTTCCTTTTACAACCAACAGCCTGCATTGTTCTAGTTACTACTGCAGCGGCTTTCTGGTTTGATGCCTTAGAAGAGTCTCTCAAAATGGAGACCCCTTTAGAGGATATTTTAGATAGAATTAAGGCTCTCAAGCTAGCTAATTCTTTTATCACAGATGCCGCCTTTCAAATTGCTATGGGTAAGACCCTCTTTGGACCTGAGTTGAAGGAAATGATTTCTGACATTACTGGAGGTAAAGGTCACGCTCTACCTCAGGATAAGTCTGTTAAGATGAGGGGTAAACAAAATAATTTTCGTTCCTTTCGGAAAATTTAAAGGAGTACCCTCTTCTTCCTCTTCCTCCACAAAGCAGGAAGGGAATTTTGCTCAGGCCAAGTCCGTCTGGAAACCCAATCAGGCTTGGAACAAGAGTAAACAACCCAAAAAGCCAGCTGCTGCTACCAAGACAGCATGAAGGGGCGGCCCCCGATCCGGGACCGGATCTAGTAGGGGGCAGACTTTCTTTCTTTGCCCAGGCTTGGGCAAGAGATGTTCAGGACCCCTGGACACTGGAAATCGTGACCCACGGGTATCAACTAGAGTTCAAAGGTTTTCTCCCAAGAGAGAGATTTCTTCTTTCATGATTGTCAGTAGACCAGATAAAAAAAGAGGCGTTCTTACGTTGTGTAAAATACCTCTCTACTATGGGAGTAATTTTTCCCATTCCGATACAGGAACAGGGGCAGGGGTTTTACTCAAATCTTTTTGTGGTTCCCAAAAAAGAGGGAACGTTCAGACCCATTTTAGATCTCAAGAGTCTAAACAAGTTTCTCAGAGTCCCATCTTTCAATATGGAGACTATCCGAACAATTTTACCAATGATCCAGGAGGGTCAATATATGACTACCGTGGACTTGAAGGATGCATACCTTCATATTCCTATTCACAAGGATCATCATCAGTACCTAAGGTTTGCCTTCCTGGACAAACATTTTCAGTTTGTGGCTCTTCCCTTTGGGTTGGCCACAGCACCCAGGATCTTCACGAAGGTTCTAAGGTCCCTTCTGGTGGTTTTCAGGCTGCGGGGCATAGCAGTGGTGCCTTATCTGGACAATATTTTGATTCAGGCATTGACTTATCATCTAACAAGGTCTCATACAGACACAGTGTTATCCTTTCTGAGAACTCACGGATGGAAGGTGAATCTACAAAAAAGTTCACTAATTCCACAGACAAAGGTTCCCTTCTTGAGAACTCTGATAGACTCTATAGCCATGAAGATTTTTCTGACGGAGGTCAGAAAGTCAAAAATTCTAAATACATGCCGAGCCCTTCAGTCCAATCCTCGGCCGTCAGTGGCTCAGTGTATGGAGGTAATTGGATTGATGGTGGTGGCAATGGACATCATTCCGTTTGCTCGGTTTCATCTCAGACCACTGCAACTGTGCATGACAGTGGAATGGGGACTATGCAAATTTATCACCTCCAATAAATCTGGATCAAGAGACCAGAAACTCTCTTCTTTGGTGGTTGTCGCCGGATCATCTCTCACAAGGGACGTGTTTTCGCAGACCCTGGTGGGTGATAGTGACAATGGACACCAGTCTACTGGGCTGGGGTGCAGTCTGGAATTCCCTAATGGCTCAGGGTGTATGGACTCAGGTGGAGTCTCTACTTCCAATCAATATTCTGGAATTTAGAGCAATATTCAATGTGCTTCAGACATGGCCTCAGTTGGCCTCGGCCAGATTCATCAGATTCCAGTCGGACAACATTACGACTGTAGCTTACATCAATCATCAGGGAGGAACGAGGAGTTCCTTAGCGATGACAGAGGTATCCAAGATAATTCGATGGGCGGAGGCCCACTCCTGTTATCTGTCAGCAATCTACATCCCAGGAGTGGACAACTGGGAAGTGGATTTTTTAAGCCGTCAGGCTTTTCATCTGGTGGAGTGGGAACTCAATCCGAAGGTATTTGCCTCACTGATTCTCCGATGGGGCAGACCAGATTTGGATCTGATGGCGTCTCGACAGAATGCCAAGCTCCCAATATATGGATCCAGGTCGAGGGATCCTCAGGCCGAACTGATAGATGCCTTGGCAGTGCCTTGGTCATTCAACCTAGCCTATGTGTTTCCTCCGTTTCCTCTCCTTCCCCGGGTGATTGCTCGGATCAAACAGGAGAGAGCTTCGGTAATTCTAATCATGCCTGCGTGGCCACGCAGGACTTGGTATGCAGATCTAGTGGACATGCCCTCTCTGCCTCCGTGGAAACTTCCAGTGAGACAGGACCTTCTCATTCAAGGTCCTTTCCAACATCCAAATCTAATTTCTCTGCAGCTGCCTGCTTGGAGATTGAACGCTTGATTTTATCTAAGCAGGGTTTCTCTGATTCGGTCATTGACACTTTCAGACATGTAAGCCTGTCACCAGAAAGATCTATCATAAGATATGGCGTAAATATCTTTTTTGATGTGAATCCAAGAGCTACTCATGGAGTAAGTTAGGATTCCCAGGATTCTGTCTTTTCTCCAAGAGGGATTGGAGAAAGGATTATCAGCAAGTTCCTTAAAGGGACAAATTTCTGCTTTGTCAATTTTGCTACACAAACGTTTGGCAGATGTTCCAGATGTTCAGTCTTTTTGTCAGGCTCTAACCAGAATTAAGCCTGTGTTTAGGCCTATTGCTCCACCCTGGAGTTTGCATTTAGTTCTTAATGTTCTTCAAGGGGTTCCGTTTGAACCCATGCATTCCATAGATATTAAGTTGTTATCTTGGAAAGTTTTGTTTTTGGTTGCTATTTCTTCTGCTCATAGAGTCTATGAGCTTTCAGCGTTACAATGTGATTCGCTTTATCTTATCTTCCAGTCTGATAAGGTGGTTTTATGTACCAAACCTGGTTTCCTTCCTAAGGTTGTTTCTAATAAGAATATTAATCAGGAAATTGTTGTTCCTTCATTATGTCCTAACCTTTCTTCTAAGAAGGAGAGTCTGTTGCATAGCCTGGACTTGGTCCGTGCCCTGAAGTTTTACTTGCAGGCGACTAAGGATTTCCGTCAATCATCTTCATTATTCATTGTTTTTTCTGGAAAGCGTAGGGGTCAGAAAGCTACGGCTAGCTCCCTTTCTTTTTGGCTGAAGAGTATCATCCGTCTGGCATATGAGACTGCTGGACAGCAGCCTCCTGAAAGAATTACGGCTCATTCTACTAGGGCTGTGGCTTCCTCATGGGCATTTAAAAACGATACTTCTGTTAAACAGATTTGCAAGGCTGCGACTTGGTCGTCTCTTCACACTTTTTCCAAATTTTCCAAATTTGATACTTTTGCTTCTTCTGAGGCTGGTTTTGGGAGAAAGGTTCTTCAAGCAGTGGTGCCTTCCATTTAGGTCCCTGTCTTGTCCCTCCTGTTTCATCCGTGTCCTGTTGCTTTGGTATTGTATCCCACAAGTAAGGATGAAATCCGTGGACTCGTCATATCTTGTAGAAGAAAAGTAAATTTATGCTTACCTTACGATATGACGAGTCCATGGCCCACCCTGTCAGACAGATTTACATTATATTTTTTATAAACTTCAGTCACCTCTGCACCTTTGGCTTTTCCTTTCTCTTCCTTAATTCGGTCGAATGACTGGAGGTAGAGGGAAGGGAGGAGCTATATATACAGCTCTGCTGTGGTGCTCTTTGCCACTTCCTGTTAGCAGGAGGATAAATCCCACAAGTAAGGATGAAATCCGTGGAGTCGTCATATCGTAGAAGAAATTAATTTATCAGATAAGCATACATTTACTTTTTCTCGGGGTCTGGCTTGATGCCATCCCCATTGATGATATGCCCAAAGTAACATAACTCAGCCTTTCCAAAATGGCATTTCTCTTTGTTTAGCTTCAGCCTGGACTCTCTGATAGTCTGCAGCACACAGCTCAATCGCTGATCATGTTCCTCCAATGTAGACCCATACACTAAGATGTCATCCATGACGACTGCCATGCCCACGTGGTCTCTTAGGAGAGAACTCATTTCTCTTTGGAAGATTTCAGGAGCAGAGGATATCCTGAAAGGGAGTCTGCAAAAACAAAACCGACCTACTGGTGTAATGAAGGTAGTCAGTTTGCTGCACTTTGGATCTCGAGGTATCTGCCAGAAGCCGCTAGAAGCATCCAATGTAGAGAAGAACTTCGCCCCCACCAATTTCGGTGCTATGTCTTCAAGTGTCGGCAGCACATATCTCTCTCTCTTCACCGCCTCATTCAGCCTTTTCAAGTCTACGCAGATGCGTACCTTCCCGTTTTTCTTTGCAACGGGCACAATGGGGGCACACCAGTCAGTTGCTTCAACAACCTCTTCAATAACCCCCATATTCTTCATACGGAGAAGCTCCTTCTCCACTTGAGGCCTGAGCAGGAATAGAATTCCACGGGGAGTGGTAATGCTGTATGGGACTTCACCTTTAAGTGATATACAGACTGGGTTGCAATTCAGTAGGCCCAATTTACCAAACATATCTTCTGAGATCTCATTCACTCTGGCCACTAGGCCCAAACCACAGGCTGCTTTTCTGCTCAATAAGTTGTTAACATACTGACCTCTAATCACATGCACCCACATGGTGAATTTCCTTTGCTTGTACTTGCAGCTGGCAAGAAATTTCCCCGCACAATCAATGCGGCCACCAAGACTATGGACTTTTGTTGTAACTTTCGCCAGCTGGGACTGTCGAGTCAGTTTTATGAATGCTGCAAGAGACATTACAGTGATGTCAATCTTAAAGGCAACTTTGGCTCCCATTACAGTAAGGGTAACCCTCCAATCATCTTCTGAACCCGGCCGTTCATCAACAGACCCCACAAAGGACACTTCTTGACCCTCCTGGTCGCTGTCCACCTGCATCTCCTTAATATATTCAGTCTTACACACCACTTCATCCTGTTACAGTTTCTACATCTTTTGTCTTTAGCAGGGCATATGACACTCTGATCATGGGCATGGTTGCACCATGTGCATCGGGCATGCTGCGCCCATCTACCACTCACACTGTGACTTCATCCACAATACTATCAGACCTCAGATCAGCACTTTGCTTTTTCACCAGTTTACTCTGGCGGGCCATCCTAATAGCCCCATCTAATGTTAAATCAGACTCTAACTGTAGCTCCAGTGAGACTTCAGCATCTGCAATTCCAATAACTATTCTGTCTCTGATTTGCTCTTCTTTAGCAACACCAAACTCACAGAATTCAGCTAGTTCATACAGGCTGCGCACAAATGACTCCACAGATTCTCCCACACGCTGAGCACGTTTGTGAAAACAAGCCCTCTCATGAATCACATTTCTATTGGGCACAAAGTGGGCACTGAGTTTATTCATAACTATTTCAAAGTCAAATTCTTCCCCTTCTTGGAAAGTAAAAGCATTGAAAACTGGCTCCACATCTTTCCCCATAGAGTATAAAAGAGAATTAACTTGTACTTCACCACTCTCCTTGACCAACTTGGAAGCAATCCTGAAGCGCTGAAACAACTGACGCCATTTGTGGGCCAAGCTGCAGGCTGAGAGAAGTCAAAAGGCTCAGGTGGAGTAAACTTTGACATCATCATAGATCAGGAAACAGAAGCGCAGGCAAGAACTTCTGACACCATGTCATGAGATGCAGGACACAGCAAGGATGGTACAACTCTATTTTATTGTAGAGCATGGAAACATACATCTGGTAGCATTGATCTCACTAACTGACTGCCGCACGGACAAACGGACCTAATCCCGCCCCCAATCTGGTGACGTCACTTCCCACTCTCATCACAACTATAAATTTGGTAATTTACACCCATAAAATAGTTGTACACACTGTTGGGGATTTTTTTTTTAATAACATAAAGTTATTTATGTTAAAAAAAAAAAAAACAACAAAAAAAAAAAACCTGCAAGCAGAATACACATACAATAAAGTTTACAATTTAAACAAGCATAGGGATGACACGATACGGAATATTATAATTGAGGTTCAAGCTCTAAAATTGAACATGAACTTAATTATTCTATCCTCTTGTTCATATGTGCAGCATTATTATAGTATCATGTAGCTAACTTACAAGCAGCAGGCACCCAATAAAAAGTTAATATAGTGAGATAGAAGTAAGACAATGAAGGTATTATAAGTAGTGATGTCCCGAACTGTTCGCCCGCGAACGGTTCACATCGAACATAGGTTGTTCACGTTCGCGTTTGTGGGCGAACACATGGCGATGTTCGATCCGCCCCTATGTGTCATCATTGTGGAAACTTTGACCCTTTATGTCACAGCCGCCTGACACATTAGAGCCAATCAACATCAGACACTCCCTCACAGACACTCCCAGCTACTCGGAATCCGCCATTTTAGACTCATAACGACCTTGCTTTTTTAATGATAGGACATATTATGTTTTTGCTCCTGACATTCATAGGAAAAACATAGCTAGGCTAGTGTATTTACAGTCCAGAAGGACTCCACTCATCTCTGCTGCAAGCACAGCACCCCAAAAAGCCCTTTTTAGGGCTATATTTCGTGCCGTTTTTTTTTTTTATTAGCATTTGCCTGGCTTTCAGCTGTGTGTTTAAGGCTCACAGCATATGCTGTGACTACTGCCACCACTGATATCTCCCTAACAACATTAGTTTAAATTTAACTAACCCAAAAATATAATTATTTTTCTAGTGTAATTTTTTTTCATTTTCTATCAGGCCAGCACACACAGCATATACTCTGGTTCATTGCTCTGTGCCAGCCAGCAGCCAGCAGTGTTAATATCCGTTTATAACATTATTTTTAATTTAAAAAAAAAACACAAAAAAATATTTTTCTAGTGTAATCTAATTACATTTACTATCATGCCTGTGTCTGTCAGGCTCACTCAGCATTAATATACCTCTTTTTTTTCAGTCTTTTGGTTAATTGGTCTGTGCCAGGCAGCCACCCAGCACTCATATCTATTTTTCTTTCACCTTAATTTTAATATAAAAAAAAAAAGTTTAAATTTGTTTGCTAGTGTAATCAAATCTAATTTTATATCCGGCCTGTGTGTTTTGCTGACATAGAGAGCCTACTGTGTTTACTTGCTGCCCTCCCTAGTCTATGAGCCATGACTCATATGTGTTTAACCTTTTTTTAATTCCCCCCCCCAAAAATAATTTCAATCATTTTTCTAGTGTAATCTAATAGTATTTTCTATCAGGCGTGTGTGTATCCGACATACATAGCCTACTGTTTTTAATAGCTGCCCTTCCAAGGCTATCAGCCACGACTCATATGTATGTGCTTAACCTTTTTCTAAAAATTTCCAAAAAAAAGTCTTTAAATCATTATGCTAGTGTAATCTAATTGTATTTTCTATCAGGCCTGTGTCTAACTGTCTATCTGACTTACACAGCATACTGTTGTTATAATTGCTGCCCTACGTAGCAGCCAGCCAGTGCGACCACTCATAGAGTCATATGTGCATTGCACTTCTTAACATAATTTTAATATTAAAATCTAAAATTTTAAAATATTTTGCTAGTGTAATGTAACTTAATTTTCTATCAGTCCTGTGTTTTTGTCACTTACACAGCATACTGTGTTAAATTACTGCCCTACCTACCATCCACGACTCATATCTGCCAGCCTGTCTGCCAGGCCCAAGTAGCCAATTAGTGGCACCAATCACAATTCTTGTAACAGTAATAAAAAAAAAAAAAACATAATTTTTTGGACTGCAAATATTCAGTCTCCTAGGGCCATTGAATTTCATTTACCTCCTGCCTGCCACTGCCAGCCTTTTGTGCCAGGCCGTCTAGCCAACTATTTACACCAATCATAATTGTTGTCACAGTCAGACAGTATAGTTATTAATTTAAATAAAAAAATTTTTTAGTGTTGATCTTAACCCTCAGTTTGCTCGTGCCTTTGAATTGCACTTTTCTACAGCCTTCCAAGCCTGTGTGCCAGGCCTACTTAAAAAATATTTACACCAATCATATTTGTTGTGACAGTATTCTAATAATTAAAAATTAAAATTTTTGGTAATAGTTGCTGTGATTTGAATCGTCAGTTTGCTGGTGCCATTGAAACGCACTTTCCTCCTGCCTTGCAGCCTGCTGTGAGCCAGGCCCCCACCTAGCCAATTGTTGTCAGCAATCATATTTCTGTTAACAGTATTGCAAAAATTGTCAATCATCACTGTTTAGACTGTCAATAATCAGTCTCCTAGTGTCCTTGAATTGCATCTCCCTCCTGCCTGCCATCCTTTTGTGCCAGGCCGTCTTGTCAACTATTTACACCAATCCTAATTTTTTGTCACAGTATAGTTACTAATTAAAATTTAAAAAATCTTTATTGTTGATGATCTTAACCCTCAGTTTGCTTGTGCCTTTGAATTGCACTTTTCTACAGCCTTCCAAGCCTGTGTGCCAGGCCTACTTAAAAAATATTTACACCAATCATATTTGTTGTGACAGTATTCTAATAATTAAAAATTAAAATTTTTGGTAATAGTTGCTGTGATTTGAATCGTCAGTTTGCTGGTGCCATTGAAACGCACTTTCCCCCTGCCTTGCAGCCTGCTGTGAGCCAGGCCCACACCTAGCCAATTGTTGTCAGCAATCATATTTCTGTTAACAGTATTGCAAAAATTGTCAATCATCACTGTTTAGACTGTCAGTAATCAGTCTCCTAGTGTCCTTGAATTGCATCTCCCTCCTGCCTGCCATCCTTTTGTGCCAGGCCGTCTTGCCAACTATTTACACCAATCCTAATTTTTTGTCACAGTATAGTTACTAATTAAAATTAAAAAAATCTTTATTGTTGATGATCTTAACCCTCAGTTTGCTCGTGCCTTTGAATTGCACTTTTCTACAGCCTTCCAAGCCTGTGTGCCAGGCCTACTTAAAAAATATTTACACCAATCATATTTGTTGTGACAGTATTCTAATAATTAAAAATTTTGGTAATAGTTGCTGTGATTTGAATCGTCAGTTTGCTGGTGCCATTGAAACGCACTTTCCTCCTGTCTTGCAGCCTGCTGTGAGCCAGGCCCCCACCTAGCCAATTGTTGTCAGCAATCATATTTCTGTTAACAGTATTGCAAAAATTGTCAATCATCACTGTTTAGACTGTCATTAATCAGTCTCCTAGTGTCCTTGAATTGCATCTCCCTCCTGCCTGCCATCCTTTTGTGCCAGGCCGTCTTGCCAACTATTTACACCAATCCTAATTTTTTGTCACAGTATAGTTACTAATTAAAATTAAAAAAATCTTTATTGTTGATGATCTTAACCCTCAGTTTGCTCGTGCCTTTGAATTGCACTTTTCTACAGCCTTCCAAGCCTGTGTGCCAGGCCTACTTAAAAAATATTTACACCAATCATATTTGTTGTGACAGTATTCTAATAATTAAAAATTAAAATTTTTGGTAATAGTTGCTGTGATTTGAATCGTCAGTTTGCTGGTGCCATTGAAACGCACTTTCCTCCTGCCTTGCAGCCTGCTGTGAGCCAGGCCCCCACCTAGCCAATTGTTGTCAGCAATCATATTTCTGTTAACAGTATTGCAAAAATTGTCAATCATCACTGTTTAGACTGTCAATAATCAGTCTCCTAGTGTCCTTGAATTGCATCTCCCTCCTGCCTGCCATCCTTTTTTGCCAGGCCGTCTTGTCAACTATTTACACCAATCCTAATTTTTTGTCACAGTATAGTTACTAATTAAAATTTAAAAAATCTTTATTGTTGATGATCTTAACCCTCAGTTTGCTTGTGCCTTTGAATTGCACTTTTCTACAGCCTTCCAAGCCTGTGTGCCAGGCCTACTTAAAAAATATTTACACCAATCATATTTGTTGTGACAGTATTCTAATAATTAAAAATTAAAATTTTTGGTAATAGTTGCTGTGATTTGAATCGTCAGTTTGCTGGTGCCATTGAAACGCACTTTCCTCCTGCCTTGCAGCCTGCTGTGAGCCAGGCCCCCACCTAGCCAATTGTTGTCAGCAATCATATTTCTTTTAACAGTATTGCAAAAATTGTCAATAATCACTGTTTTGACTGTCATTAATCAGTCTCCTAGTGTCCTTGAATTGCATCTCCCTCCTGCCTGCCATCCTTTTGTGCCAGGCCGTCTTGCCAACTATTTACACCAATCCTAATTTTTTGTCACAGTATAGTTACTAATTAAAATTAAAAAAATCTTTATTGGTTGATCTTAATCCTCATTTTGCTTGTGCCATTGAATTGCACTTTTCTACTGCCTGTCAGCCTGTGTGCCAGGCCCAACTATCCAATTAGTGCTAGCAATCATATTTCTTTTAACAGTATTGCAAAATTTGTCAATCAACACTGTTTTGACTGTCAATCTGCAGTCTACTAGTGCCCTTGAATTGCATTTTCCTCCTGCCTGCCTGCCTGTGTGCCAGTCCCAACTAGCCAATTAGTGCCACCACTCATATTTATTGTAACAGGATTGGAATTTTTGTTAATCATAACTGTTTTGACTGTGATTCTTCAGTCTCCTAGTGCCATTGAATTGCAGTTTCCTTTCTCCCAGCGTGTGTGCCAGACAGGCTCATTTGCCAAATAGTCCAAACAATCATATTTGTTGCCACAGTACTAGTAATATTTCAAAAAATTAACAATTTGTGATTTTTAAAACATCTGTCTTTTTTGTTGTTGTCAGTCACACAGCGTATACTGTGCCCACTTTCACAGTGCCACCACTCACTTGGTGTAATAGTATTGTTAGTGTCCATTTAAAAAAAAATGACAGGCAGAGGCAGGCCACCCCGCAGGTTCCGTGGTCGTGGTCGTGGTGCTGTGATTCCTTTAGACCCTACAAATATGCACATTGTTCAGACGCCGGGTGCCAGGGGGGATGCAAAAACTTCTGAGGAGGACCTAGTTGAATGGCTAACACAGGAAACTCAATCTTTTCAGCTTCCGCTGCTAGTCCTCCTAACCTTGACGCACCATCTAAGTCCAGCTGTGCTTTGGGCAGGTCTCAAGTGACCAGTGACACTCCGCCGCCTGTCGCCACCACCAACACTAGCACCACAGCCGCTTCACTTGATCTGTCACAGGAGTTATTGACATTTGTCAAGAAATGAGTGATGCGCAACCATCATTGACAGAGGATGTAGATAATAGTGATCAGTCTCAGTCAGGCAGCATTACCGACATGGAGGTACGGTGTGATGATGATGGTGATGTTGTACCCGCTGCTGCTTCCTTTCTTGATGTTTCAGATACAAGTTAAGCGGTTGATGATGATGTGTCGGTGGATGTCACGTGGGTGCCTGCTAGAAGAGAAGAAGAAGAGGGGGAAAGTTCTGATGGGGAGACAGAGAGGAGGAGGAGGAGACGATTTGGAAGCACGGGGAGGTCATCTCAAGGAGCTAGTGGCACAGTCAGACAGCATGCATCGTCACCAGGGGTCAGCCAGACAGCCCGCCGACGCCCATCAACGCATGCTGTTGCCACCACCAGAATGCCGTCATCGCAGAGCTCAGCAGTGTGGCATTTTTTTTGTGTGTCTGCCTCTGACAACAGCGATGCCATTTGCAACCTGTGCCAAAAGAAACTGAGTCGTGGGAAGTCCAACAGCCACCTAGGTACAACTGCTTTGCGAAGGCACATGGTCTCCCATCACAAAGGCCGATGGGAAGAACACATGAGTAGAAGCAGCACACAAAGTGAAAGCCGCCCTCCTCCTCCTGCTCCAGCATCTTCAGCCACGTCAACCAGTGCTGTCCTCCTTGCCCCCTCTCAACCATCCTCCACTCAGTCTCTCTTACGTAGCAGTTCCTGGTCATCTGCCCACAGTCAGGTGTCTGTCAAGGACATGTTTGAGCGTAAGAAGCCAATTTCTCAAAGTCACCCCCTTGCCCGGCGTCTGACAGCTGGCTTGTCTGAACTCTTAGCCCGCCAGCTTTTACCATACAAGCTGGTGGAGTCTGATGCTTTCAAAAAATTTGTATCTATTGGGACACCGCAGTGGAAGGTACCTGGCAGAAATTACTTTTCACAAAAGGCAATCCCAAACCTGTACTCTGTTGTGAGAAAGGAAGTTATGGCATATCTGGCACACAGCGTTGGGGCAAGGGTCCATATGACCACGGATAGCTGGTCTGCAAAGCATGGTCAGGGCAGGTATATCACCTACACTGCGCATTGGGTAAACCTGCTGACTTCTGACAAGCATGTAATGCGTGGCTCTGCAGAAGAGTTGGTGACACCGCCACGACTTGCAGGCAGGCCTGCTGCTACCTCCTCTACTCCTCCTACTCCATCCTCTTCCATAACCTCTTCCTCGGCTGAGTCCTCTTCAACTTCTGCGTCTTGCTCCACATCTATGGCACCCCCAGCTCCCCAGGTACTATTCTACATCCCGGGTACGGCAGTGTCACGCCGTCTTGGGGTTGACTTGCCTGAAAGCGGAGAGTCACACCGCACCAGCACTCCTGACCGCCCTGAACGCACAGGTGGATCAGTGGCTGACTCCGCACCAACTGGAGATTGGCAAGGTTGTTTCTGACAATGGAAGTAATTTGGTGGCGGCATTGAAATTGGGCAAGTTGACACATGTGCCGTGCATGGCACATGTGTGTAATCTGATTGTACAACGATTTGTCCATAAGTACCCAGGCTTACAGGACGTCCTGAAGCAGGCCAGGAAGGTGTGTGGCCATTTCAGGCGTTCCTACACGGCCATGGCGCACTTGTCTGATATCCAGCGTCGAAACAACCTGCCAGTGAGGCGCTTGATTTGCGACAGCCCGACACGGTGGAATTCAACACTCCTAATGTTTGACCGCCTGCTCCAACAAGAAAAAGCTGTTAATGAGTATTTGTATGACCGGGGTGCTAGGACAGCCTCTGGGGAGCTGGGGATATTTTTGCCAAATTACTGGACGCTCATGCGCAATGCCTGTAGGCTCATGCGTCCTTTTGAGGAGGTGACAAACCTTGTCAGTCGCACCGAAGGCACCATCAGCGACATCGTACCATTTGTTTTCTTCCTGGAGCATGCCCTGCGAAGAGTGCTGGATCAGGCAGTAGATGAGCGTGAAGAGGAAGAGTTGTGGTGTCCATCACCCCCACAAACAGCAGAATCAGCATTGCTTGCTGGACCTGCGGCAACGCAGGAAGAGGATTGTGAGGAAGAGGAGTCAGAGGAGGAATGTGGCTTTGGGGAGGATGAGGAGGAGGAAGACCGAGCACAACAGTCATCCCAGGGTGCTCGTTGTTGTCACCTCTCTGGTACCCGTGGTGTTGTACGTGGCTGGGGGGGAAGAAGATACCATCAGTGAGATCAGTGAGGAGGAGGAACACGACATGATTAGCTCAGCATCCAACCTTGTTCAAATGGGTTCTTTCATGCTGTCGTGCCTGTTGAGGGACCCTCGTATAAAAAAGCTGAAGGAGAACGACCTGTACTGGGTGTCCACGCTCCTCGACCCCCGGTATAAGCATAAAGTGCCTGAAATGTTACCAAATTCCCGCAAGTCGGAAAGGATGGAGCATTTTCATAATAAATTATAAACTATGCTTTATACAGCGTATAAGGGTGATGTCACAGCACCACGGGAATGTAACAGGGGAAGAGATGAAATTAATCCTCCTCCTCCCACGACCACGGCGGCAAGGACCGGGCACTTTCCTGACGTCTTGTTGATGGAGGACATGCGTACCTTTTTAACTCCCATGCACCATCAGAGCCTTTCAGGATCCAGCCTTAGAGAAAGACTCAACCGACAGGTAGCAGACTACCTAGCTTTAACTGCGGATCTCGACACTCTCAGGAGCGATGGACCCCTTGACTACTGGGTGTGCAGGCTGGACTTGTGGCCTGAGCTATCCCAATTTGCAATGGAACTTCTGGCCTGCCCCGCTTCAAGTGTCCTGTCCGAAAGGACTTTTAGTGCAGCAGGAGGTTTTGTCACTGAGAAGAGAAGTCGCCTAGGTCAAAAAAGCCTTGACTATCTCACTTTTATAAAAATGAATGAGGGCTGGATCCCGAAGGGACTGACATTGGGCGATACATTTGAATAAAAAACTACTGATGATGATATGAGCTGCCTTGGGCTACAACTGGTACACAGGCTGGCCTTTTTTTTTTGGTTATAAAGACGGAGGACTTGCTTGACTTATCCACCAACAACTAGTGTTCAAGCCACAAGCTTTTAGGGCACTTTATAAATGTTTTTTAAAAAACCATTTTTCTGGCCGCTGCTACAGCAGTTGCTCCAACAATACCCCAATGTTTCAGTCATTTGTACATTCCTAATTTTTCTGGCCTCTGCTGCATCTCTGTGGGTACAAAACTCAAATAAAAAAAATAAGGCACATAACACTAGTGATTAAACTGTTACGAATTGTACAACTTTACACACCACTCATATCCGGTGGACCATTCAATTGAACGCAAAATGCAACAAATTTGAAAGAGTAGGACCGACCAAGCATCTTTATCCGTCTCTTGGTTGATCTAAATTATCTCCATGTTCCATCTATGACATACCTGTACTCTATTGTGCAAAAGGGTGGCATATGTTTTGTTTCATGCTGTTGTGCCTGTTGCGGGTCGTGGCCCATGATATAAAAAGGCTGAAGGAGAACGACCTGTAGTAATGGTTGCCCCATCCAGTTTTTATAAAAATGTTCCTGGTTCCTCTCAATTATCTTTTGGTTTCTAAAATGGATGCCATACCTGTACTCGCTTGTGCAAAAGGATGGCATATGTGGTGGTGTTTCCTGCAGTTGTTTCTGTTGAGGGTGCTGGACCCTCTTATAAAAAAGCTGAAGGTGAACGACCTGGAGTGGGAGTCCAAGCATGGTTTTTGGTGCTATTTCACTTTTACAAACAATTATCTGTGGGTTTCACAAATCAATGCCGTACCAGTACTCTATTGTTCCAAAGTATGCCATATGTTCTCTTTCCTGCTGGTATTTTGTTTGAGGGTCCTGGACACTCTTATAAAAAGGCCTAAGGTGAAAGAGGTGTACTGGGTGTCCACTCATTTTTATTTTCTATTTCTCATTTGACCTAAATTATCTCTGGTTTTGTAAAATCAATGCCGTACCTGTACTCTATTGTTCAAAAGGATGCCATACGTCCTCTTTCCTGCTGGTGTTTTTTTTTTGAGTGTCCAGGACCATCTTATAAAAAGGCCTAAGGAGAAAGAGGTGTACTGGTTGGCCACTCATTTTTATTTTTCTATTTAACAATTGACCAAAATGATCTCTGGGTTTGTAAAAACAATGCTGTACCTGTACTCTATTGTTCAAAAGGATGCCATACGTCCTCTTTCCTGCTGGTGTTTTTTTTGAGGGTCCAGGACCCTCTTATAAAAAGGCCTAAGGAGAAAGAGGTGTACTGGCTGTCCATCGAATCATTTTTTTTATTCAAATTTACATTTTAAAAAAACATTCTATGGGTTTCTAAAATCTATGCCTTTCCTGTACTCTATTGTTCAAAAGTATGCCATATGTCCTCTTTCCTGCTGGTTTTTTGTTTGAGGGTCCTGGACCCTCTTATAAAAAGGCATTATGGATAAAGAATTGTACCTGGTGTCCATCCAATCTTTTTTTTTAATTCAAATTCACGGTTGCAACAAATTATCCCCGGGTTTCTAAAATCAATGCCTTTCCTATAATCTTTTTTTTCACAAAGGATGCCATATGTCCTCTTTCCTACTGCTGGTTTTGTTGAGTGTCCTGGAGCCTCTGCTCAAAAGGCCGAAGGATAAAGAAGTGTACTGGGTGTCTATTCAATGTTTTTTTAGATTTCACAGTTGTAACTTATTTTTTCTGTCTTTCAAAAATCAATGCCTTTCCTGTAATCTATTTTTCAAAAGGATGCCATATGTCCTCTTTCATGCTGTTCTTTCTGTTGAGGCTCCGGGACACTCTTTTAAAAAGGCCTAAGGATAAAGAAGTGTACTGGGTGTCCAATCAATGTTTTTTTTCTATTTCCAGGGTCATATAACTGATCTCTGTGTTTCTAAAATCAATGCCTTTCCTGTAATCTAATTTTCAAAAGTATGCCATATGTCCTCTTTCCTGCTGGTGTTTTTTTTTGAGGGTCCAGGACCCTCTTATAAAAAGGCCTAAGGAGAAAGTGGTGTACTGGGTGTCCATCAAATCATTTTTTTGATTCAAATTTACATTTGCAAAAAATTATCTATGGGTTTCTAAAATCAATGCCTTTCCTGTACTCTTACTGTATTGTTAAAAAGTATGCCATATGTCCCCTTTCCTGCTGGTGTTTTGTTTGAGGGTCCTGGACCCTCTTATAAAAAGGCCTAGGGAGAAAGAATTGTACTGGGTGCCCATCCAACCATTTTTTTATTCAAATTCACGGTTGCAACAAATTATCCCCGGGTTTCTAAAATCAATGCCTTTCCTATAATCTTTTTTTCACAAAGGATGCCATATGTCCTCTTTCCTACTGTTGGTTTTGTTGAGTGTCCTGGAGCCTCTGCTCAAAAGGCCGAAGGATAAAGAAGTGTACTGGGTGTCTATTCAATGTTTTTTTAGATTTCCCGTTTGTAACAATTTTTTTCTGTCTTTCTAAAATCAATGCCTTTCCTGTAATCTATTTTTCAAACGGATGCCATATGTCCTCTTTCATGCTGTTCTTTCTGTTGAGGCTCCGGGACACTCTTCTAAAAAGGCCTAAGGATAAATAAGTGTACTGGGTGTATAATCTATGTTTTTTTAGATTTCACGGTTGCAACTAATGATCTCTGTGTTTCTAAAATCAATGCCTTTCCTGTAATCTAATTTTCTAAAGTATGCCATATGTCCTCTTTCATGCTGCTGGTTTTGTGGAGGGTCCTGGAGCCTCTGCTAAAAAGGCCTAAGGATAAAGAAGTGTACTGGGTGTATAATCTATGTTTTTTTAGATTCCACGTTTGCAAAAAATTATCCACGGGTTTCTAAAATCAATGCCTTTCCAGTAATCTATTATTCACAAGGATGCCATATGTACTTTTTGATGCTGTTGTTTCGGTTGAGGCTCCGGGAGCCTCTTATTAAAAAGGCCTAATGAAAAATAAGTGTAATGGGTGTTTAATCAATGTTTTTTTCGATTTACCGTTTGCAACTAATGATCTCTGTGTTTCTGAAATCAATGCCTTTCCTATAATCATTTTTCCAAAGGATGCCATATGTCCTCTTTCCTGCTGCTGGTTTTGTCGAGGGTCCTGGAGCCTGTGCTGCGCATAATAAAGAAAAAAAAAATAATTTAACTTGACTTAATAACTGAAGCATGACTTCAGGAGTCAGGTGTGGTCGTAGGTAGTGGTTGTTGTTAGCAGATTATTTTTATTGCAAATTGCAATTGCCACAGCGTGCATAAAATGTGCGTCACTAGTCCAAATTTTAATTTTTTTTTTTCATTCAGGATTAGTTTGGGGTACGGCGCAATATTGGAAACGCAAAAAACAGGTCTCCGTACCCGTTGATATAAGGGGTGACTACTACTGCTTTTACCAGGCTCCTCTTGGATAGCCCCAGAAAGTGTGACTATGAATCCCAAAAAGAAAATTAAATTAAGGTTGAAAACTAACTCCAAAGTAATTTGTAAGACCTGGAGCTCCTCAAACACACGTCCTACCTTAACAGCTATAGGCTCCACAACCCACAAATCTTAACTTTTTCATGCCAATTGATATTGCCACAGCTGGAACAACAGTAAATAACATGTGCGTCACCACAGTCTCCGAAGCTGTTGTCGGATGTATACAAAAACACTGATAAAGTATTCCTTTAGGAGCGCAAAGAGATGGCTACTGGAACACCAGGAACTTCACAAGAGTGGCTGTATTGTGTTTCTGGTGATGTTTGAGACATCTGGGTAGTGTACAGGGAGGGCAAAAATCGTCTCCATCTCTGTGCACCAAAGGACATGACGTCCTTGTCATCCATAAGCACATGAAATTGCTGGCATTTTTGTTGCTTCAAGAAGTTCATTTTTTGTGGTGATAGATAGTACTGAATTAAATAAACTTTGGTTTCCTACCATACTCAAGACAATCTTGTATTTCAAAATTTGTACTTGCTGTGGGAAACAGTGGCCTGTCCATACCAGGAAGATGATTTAGACAGAAGTAACGAGCTCTGCTTGCAGGTGACACATGTTTATCGTCAATCATCAAAGGGGTTGCGTGCAGAATATGGCTGATGGCCCCTTATTCACATGTTTGTCCAGAGCCAAAACATTTGCAAACAGCCAGAAGAAAGGTCGTTTCTCACCAGCCTGAGTTGAGCTTCATTTAACAAATGCTGATATTCAAAAAAATAGACAAACAGTGCCTTAAATAACACATTTGCGATATGGATTCACCAGAGCAAGGTCATTGCAAGTACTAAGTTCCCACGATAACAAAATTAAAATGCCACAACTATGCAATCTTCACCTTCAGATTATTATTGTCACACTACATTGTACTCCTATGCCCAGCTCCCTGCTCTTGTTTTTGTTGAGGGTCCTGGAGCCTCTGCTGAAAAGGCCTATGGATAATAAAGTGTACTGGGTGTCTGTTCAATTTTTTTTTTGATTTCCCGGTTGCAAGTAATTATCTCAGTGTTTCTAAAATCAATGCCTTTCCTGTAATCTATAATTCAAAAAGATTGACATATGTCCTCTTTCATGCTGTTGTTTCAGTTGCGGCTCCGGGACCCTCGTATTAACAAGGCTCGAGGATAAATAAGTGTAACCGGTGTCTAATGAATGTTTTTTTCTATTACACGGGTCATATAAATGATCTGTGGGTTTCTAAAATCAATGCCTTTCCTGTAATCTTTTATTCAAAAGTATGACATATCTCCTCTTTCATGCTGTTGTTTCGGTTGAGGCTCCGGGACCATCGTATTAAAAAGGCCTGAGCATAAATAAGTGTCACGGGTGTGTAATCAATGTTTTTTTCTAATTTCACGGTTGCAAATAATGATCTGTGGGTTTCTGAAATCAATGCCTTTCCTGTAATCTTTTATTCAAAAGGATGACATATCTCCTCTTTAATGCTGCTGTTTCGGTTGAGGCTCCGGGACCATCGTATTAAAAAGGCCTGAGCATAAATAAGTGTCACGGCTGTCTAATCAATGTTTTTGTCTAATTTCACGGTTGCAAATAATGATCTGTGGGTTTCTAAAATCAATGCCTTTCCTGTAATCTTTTATTCAAAAGGATGACATATCTCCTCTTTCATGCTGTTGTTTCGGTTGAGGCTCTGGGACCCTCGTATTAAAAAGGCCTGAGCATAAATAAGTGTCACGACTGTCTAATCAATGTTTTTGTCTAATTTCACGGTTGCAAATAATGATCTGTGGGTTTCTAAAATCAATGCCTTTCCTGTAATCTTTTATTCAAAAGGATGACATATCTCCTCTTTCATGCTGTTGTTTCGGTTGAGGCTCCGGGACCATCGTATTAAAAAGGCCTAAGCATAAATAAGTGTCACGGCTGTCTAATCAATGTTTTTGTCTAATTTCACGGTTGCAAATAATGATCTGTGGGTTTCTAAAATCAATGCCTTTCCTGTAATCTTTTATTCAAAAGGATGACATATCTCCTCTTTCATGCTGTTGTTTCGGTTGAGGCTCCGGGACCCTCGTATTAAAAAGGCCTGAGCATAAATAAGTGTCACGGCTGTCTAATCAATGTTTTTGTCTAATTTCACGGTTGCAAATAATGATCTGTGGGTTTCTAAAATCAATGCCTTTCCTGTAATCTTTTATTCAAAAGGATGACATATCTCCTCTTTCATGCTGTTGTTTCGGTTGAGCCTCCGGGACCCTCGTATTAAAAAGGCCTGAGCATAAATAAGTGTCACGGCTGTCTAATCAATTTTTTTTTCTAAATTCACGGTTGCAAATAATGATCTGTGGCTTTCTAAAATCAATGCCTTTCCTGTAATCTTTTATTCAAAAGGATGACATATCCCCTCTTTCATGCTGTTGTTTCGGTTGAGGCTCCGGGACCCTCGTATTAAAAAGGCCTGAGCATAAATAAGTGTCACGGCTGTGTAATCAATTTTTTTTTCTAAATTCACGGTTGCAAATAATGATCTGTGGGTTTCTAAAATCAATGCCTTTCCTGTAATCTTTTATTCAAAAGGATGACATATCTCCTCTTTCATGCTGTTGTTTCGGTTGAGGCTCCGGGACCCTCATATTAAAAAGGCCTGAGCATAAATAAGTGTCACGGCTGTGTAATCAATTTTTTTTTCTAAATTCACGGTTGCAAATAATGATCTGTGGGTTTCTAAAATCAATGCCTTTCCTGTAATCTTTTATTCAAAAGGATGACATATCTCCTCTTTCATGCTGTTGTTTCGGTTGAGGCTCTGGGACCCTCGTATTAAAAAGGCCTGAGCATAAATAAGTGTCACGGCTGTGTAATCAATTTTTTTTTCTAAATTCACGGTTGCAAATAATGATTTGTGGGTTTATAAAATCAATGCCTTTCCTGTAATCTTTTATTCAAAAGGATGACATATCTCCTCTTTCATGCTGTTGTTTCGGTTGAGGCTCCGGGACCCTCGTATTAAAAAGGCCTGAGCATAAATAAGTGTCACGGCTGTCTAATCAATGTTTTTGTCTAATTTCACGGTTGCAAATAATGATCTGTGGCTTTCTAAAATCAATGCCTTTCCTGTAATCTTTTATTCAAAAGGATGACATATCTCCTCTTTCATGCTGTTGTTTCGGTTGAGGCTCCGGGACCCTCGTATTAAAAAGGCCTGAGCATAAATAAGTGTGACGGTTGTGTAATCAATTTTTTTTTCTAAATTCACGGTTGCAAATAATGATCTGTGGGTTTCTAAAATCAATGCCTTTACTGTAATCTTTTATTCAAAAGGATGACATATCTCCTCTTTCATGCTGTTGTTTCGGTTGAGCCTCCGGGACCCTTGTATTATAAAAGCCTGAGCATCATTAATTGTCACGGCTGTCTATTCAATGTTTTTGTTTAATTTCACGGTTGCAAATAATGATCTGTGGCTTTCTAAAATCAATGCCTTTCCTGTAATCTTTTATTCAAAAGTATGACATATCTCCTCTTTCATGCTGTTGTTTCGGTTGAGGCTCCGGGACCCTCGTATTAAAAAGGCCTGAGCATAAATAAGTGTCACGGCTGTGTAATCAATTTTTTTTCTAAATTCACGGTTGCAAATAATGATCTGTGGGTTTCTAAAATCAATGCCTTTCCTGTAATCTTTTATTCAAAAGGATGACATATCTCCTCTTTCATGCTGTTGTTTCGGTTCAGGCTCCGGGACCCTCGTATTAAAAAGGCCTGAGCATAAATAAGTGTCACGGATGTCTAATCAATGTTTTTGTCTAATTTCACGGTTGCAAATAATGATCTGTGGCTTTCTAAAATCAATGCCTTTCCTGTAATCTTTTATTCAAAAGGATTACATATCTCCTCTTTCATGCTGTTGTTTCGGTTGAGGCTCCGGGACCCTCGTATTAAAAAGGCCTGAGCATAAATAAGTGTCACGGCTGTGTAATCAATTTTTTTTTCTAAATTCACGGTTGCAAATAATGATCTGTGGGTTTCTAAAATCAATGCCTTTCCTGTAATCTTTTATTCAAAAGGATGACATATCTCCTCTTTCATGCTGTTGTTTCGGTTGAGGCTCCGGGACCCTCGTATTAAAAAGGCCTGAGCATAAATAAGTGTCACGGCTGTCTAATCAATGTTTTTGTCTAATTTCACGGTTGCAAATAATGATCTCTGGGTTTCTAAAATCAATGCCTTTCCTGTAATCTTTTATTCAAAAGGATGACATATCTCCTCTTTCATGCTGTTGTTTCGGTTGAGGCTCCGGGACCCTCGTATTAAAAAGGCCTGAGCATAAATAAGTGTGACGGGTGTGTAATCAATTTTTTCTTCTAAATTCACGGTTGCAAATAATGATCTGTGGGTTTCTAAAATCAATGCCTTTACTGTAATCTTTTATTCAAAAGGATGACATATCTCCTCTTTCATGCTGTTGTTTCGGTTGAGCCTCCGGGACCCTCGTATTATAAAAGCCTGAGCATCATTAATTGTCACGGCTGTCTATTCAATGTTTTTGTTTAATTTCACGGTTGCAAATAATGATCTGTGGCTTTCTAAAATCAATGCCTTTCCTGTAATCTTTTATTCAAAAGTATGACATATCTCCTCTTTCATGCTGTTGCTTCGGTTGAGGCTCCGGGACCCTCGTATTAAAAAGGCCTGAGCATAAATAAGTGTCACGGCTGTGTAATCAATTTTTTTTTCTAAATTCACGGTTGCAAATAATGATCTGTGGGTTTCTAAAATCAATGCCTTTCCTGTAATCTTTTATTCAAAAGGATGACATATCTCCTCTTTCATGCTGTTGTTTCGGTTCAGGCTCCGGGACCCTCGTATTAAAAAGGCCTGAGCATAAATAAGTGTCACGGCTGTCTAATCAATGTTTTTGTCTAATTTCACGGTTTGAATTAATGATCTGTGGCTTTCTAAAATCAATGCCTTTCCTGTAATCTTTTATTCAAAAGGATGACATATCTCCTCTTTCATGCTGTTGTTTCGGTTGAGGCTCCGGGACCCTCGTATTAAAAAGGCCTGAGCATAAATAAGTGTCACGGCTGTGTAATCAATTTTTTTTATAAATTCACGGTTGCAAATAATGATCTGTGGGTTTCTAAAATCAATGCCTTTCCTGTAATCTTTTATTCAAAAGGATGACATATCTCCTCTTTCATGCTGTTGTTTCGGTTCAGGCTCCGGGACCCTCGTATTAAAAAGGCCTGAGCATAAATAAGTGTCACGGCTGTCTAATCAATGCTTTTGTCTAATTTCACGGTTGCAAATAATGATCTCTGGGTTTCTAAAATCAATGCCTTTCCTGTAATCTTTTATTCAAAAGTATGACATAACTCCTCTTTCATACTGTTGTTTTGGTTGAGGCTCCGGGACCCTCGTATTAAAAAGGCCTGAGCATAAATAAGTGTCACGGCTGTCTAATCAATGTTTTTGTCTAATTTCACGGTTGCAAATAATGATCTGTGGCTTTCTAAAATCAATGCCTTTCCTGTAATCTTTTATTCAAAAGGATGACATATCTCCTCTTTCATGCTGTTGTTTCGGTTGAGGCTCCGGGACCCTCGTATTAAAAAGGCCTGAGCATAAATAAGTGTGACGGGTGTGTAATCAATTTTTTCTTCTAAATTCACGGTTGCAAATAATGATCTGTGGGTTTCTAAAATCAATGCCTTTACTGTAATCTTTTATTCAAAAGGATGACATATCTCCTCTTTCATGCTGTTGTTTCGGTTGAGCCTCCGGGACCCTCGTATTATAAAAGCCTGAGCATCATTAATTGTCACGGCTGTCTATTCAATGTTTTTGTTTAATTTCACGGTTGCAAATAATGATCTGTGGCTTTCTAAAATCAATGTCTTTCCTGTAATCTTTTATTCAAAAGTATGACATATCTCCTCTTTCATGCTGTTGCTTCGGTTGAGGCTCCGGGACCCTCGTATTAAAAAGGCCTGAGCATAAATAAGTGTCACGGCTGTATAATCAATTTTTTTTTCTAAATTCACGGTTGCAAATAATGATCTGTGGGTTTCTAAAATCAATGCCTTTCCTGTAATATTTTATTCAAAAGGATGACATATCTCCTCTTTCATGCTGTTGTTTCAGTTCAGGCTCCGGGACCCTCGTATTAAAAAGGCCTGAGCATAAATAAGTGTCACGGCTGTCTAATCAATGTTTTTGTTTAATTTCACGGTAGCAATTAATGATCTGTGGCTTTCTAAAATCAATGCCTTTCCTGTAATCTTTTATTCAAAAGGATGACATATCTCCTCTTTCATGCTGTTGTTTCGGTTGAGGCTCCGGGACCCTCGTATTAAAAAGGCCTGAGCATAAATAAGTGTCACGGCTGTGTAATCAATTTTTTTTTCTAAATTCACGGTTGCAAATAATGATCTGTGGGTTTCTAAAATCAATGCCTTTCCTGTAATATTTTATTCAAAAGGATGACATATCTCCTCTTTCATGCTGTTGTTTCGGTTGAGTCTCCGGGACCCTCGTATTAAAAAGGCCTGAGCATAAATAAGTGTGACGGGTGTGTAATCAATTTTTTTTTCTAAATTCACGGTTGCAAATAATGATCTGTGGGTTTCTAAAATCAATGCCTTTTCTGTAATCTTTTATTCAAAAGGATGGCATATCTCCTCTTTCATGCTGTTGTTTCGGTTGAGGCTCCGGGACCCTCGTATTAAAAAGGCCTGAGCATAAATAAGTGTCACGGCTGTGTAATCAATTTTTTTTTCTAAATTCACGGTTGCAAATAATGATCTGTGGGTTTCTAAAATCAATGCCTTTACTGTAATCTTTTATTCAAAAGGATGACAGTACTACCAAAATACAGCCAATGAAGGGCCTTAGGAAGACTGAGCCAAGGTTGGATTGTAGTATTTGGTTAGGCTAATCATGATGGCCATGTAGACCACCACCACCGAGAGTCCTGGAAGTAACAGGGATGATGAGATGAAAGAGCTAAGAATAGTAGAACTTGAAACAACAGAGTTAGCCATGGGTGTTAGTGCAAAACCGCTTGGCTTTTTTTTGGCTTTGGGTGCGGCTATTCATGCAGGCCATATAGAGCTGACAACATTCGGTGTCGTATCAGCTATTAAACTAATAAGAACAGTACTACCAAAATACAGCCAATGAAGGGCCTTAGGAAGACTGGGCCAAGGTTGGATTGTAGTATTTGGTTAGGCTAATCATGATGGCCATGTAGACCACCATGTAGTAATAAGAACAGTACTAGAAAAATACAGCCAATGAAGGGCCTTAGGAAGACTGAGCCAAGGTTGGATTGTAGTATTTGGTTAGGCTAATCCTGATGGCCATGTAGACCACCACCACCGAGAGTCCTGGAAGTAACAGGGATGATGAGATGAAAGTGCTAAGAATAGTAGAACTTGAAACAACAGAGTTAGCCATGGGTGTTAGTGCAAAACCGCTTGGCTTTTTTTTGGCTTTGGGTGCGGCTATTCATGCAGGCCATATAGAGCTGACAACATTCGGTGTCGTATTAGCTATTAAACTAATAAGAACAGTACTACCAAAATACAGCCAATGAAGGGCCTTAGGAAGACTGGGCCAAGGTTGGATTGTAGTATTTGGTTAGGCTAATCATGATGGCCATGTAGACCACCATGTAGTAATAAGAACAGTACTAGAAAAATACAGCCAATGAAGGGCCTTAGGAAGACTGAGCCAAGGTTGGATTGTAGTATTTGGTTAGGCTAATCCTGATGGCCATGTAGACCACCACCACCGAGAGTCCTTGAAGTAACAGGGATGATGAGATGAAAGTGCTAAGAATAGTAGAACTTGAAACAACAGAGTTAGCCATGGGTGTTAGTGCAAAACCGCTTGGCTTTTTTTTGGCTTTGGGTGCGGATATTCATGCAGGCCATATAGAGCTGACAACATTCGGTGTCGTATTAGCTATTAAACTAATAAGAACAGTACTACCAAAATACAGCCAATGAAGGGCCTTAGGAAGACTGGGCCAAGGTTGGATTGTAGTATTTGGTTAGGCTAATCATGATGGCCATGTAGACCACCATGTAGTAATAAGAACAGTACTAGAAAAATACAGCCAATGAAGGGCCTTAGGAAGACTGAGCCAAGGTTGGATTGTAGTATTTGGTTAGGCTAATCCTGATGGCCATGTAGACCACCACCACCGAGAGTCCTGGAAGTAACAGGGATGATTAGATGAAAGTGCTAAGAATAGTAGAACTTGAAACAACAGAGTTAGCCATGGGTGTTAGTGCAAAACCGCTTGGCTTTTTTTTGGCTTTGGGTGCGGCTATTCATGCAGGCCATATAGAGCTGACAACATTCGGTGTCGTATTAGCTATTAAACTAATAAGAACAGTACTACCAAAATACAGCCAATGAAGGGCCTTAGGAAGACTGAGTCAAGGTTGGATTGTAGTATTTGGTTAGGCTAATCCTGATGGCCATGTAGACCACCACCACCGAGAGTCCTGGAAGTAACAGGGATGATGAGATGAAAGAGCTAAGAATAGTAGAACTTGAAACAACAGAGTTAGCCATGGGTGTTAGTGCAAAACCGCTTGGCTTTTTTTTGGCTTTGGGTGCGGCTATTCATGCAGGCCATATAGAGCTGACAACATTCGGTGTCGTATCAGCTATTAAACTAATAAGAACAGTACTACCAAAATACAGCCAATGAAGGGCCTTAGGAAGACTGGGCCAAGGTTGGATTGTAGTATTTGGTTAGGCTAATCATGATGGCCATGTAGACCACCACCACCGAGAGTCCTGGAAGTAACAGGGATGATGAGATGAAAGAGCTAAGAATAGTAGAACTTGAAACAACAGAGTTAGTCATGGGTGTTAGTGCAAAACCGCTTGGCTTTTTTTTGGTTTTGGGTGCGGCTATTCATGCAGGCCATATATAGCTGACAACATTCGGTGTCGTATCAGCTATTAAACTAATAAGAACAGTACTACCAAAATACAGCCAATGAAGGGCCTTAGGAAGACTGAGCCAAGGTTGGATTGTAGTATTTGGTTAGGCTAATCATGATGGCCATGTAGACCACCATAGTAATAAGAACAGTACTAGCAAAATACAGCCAATGAAGGGCCTTAGGAAGACTGAGCCAAGGTTGGATTGTAGTATTTGGTTAGGCTAATCATGATGGCCATGTAGACCACCACCACCGAGAGTCCTGGAAGTAACAGGGATGATGAGATGAAAGTGCTAAGAATAGTACTACTTGAAACAACAGAGTTAGCCATGGGTGTTAATCCAAGACCGCTTGGATTTATTTTTGTATTGGGTGCAGATAATCATGCAGGCCATATAAGTAGTAAATGAGTACAGCACCTGTTGGTTCCTTAAAGCAGGTTTTAGTTCTGTATGATGCCCGTGGAGAAAGGGTTACTGCCACCCTTACAGCAACATAGACAAATGGAATCCACAGCACCAATTAGGTAAAAGAAAATACCTTTATTTTCACATTACATGCGACGTTTCGGCCTTCACAGCCTTAATCATGCATACAAAACACTTCAGCCTCTGTCCACAGTATATAGGCTGATCAATTAAAACATTAATTACAAACAGATTTGACAAAATGTTTCACACAGAGCAATTACTCCCTCTAGTGTTAGTCATATTTTACTACATCCTATAAAATTTAACTCTCAAGTTACCAAAAATACAATTACTAGAGGAGTTTCCACTGAATGTACAAGTGTCATTAAAAACAAGAAAATATATAGGAACAAGTCTTACTGCAATCTTATATTTCTATAGTAATATTTCTAAAGTATATTACTGACACCTTTTACCAATCTTACTGATAAACTTTACCTATGTGTTTAAGTGAACAAGTGACTTTACCTATGTGTTTAACTAAACCAAAACTAACTAAAAAAATTTTTTTTGAAGAAAATGTTTTTTGTTTTGAATTTTTACTGTTACATTTAGAGAAAGACAGAGAAATCTATTTCTCTATTTAACCCTTTAGGGTACATACAATCTAATTTATGGATCCAGTAAGTTTCTTTTTGTTTAAGGATCCTCTCCCTGTCACCCCCTCCTCTTAATGTACCTACATGGTCAATAATCTGCCACCTAATTTGACTTATGTTGTGGCCTGCCTGGATAAAATGATTAGAAACAGGAGCTTCTTTATTACCAGATCTCAAGTTGGACTTATGCTGATTAATTCTTTCCCTGCCTTTTCTAGTCGATTCTCCAATGTAAATAAGAGAACACGGGCATTTAATAAGATAGATTACGTAGGATGTCTCACATGTATAATAACCATTAATTTTATATTTATGCCCTGTTCTTGGATGGGAAAATTCTTTCCCTTTTATCATTGCATGGCAATTAGAGCACCCTAGACAGGGATAAGAACCATAAGATTTCTGACCCATATGGCTTTGTTTAAGACTTTTGGAGGGTCCCAAATCATTTTTAATCAGTGTGTCTCTCAAATTTCTAACCCTCTTAAAGGCCATAATGGGATTATTTTGGAATATCTCCATATCTCTATTACAATTTTTAATAATATTCCAATGCTTTCTTATGATTTTAGTAACTTCAGTACTGTATGAATTATATTGTGAAGTAAATACCATCCTCCTACTTTTATTTTTACCATTTTTATTATCTTTAGGGGCATTATTATCCCTGTACATTTTCTTCTCTCTCTGAAGCCTTGAGATCTCTTCCTTAATGAGGTTTTCAGGATAACCTCTGCTAACAAATCTGTTGCCCATTTCCATCATTCTGGTAGATAATATGTCTTCATCCTTCACTATTCTACAGACCCTAAGGAGTTGACTCCTAGGGAGTGAGTCTTTTAACCTAGTTGGATGGAAACTATCATAGGCAAGCATAGTATTCCTATCAGTGGATTTTCTAAAAAGATCTGTTTTAAGGGTCCCATTATCCTTATAAACCCTAGTGTCTAAGAATTCCACTGAAACCTCACTATGTATAAGGGTAAATTCTATCCCTGGGATAGCAGAGTTTAAGTCACATACAAAGGATTCTAGGGATCCAACGTCACCCCACCACACGCCAAACACGTCATCTATAAAATGCCACCAGGCTGCACCATATTCCAAGAACATCTTATTAGTATATACAAAATTCTCTTCAAAGCTGTTCATGAACAGGTTGGCGTATGCTGGGGCAACGTTGGATCCCATTGCAGTCCCCTTGACCTGTACATACCAGTTGTCTCGAAACAAAAAATAGTTCCAGTACAGGATAAGAGTTAATAAATCACAAATAAATTCTATTTGAGGAGAATTATATGTACCAGTACCACTTAAAAGTTTCCTAATAACTCCTATACCTGTCTCATGCTTGGTGGCAGTATAAAGACTTTTTACATCAAGTGTGAAGAGTATATATTTCTTACTGGGTAGATGTAAACTGTATAATTTATCAAGGAAATCACTAGTATCTTTGATGTAGGCCGACATTTTAATTACTTCATGTTGTAAAATTTTATCAAGGAAAATGGCTATGTTAGTGAAGATAGAATCTACACTGGAGACTATGGGCCTCCCTGGGGGGCATTTAGCATTTTTATGCACTTTTGGCACAGTATAGAATATGGGTGTCCTAGGATGTTGTTTGTACAAATAATCAGATAATTTAGTATCAATGATATCATTCTTAACTGCCTTGGCAAGTATGTGTTTAATTTCCTTTTGTATTTTAAATACTGGATCCCCTGCAAGTGGATGATATGTAGTATTATCTTGTAATTGTGACAGTATTTCCTCTACATAATATTGTTTATCAAGAACAATGGTGGCACCACCCTTATCTGCTGCCCTCACTAAAATATCTTTCTGTTTTTCTTTTAAAGATTTAAAAGCCTGTTTTTCCTCTAAAGTCAGATTGTCATTTCTCTTATTTTTATTTTTACCACCTTGTTTGGAGATTTTTTCTTTTAAGTTACACCAATCATTGTTTACCATTTTAATAAATGTTTCCACACTGTTGTTACTAAAATTGGGCACAAATGTAGATTTGTTTCTAAGACCCATCTCCTTAGCCCTAAAACATTTGCTGGTATCTAAAGCATTTTGTGCACTAGGTGTTACTACATCTCCTTTATTAAACATTATTTGCAACCTTAAAGATCTGTAAAATAATTGCAAATTTTTTTCAATTTCAAATACATTTACATTACCAATAGGGCAAAAGGACAGTCCTTTGTTGAGCAGTTTGTACTCATTGTCCATGAGCTCAATGGAGGAAATGTTTAGAACCGTCTGTTCCTTTGGCTCCGTTGATTCCTCATGTTTCCTCTGCCTCTCCTGCTCCTTGTGCTCCGGGTGTCCATGGCGGTGCTTGTGTTTTCTGCCGCCTCTATGCTGCCTTCGTCGCTGGATAAAAAAGCCGGTGAAGCCTTCCCTGCAGAGGATTCCTGTGAAGTCTCGCTGACATCATCTCTATACGCCTGGTTCTCGCGAGATCCTCCTCTGTTGCGAGTATTACCATGGAAACGTCGGCCTCTCATGAAGCTCCCTCTGTCTGAAAACGATCCTCTCCATCTATACACTCTCCCACTGAGGTAATCCTGTTCATCCCTCAGGAACTTGGATCGCTTGGTTTCCTTAATCTCAGTCTCCATTATTTTGATCTTCACATCTACCTCTTTGATCATCTTATCCAGCTCATCAACGGTAAATATTTTGCTCAGTTCACTTGTTGTTTTCAGTACTTGTTCTCTTTGTATTTCAATTTCTTTTAGCAAGTATTCGACTGTCAGGATTAGCAGATCGTATGAGCATTTGTTTAAAATAGCCTCAAACTTGTTGCAATATTCTTCATTATTTCTCAATAGAGTAGGCCTGGTATTCATCCTCAGGCCTCTGGGGATACGTCTGACTTTATGATACTCAGCCAGTGTTGTAGCGTGTAAGTCCCAGGCTGTAATCCTCCTCCTTGTTTTCTCATATTCTTTGCTGAGCTCATCCGTTGCAGCATTACTTAGGAACTCCCTTGAGCCCCTCACCAAAGTGGTAATCCTTATTGCTTCTTGTTCACTATACATAAAGATTTTGGTTCCATCTGTTTTCACTTTGTCTGCCATTCCAGGCAGAATTTCAGATGCTCAGTACTCTGCAGTAATACAGTCCACAAAAGTAGTAAATGAGTACAGCACCTGTTGGTTCCTTAAAGCAGGTTTTAGTTCTGTATGATGCCCGTGGAGAAAGGGTTACTGCCACCCTTACAGCAACATAGACAAATGGAATCCACAGCACCAATTAGGTAAAAGAAAATACCTTTATTTTCACATTACATGCGACGTTTCGGCCTTCACAGCCTTAATCATGCATACAAAACACTTCAGCCTCTGTCCACAGTATATAGGCTGATCAATTAAAACATTAATTACAAACAGATTTGACAAAATGTTTCACACAGAGCAATTACTCCCTCTAGTGTTAGTCATATTTTAAACAAAGCCATATGGGTCAGAAATCTTATGGTTCTTATCCCTGTCTAGGGTGCTCTAATTGCCATGCAATGATAAAAGGGAAAGAATTTTCCCATCCAAGAACAGGGCATAAATATAAAATTAATGGTTATTATACATGTGAGACATCCTACGTAATCTATCTTATTAAATGCCCGTGTTCTCTTATTTACATTGGAGAATCGACTAGAAAAGGCAGGGAAAGAATTAATCAGCATAAGTCCAACTTGAGATGTGGTAATAAAGAAGCTCCTGTTTCTAATCATTTTATCCAGGCAGGCCACAACATAAGTCAAATTAGGTGGCAGATTATTGACCATGTAGGTACATTAAGAGGAGGGGGTGACAGGGAGAGGATCCTTAAACAAAAAGAAACTTACTGGATCCATAAATTAGATTGTATGTACCCTAAAGGGTTAAATAGAGAAATAGATTTCTCTGTCTTTCTCTAAATGTAACAGTAAAAATTCAAAACAAAAAACATTTTCTTCAAAAAAATTTTTTTTAGTTAGTTTTGGTTTAGTTAAACAGATAGGTAAAGTCACTTGTTCACTTAAACACATAGGTAAAGTTTATCAGTAAGATTGGTAAAAGGTGTCAGTAATATACTTTAGAAATATTACTATAGAAATATAAGATTGCAGTAAGACTTGTTCCTATATATTTTCTTGTTTTTAATGACACTTGTACATTCAGTGGAAACTCCTCTAGTAATTGTATTTTTGGTAACTTGAGAGTTAAATTTTATAGGATGTAGTAAAATATGACTAACACTAGAGGGAGTAATTGCTCTGTGTGAAACATTTTGTCAAATCTGTTTGTAATTAATGTTTTAATTGATCAGCCTATATACTGTGGACAGAGGCTGAAGTGTTTTGTATGCATGATTAAGGCTGTGAAGGCCGAAACGTCGCATGTAATGTGAAAATAAAGGTATTTTCTTTTACCTAATTGGTGCTGTGGATTCCATTTGTCCATGCAGGCCATATAGAGCTGACAACATTCGGTGTTGTATCAGCTATAAAAATAATAAGAACTGTACTATCAAAATACAGACAATGAAGGGCCTATGAAGACTGAGCAAAGGTTGGATTGTAGTATTTTGTTCGGCTAATCATGATGGCCATGTAGACCGCCCGTAACAGGGATGAAAGTGCTAAGAATAGTACTAATTGAAACAACAGAGTTAGCCATGGGTGTTAGTCTAAGACCACTCGGCTTTTTTTTGGGTTTGGGTGCAGCTAATCATGAAGGACAGATAGACCTGCCACCATTTGGTGTTGTAACAGGTATGAAAATGCAAAGAACAGTACTACATAACACAACCTACTTACCATGGGTCCCAGAACATATGTTTGGTTGTTATATTTTGTAAGGGTAATCATGCAGGCCATATAGACCTCCACCGATAGGGTGAGTATGAGTAACAGCTATTAAAATGCGAAGGACATTACTAATTAACACAACATAGTTACCATGGGTCGCAGACCAAGAGCAGATGTCTTATTATTATATTTTGTATGGGTAATCATCCAGGCCGTATAGACCTCACCAAATAGGGGGAGTTACAGAGATTAAAGTGCTAAGAATGGTAGTACTTAAAACACAACCTGGTTAAAATAGGTAGCAGACCACATGTCTTATTATTATAATTTTTCAGGGTAATCTGGCAGGCCATATAGAACTCCCACGATAGGGGGGGGGGCACAGGGATTAAAGTGCTAAGAAAAGTACTAATTGACACAAGCTAGTTGGGTCCAAGAACGCATGTTTGATTATTAGAATTTATTAGGGTAACTATATATCTAACAAATATATCTATTTCTCTTCTATCGATTCTATCTAACTATCAATCTATGTATATCTATCTATCCTATCTATCACTATCAATCTATCTTCTGTCCGGGATGTTTTGAGACAGCCACTTTGGGAATGTTAGTTGATTTAGACCCATTATGGCTTAAAAGCAGACTCTGCATCAACTATGTCATTTTCCATGGGAGTTTTGCCAGGGATCCCCCTCCAGCATGCAACAGTCCAGGTGTTAGGACCCTTGAAACAACTTTTCCATCACTATTGTGGCCAGAAAGAGTCCTTGTAGGTTTTAAAGTTCGCCTGCCTATTGAATTCAATGGCGGTTCGCGCGGTTCGCACGTTCGCGAACAATACCGGAAGTTCGAGTCCGCTGTTCGCGAACCGAAAATTTTAGGTTCGCGACATCACTAATTATAAGGTGTTTCCAATTAAAACAAGTGAGAGCCTCATGGGAATAGACTTAAACTATGGTCATGGAAACAATAAAGGCAGGTGAACAAATAAATAGTGCCAAAGAGTCAGCAGGGTAATAATTATACCCAGTCAGATATTAGATCAAACAAAGCTGCACTATGTCTATGGGGTCTAAGAGATTATACAATAAATGTCACTGAACAAGAGGGTAGGTATACCAATATTATAACATTGATCTGGGAACCTTTTACTGCAACTCCCTTACATATGCAAGTGAACATTACCAAAGCATTGACAAAATGGCAGATTACTTGTCATAGGGTAGTTGAAGAGCACCAAGCCTACATGAGATGTGAAAAAATAAACACATTTTATATCTAAACAATAAAAGCCAACAGGGCTAAAAAACAGACAATAATCAGACTCCAGAAGAATTCTGCCAAAAATGAGCAGGAGGGGACTACAAAGGTTTTATGTGAGTGGGAGCAAAAGTCACACACATTTTGTAGTACACAAATGTTTTTTCCTGATGTAATACTGGTTGATGCTTGTCACTGTAATGCTATTATTAAGGAACGATGTTAAGCAGAGTTCCAGAGCAGCATCATGTCAGAGCGAAGTCTCAGAAACAAAGTCACCCCACACCGGTAGGTGTACATACCCTCAACTGTCCCTTCCAGCAGTCCCCCTGGTATATAAGGAAACATAAAGAGACTAGAGCTTCAGATGAGTAAGGCTGTGATGCAGCAGCTAATCACACTTTTACTCGCAGCTCTATCCATTCCAGCAAGTGCCCACGAAGAATAAAGTTAGACACAGTCTTAATAGGGAGGGCTCTAGAGATCACATTCCCCAGCCAGCCAGTTCCGGGCTCAGATCCCTGGATGTATTGAGCGACATTTACCCCATGCCCAGCAACACCACCAGTGCAGAATAACGAGTCGGTAATGCATGCCAAGGAATAGGGAGTGTCCAGCCTAATTATGGTATGCTGCGCCGGGTCTGTCACATCAACCAGTGTTACCAATCTGGATGATGGCGGCAGATCTTGACATGTGCCGGGTAGTATAGTGCAGAAGGTCATCACATCATGGATTGAAGCAGTCTGAGCAGAGGCCACCATTTTTGTGTCTATCTTGTAGGTTGTCAAGCCATCCTGAGCATTTCTGCTCATACACACTTCCTGCAGGAGTTCGCCCATTGATGCTGATAAGGACTCAAACAGAGGACTGAACATTTCAATCACGCCAGAGGTGATATGTTCCATTTGGCCAGGTCACACAGTTCGGCGGTAGAGCCCAATGGCGTTAATACTAAGAAATGACTTCACAGGAGCCAAGAGATGTCAAATCTTGATCCTGGTAGATACCTGGGCACAATGCTTGCCAAGGGTGATATGGATGGCTAAAAGTGTGGCCACTAATTATTGATAATATTAAGAGCTGAAACAGAGCATTATCAGTCCGTGGCCATCTTGGTACGCCGCCCACCGGAAGTCCCACTTATTTTGATTTATATTGCAAATTAATTCAAGGGTACTTTTAAACTGATGAAAATGAATTATGGTAACTTATTTAAGGAATTAAATGAAAATTACTTGAAGTCATTGTATAATGTTGAACAGTATTCTATAATTTAAAAAAGCCAGAGGATAATAGATTTTTTTTTTTACTGCTCCAGCCTTTAAACTTGGACTATTCACTGCAAAGATTTTAATTAAATCAGATTGTCATAACAACAAAGGAATCATTTTAAGATAAATGAGAAATTTGTTACTCTTAGAACCATAAAGAATAACGCAGCAACCTTTTTTTTCTAAGAAGCTGCAGAATTATTGGAATCTGAAAAAAGTATTCTGTTTTATTAACAGTTTTACTTAGAAACCAGTGAATCTAAAGTAAAATATTTAAATAGTCAAAGCTGATAATAAATGGTTTAGCATGGTCTAGTTCTTTTTATATTGCTCAAATCATTTATTGGAAAGGTTTATAGAAAAGATTCCCAGTTTTGTGATAAAATGCTCTGTTTTATTATTTATGGTATATCCATTTATACTTTGTTTATGATATAGCTCAGTCAGTTTATTTAAAATTCTGAGGTCTCTTTTTTTGTTCTTTCCCTCATTCCCAAATGGATTTTCGTTCACTTTTGAACTCGTGTCTAGAGTGAACTCTTGTGTAGCTTGCGTCTACATATAAAGTCATATAAAGTGAACATCAGTACCAGTATAATCAAGCATTTTTGTAATATATGTTATTATAGTTTTTGTGAAAACACATTATACTCCCAGCATATACAAGTAGGCCATTCTCCTCCTGCTCAGGTTGGATGTGGATGTAGGATGTGTCTTAAAGCATACTCCATAAGAGAATGTGTGTGCACATGATCTATTTCCATATGCAGTACTGTACATGTCAAATGTTTTAGAGCAAGGGAATTATGGCCCTAATCCTTAATAGGTGAAAAGTCTATCACCTAGATTACGAGTTTTGTCGGTAAGGCCGTGCGGTGCTAACGCTCAGTTTCAGTCACCGCTCACCTACAAACAACGCTGGTGTTACAGGTTTTTTTCAACCCGGCGTTAGCTTCTAAAAAGTGAGTGAAGAGCAAAATTTAGCTCCACATCTCACTGTAATACCAGCGCTGCTTACAGTAGCGGGGAGCTGGTAAAACGTGTTCGTGCACGATTTCCCCATAGGAAACAATGGGGCAGAATCGGCTGAAAAAACACCTGCAAAAAAGCAGCGTTCAGCTCCTAACGCAGCTCCATTGATTCCTATGGGGAAAGAAAATTAATGTCTACACCTAACACCCTAACATGAACCCTGAGTCTAAACACCCCTAATCTTACACTTATTAACACCTAATCTGCTGCCCCCGACATCGCCGACACCTGGTTTATATTATTAACCCCTAAAAGAAGGTACACAGTCCCACAATTTAACGCGTTTCACTCTCTCCAAGAGCTATATCAAGCTCTTGGAGAGAGTGAAACGCGTTAAATTGTGGGACTGTGTACCTTCTATCTGAAAGTTTTATTGCACTATACAAGAATTTTTTTTTCAACCCGGGTTGTTTTCCTAATGATTAATTTGTTTCAACTATTTCATCTACAGAACCTGCGTGCATAGCACTAAGGGCAAGTGAAGTCTATATACTAATATATCCCTCAGCTTGTATACACACTAAGAAGTGGAGTTCTAAAGGTACTCCTTCTCTGTGTCAGCTGGAAGTGGAAGTCGGAGCTGGTTGGTAGGGCTGAGACGAGCCCCCAGAGTGTCGGCCATGATGTCAGACGCCCAAAGTCACGAGGAACTAACTCATGAGCATCAAGATTGCGGGACGCACAGGACACTCTTTCCTTTCAGGACAACCAAATCTCTAAGGTACAATCCTATATTTTAAACAGGAACGTCATTTAATCCCTTAGGAGGTTTTTTGAATACCATCCATCGGCTATATGCTGACAAGTCATTTGACATTCTAAAGCTTACTACCTACCTATTTGGGATAACAGTGCTTTCCCCTTTTTTAACACTGCTGGATCCAATGGACTCTGGTATTATATATCAGTGCGGAACCTTTTCCTTTTAATATTTAGAAGTGCCTTCAATTCGCGTTTGTTTGGTGCTTATATATATAGATCTAATCTGTTGTATAGACTCTTTTTAGCGAATCTGCTGTTTATAATTTTAGGTACGATTTAGAGTATAGATTTAAGTGTGTACATTTATGTCAAATGTGGTATAGGTACTGGTTCTGACCGTCATCACTTAGATATTGTTTGTGACATCTCACATGAGGTATCCTTTTTTTTATATAATCTGTATTTTTTATGCTTAGCAATTCAGCTTAGACTGGAATATGTAGAGATTTTTTAACTTAAATGTTTTACATTAGTTTAGAGACGTCTCTATAGGTTCATTATAGTTATATGTAATAAAAATTTTAATTTCTTTCGATGGTTCTATATTTTTATTATATCTTAGCAAACGTATGTAGTTTCAATTTCTAGCTGGATATCTTTAGCTTTGAGCGCCCTTACTACCCTTTCTGTGTTTGTTAAGAAAATGTAACTAGTGTTTGCGAGGCCGGAGTGCGGCGGTTAAGGGGTTAATATATTTTTTTAAGTGGCGGCGATGTCCGGTCAGCAGATTAGGGGTTAAAAACTTTAGTTAACTATTTGCGATCGGGGAGGGGGCTCGGTTTAGGGGTTAATAGGTAGTTTATGGGTGTTAGTGTACTTTTTAGCACTTTAGTTAGGAGTTTTATGTTACGGCGTTAGCCCATAAAACTCTTAACTACTGACTTTTAAATGCGGTAGAAGTCTTGACAGGAGAGGGTGTACCGCTCACTTTCTCCAAGACTAGTAATACCGGCGTTAGGAAAATCCCATTAAAAAGATAGGATACGCAATTGACGTAAGGGGATTTGCGGTATGCTCGAGTCGCGGAAAAAAAGTGAGCGGTACACCTGTACCTGCCAGACTCGTAATACCAGCGGGCGTTAAAAAGCAGCGTTGGGACCTCTCAACGCTGCTTTTTTAGGCTAATGCAAGACTCGTAATCTAGGTGTATGATAGCATTGTGGCCTGACCACATAATAGTGACTCTGGATACTGTTGCTTTTTTTTTCTAATTATGAAAGACCTGAGTATATGCAGCATGTATTTGCTAAAGACTTGCTAAAGCTTAAAAAAACACTACATTTCTGGTAAGAACATGGTCTCACTTAAAGGTAAATTGTACTGTAACATTTTCTTTACTTTAATATCTTCTTTAATGTCTTAGGAATATCTCCTTTCCCTTTATTTTTTATTTTTTTAAATAGCTGTTTTTTTCCTTTTGAAACCACTACAATACAGAAAAATGCTGCAGCATGATATATAGAAAGGCTATGTAAAAAATCAACCTCTTAGTGGGGGATAGGAGAGGGAGAACAAGCCCTGTCTATTTGAAAGGGTGTTTCTAATTTGAAGAATGACCCCTTTTTAACTGTTTACCTGAGTACTTTGTCCCATAAATCAGACTTAATATTTATTATCAAAATGCCTAAGATTTTAAATGTTTGATTTCATTATAATTCCTTTAAAAAATAATTGAAATGTTTAATTTGACTAAAATGACTTCCACTGTTGTATATGGATATTACAATACAACCCAAGTTTGATGTAATAGAAAAAGCAAGGTAAAATATTTTAACTTGAACAGTATCAGAACTGTATAGTTAAACAAGACTTTTGTTTTTTGTGTCCTTAAAATCTGATAATATATTCCCTTCTTTATTTTCCTTTTTATGAAATGTAATATTACTACATCTTTGCTAAGATATTTTGTGTTTTGCTAAAATGTTTCTTTGATAACCCATGAATCCCTTATTGAAAATTTTACACTCCAGTTATTTTTTTCCCAAAGCTGATTGTTTGTGACTTGCTGTTTTCTTGACATGAAATAACCCCATTTTTTTTTTATATCAAAACAGATATTTCCAAAACTCCACTCTATACAATATACACAAGTAACGTTAAAATTAGGTACATTGGTAATTGCAAAATATTAATGGGATAAATAAGAGGGTTTTATTTTAACAGTGTTTTTTTATTACAGCATATCCATGTATACATGGATATAACCTTCCGGACTACAGTTTTAACTACTGAATTGTTATAAAAGAGAAGAATGGGGGAATACAGCAGACTAATAACAAGAAAAACCCACTTTTTAGAAAAAATGTCTCAGTGCTTTATCCTTGTCAGAGTGTAAGCACAAGTTTAGATAATTAGGGCCAGATAACAAGTAGTGCACTAGGTACCACTTTCAAGAAAGAGATATTTGCACTCCACTGTGTATTTCCAGCACATGCTAATGTGCGCTGGTATTACAAGTTAATAGCAATGGGGCATTTGGGGCACTTTTAGAAAATTAACTAGAGATCAGATCTCTGGTTAATTTTCTGAGCGCTAATTGGCTTGGTTAATTATCGTGCCCACGCAAACGGGTACATTTACCCATTTGTTGGCACGCAATAATTTAGCTCTCCACCTGTAATCTAGCCCTTAATAAATAATTGTAAATACAAAAAGGTAAAGTAGTTCTGAACCCTGTGTTTAATTATCACTGTCTTACAAAAATATCATGAAATATAAATCTGAAAACAAGCATAACCCCATACATACATAATATTTAGTAAATAATCAAAGTCATAACCGCCATAAAATTAAAAACACTTAAAACATAAAGTGATGGTAAATCCAAGCGTTTAACAAATGATAGGATTTACCATTACTAAAAATCAGGGGAAGTTTTATTCATCAACCGAGTGAAAAAGGGTGCTAAACGCACCCTTTCTGTGCCATTGCACAACGCTAAATTCAGTGACTCCGGCCACCCACAGCACAATGATCTTCTACCAATGAGGTGCCGCTTGCACCTCTGAACCAATAGCAGTTGCGTGCATACAGAAACACCGCTATTGGTTCAGAGGTGCAAATGTCACCTTGTTGAAGGAGATAGTTGTGGGCGTTTGAAGCCGCTGAATTTAGCGCTGTGCAACGGCACAGAAAGGGTGAGTTTAGCACCATTTTTTACATGGTTGATGAATGAAACTCCCCTTGATTTTTAGTGATAGTAAATCCTAGCGTTTGTTAAACGCTTTGATTTTCCATCACTTTAACACTATAAATGTTCATAGTATTAACATATCCAGTGGTGGAAATTACAATGTATCTATATTGTGATAGCTGCAGCTGCCAGATAAATAATATACCTGTTAATATTACACTCCAAGTCTCGCTGCAGATAAATGAAAAAAATCCTAATTATTCCCACAAACCGAAACTTAGATATTAAATTATCACAGCTAAGGTAAGCAGTTTAAAAAGGAGAGACACAGCTTTGCTTTTCCTTTTTAAGTTGCAGTCATAAGTCAAATGCTTGCAAAAGCTTCTCTAGAATCCCCTGTGTTCAGAATTAGCAGACATTTATGTGTTTACCATTGCGTTTGGTGATGAGAAGGCCGCAAATTGCATCTAGGCACCGCACTTCTGAAAGAGGATTTTTAGACACGCTATGGCAGAGGATGCAGGGTCCATTTGGAATGACGTAACAGTTGAAATTCTCAAAATTGAGCCCCAAAACTATATATATTTCTAAAGTAGATAACCAAAGGTATTGATTTAGGCCCATTTTGACATGTTTCATACAACCATTTGGTTATCAGATATATTCCAAATGCGATCATATAAAAAAAAATCATTAACTGTTTCTCACTTAAATTATTTTCACACAACTTGTGCAGTCATTAGACAAATTATTGCAAAAGCTTGTCTAGGATCCGTTGTGTTCAGGATTAGCAGACATTTAGGTTTTACCATTGAAACGCGCGTTAGGGGCAGGGACATAGTTCCCTATTTTTAGTCGCTTACCAGGATGTGCTTATGACCATAATCGGCTCTCCGCTATACTTTAATTGATATCAGCATCTCAGTCAGTGTAAATGTAAACAAGTTCCCAATATAGAAGGAACTTTAATCAGTTCAGCTATTAGGCATTGACTTTAGTGTGCTCTAATTTACCAGTACATTGTTTGGGATTAAATAGCATAATCTGTAAGCCTCCTTTTTTGTGCGATATTGTTTTCACTGACTCTTTATTCAAGTATTTACCGCAGATCAGTGCAAATATTGCTATATATTAGCATTATCCTTGGTTTAAGCTATTTTTAATGTGAGTATGTGTGTGCGAGTGCACGCTGTTTGACTGGTTCTTTTGCTTCCTTTTTAAATAAAGTTATTTGGTTTGCATGATTTTTGAACCTTAGTTCTCGCACTATTATATACAGAGTAATGCTAACTTTTTTCTTGTGGTGCAGCACAGTTGCATTTTTTGTAAATACTATTACAATTAGCCTTTTTCACTCTGCTGTTCAGCAAGCTACATAATAATCTTACATTTATCTCAATAGAGCTGCCTGGACAGAGAATATACAAAACTTATATTTTTTCCCTTTACCCTTTTGTTAAAAAATGCAGGTATAGGTATACAAACATATTTATAGAAATGTGAATTTAAGAATAAAAGGGTATCCTGTAAGTGAAGAACATTGGAATGCAAAATATGTACGGTAAATGTACAGTAAAACACATATAAACACATAAATACATATGTATACATATATTGACAGTTAAGTAGCTGAAAACATGAAAAATCATTTTTATTCAATATTCATATTTAATAAAGTGTTTTGTTATCTATTTACTGTAATTATTTCACACTCCAATGTTCTTCACATAGGGGGATATGTTTTTTGTATTTTTGAAAGATATTCATATATATATATATTTATATATATATTTATATATATATATACTGTACTTTTATATAATCATCTATATATATTGGTATAGATATTTATTGTACCAAAATACCGTCATATACATATGTAAATATGTATTTATGAATAAATAGAACATATTCTGTTGTATGTCGAGAACATTGGAATGTGAAATATTAATATTTTATGTTGGATTAGCGTGCTTGGTGAAACCCGATCAGGTTTATGTGTAAGTAGGGTGCCATACCCCCCCCCCACACACACATACTTTTTGTGGCTCCATTGAAGTCTGTGGGAGAATACGTTAATGTGATTGTAATATTCGAAGTTCGGCTTTTTGCATGCGTCGGATTAGCATGCAAGCAAAAACTTTTTACTTTCAACTTGTAATAAGCGCGGTATCCGATGCATGCTAAAAAGCTAGCCTCAAGCACAGTTAACACTTGGGCGTGAGAGATAAATAGCACTCCATTCGTAATATAGCCCTCAATATTCAAAAGAAAAAGGGCGTAACTCTCCAGGACTGTGAGATCTCTTTCATTTCTGTATGTGAAGGAGAGACAAGCCCAGTGCAATGTAGCACTGCATACTATGAATGTTTTGTACACTAACACTTTGTGCTTTTCATTTTATATTACTGTACGTTTCAGATTGAGTCCTTTCAGTATTATTGCATTTAAGCTTTCCACTTTCTCATTTATATTGTAATACATTTAGCTTTAGCAGTGATTTTACAAATTCTAAATATATTTTGGAAGTTTCTGTATTACTTTAACAAATTAGGATCATACTGATTTATCATCGGTCTGTCCGACATGATCCGCTCAGCGGATCATGTCCGACAGACATTGATGAATGCCGACAGCATATGCTGTCTGCATTTTTCATTGCACAAGCAGTTCTAGTGAACTGCTTGTGCAATTCCGCCCCCTGCAGATTTGCAGCCGATCGGCCACTAGCAGGGGGTGTCAATCAACCCAATCGTATAGGATCGGGCAGATTGCAGGCTGCAGCCTCAGAGGCAGCGGACCAGTTATGGAGCAGTGGTCTTAAGATTGCTGCTTCATAACTGCTGTTTCCGGCGAGACTGAAGGCTCCTGCTGAAACAGGGGCATCAGGAGCAATTCGGCCTTTGATAAATCGGCCCCTTTGCCTATTTCTGTGTAGCTATTACACTGCACCTTGTATTTGCTGCATTGCACACTAAAATTAACAGCTTCAAAAAGTGGAAGGGTCAGGGCAGTTCCCTGAGCTGAACAGGGGAGTTTCCAGGGTATGATTAATGCTCTCTCACCAGTCTTGTGAAATTTTGTAAGCAGTTTACATAAGCTGGTCACACCGATTTATCTTGCCAACTGTATGCAGATGAAGTTTTCCCAAAATTTGGAATACACATATTATAACTAACAGAAAAGTAATATATACAAAAATATAGACACAAGCTAGTTAAATTGTAGTGAAAACATTTCAATTTAATTTGTAATTCATGCATACTGAACCTTTATATCAGCCCCTGGTGTTCTCCAGTTACCTTCGCTCTCCCATGCAAAATTTTGTATCCCAGAGAGATATATTACTTTCTGTGGCATCTCTCATCTCTCTAGGACTCTCTGGGACTTCCAGGTTCCTCCCCTTAAGAAAATGGCCTCTATTTACTAAAGTCCGACAGTGCGGATCAGGTCTGCCAGACCTCGCTGAACACGGAGAGCAATATGCTCTCCGCATTCAGCATTGCACCAGCAGCTCACAAGAGCTGCTGGTGCAACGCTGCCCCCGTACTTGATCGGGTTGAATTCCGGCGATATCTCTCTGCCTGCTCAGAGCAGGCGGACAGGGTTATGGAGCAGCGGTCTTTCTGACCGCTGCTTCATAACTGCTGTTTCTGGCGAGCCTGCAGGCTCGCCAGAAACAAGGGGCATCAAGCTCCATTCGGAGCTTGATAGATAGGCCCCAATGTATTGAGTTCAGCCCCTGTGAAGTCTGCTGTATAAGCTCTTTCCAAACTAAAGAAAGTTTGATTAACGGGCCCATATAAAGTAATTAAGCTCTCTGGGAAACTGACAGTTTTCAGTTTCAATTTAAAAAGTAGAATGCAATGCAATTTGTAAATTATATACATAAATATAAAAAGTATGAAACTAATTTGTTAAAGTTACAGAAATTGTGAAAGCATAATCTGAATTTATAAAATCACAATCCTAAATACACTGCTGTATACAAAATAAAATATGAAATAGAAAGTGCAAAGTTTAAATGTAATAAAAGTTCATCTAAAGTTTAAAGTGGTATACAATACAAAGCACAAAGTGTAAATGCAACAGAACTCTCATATCCTGCAATACTATATTGCACTGACCTTGTCTCTACTTCACATACAGAAATGCAGGGAATGCAAAATCTGCTTTTTCTTCAGGTAATTCAGATTAAACAAATCTGCTGGTGTGAAGTTTGTATGATTTTGGGTTATTCCAAATTAAAGTGCTTTCCAGAGGTGGTTGTGCCTTTGTTTTCTTGGGAGAAAATTGGGGTTCATCTTCAATGTCACTTTGCTCAATATCTGGGTTAAGCTGGTATGAGAGGGTTCAATATCTGAATTTGATTTATTAAGAAAATCCTCAAGACTAAGGCCTAGATTTAGAGTTGGGCGGTAGCCGTGAAAACCAGCGTTAGAGGGTCCTAACGCTGGTTTTAGGCTACCGCCGGTATTTGGAGTCAGTCAGGAAAGGGTCTAACACTCACTTTGCAGCCGCGACTTTTCCATACCGCAGATCCCCTTACGTCAATTGCGTATCCTATCTTTTCAATGGGATCTTTCTAACGCTGGTATTTAGAGTCGTGGATGAAGTGAGCGTTAGAAATCTAACGACAAAACTCCAGCGGCAGAAAAAAGTCAGTAGTGAAGAGCTTTCTGGGCTAACGCCGGTTTATAAAGCTCTTAACTACTGTGCTCTAAAGTACACTAATAAACCAATAAACTACCTATGTACCCCTAAACCGAGGCCCCCCCACATCGCCGCGACTCTATAAAATTTTTTAACCCCTAATCTTCCGCTCCGTACACTGCCGCCAACTACGTTATCCCTATGTACCCCTAATCTGCTGCCCCTAACACCGCTGACCCCTATATCATATTTATTAACCCCTAATCTGCCCCCCACAACGTCGCCTCCACCTGCCTACACTTATTAACCCCTAATCTGTCGTCCGCACGCCGCCAGCTACATTATAGCTATGTACCCCTAATCTGCTGCCCCAACACCGCCGACCCCTATATTATATTTATTAACCCCTAATCTGCCCCCCACAACGTCGCCTCCACCTGCCTACACTTATTAACCCCTAATCTGCCGAGCGGACCGCACCGCTATTATAATAAAGTTATTAACCCCTAATCCGCCTCACTCCCGCCTCAATAACCCTATAATAAATAGTATTAACCCCTAATCTGCCCTCCCTAACATCGCCGACACCTAACTTCAAGTATTAACCCCTAATCTGCCGATCGGAGCTCACCGCTACTCTAATAAATTTTTTAACCCCTAAAGCTAATTTTAACCCTAACCCTAATACCCCCCTAAATTAAATATAATTTTATTCTAACAAAATAAATTAACTCTTATTAAATAAATGATTCCTATTTAAAGCTAAATACCTGTAAAATAAATCCTAATATAGCTACAATATAAATTATAATTATATTATAGCTATTTTAGGATTAATATTTATTTTACAGGCAACTTTGTATTTATTTTAACCAGGTACAATAGCTAAAATAGTTAAAATAATTACAAAATTACCTGTAAAATAAATCCTAACCTAAGTTACAATTAAACCTAACACTACACTATCAATAAATTAATTAAATACAATACCTACAATTATCTACAATTAAACCTAACACTACACTATCAATAAATGAATCAAATACAATATCTACAATTATCTACAATTAAACCTAACACTACACTATCAATAAATTATTTAAATAAAATATCTACAAATACATACAATGAAATAAACTAACTAAAGTACGAAAAATAAAAAAGAACTAAGTTACAAAAAATAAAAAAATATTTACAAACATTAGAAAAATATTACAACAATTTTAAACTAATTACACCTACTCTAAGCCCCCTAATAAAATAACAAAGCCCGCCAAAATAAAAAATGCCCTACCCTATTCTAAATTAAAAAAGTTCAAAGCTCTTTTACCTTACCAGCCCTGAACAGGGCCCTTTGCGGGGCATGCCCCAAAGAATTCAGCTCTTTTGCCTGTAAAAAAAAACATACAATACCCCCCCCCAACATTACAACCCACCACCCACATACCCCTAATCTAACCCAAACCCCCCTTAAATAAACCTAACACTAAGCCCCTGAAGATCTTCCTACCTTATCTTCACCTCACCGGGTCCCGATCTGTCCAGAAGAGCCTCCGATGTCTTGATCCAAGCCCAAGCGGGGGGCTGAAGAGTGACGTCCATCCTCGGGCTGAAGTCTGGATCCAAGCGGCGGCTGAAGAAATCCATCATCGGCTGAAGTCGGAAGTCCATCATCGGGATGAAGTCTTCTATTAAGCCGCATCTTCAATCTTCTTTCTTCTGGATCGGAGCCATCTTCTTTCCAACCGACGCGGATCCAACCTCTTCAACCGACGCCTACTCGCCGAATGACGGTTCCTTTAAATGACATCATCCAAGATGGCGTCCCTCGAATCCCTCGATTGGATCAGGCAATCGGATTGAACTTGATTCTGATTGGCTGATTCCATCAGCCAATCAGAATATTCTTACCTTAATTCCAATTGGCTGATAGAATCCTATCAGCCAATCGGAATTCGAGGGACGCCATCTTGGATGATGTCATTTAAAGGAACCGTCATTCGGCGAGTAGGCGTCGGTTGAAGAGGTTGGATCCGCGTCGGTTGGAAAGAAGATGGCTCTTCTGGACAGATCGGGACCCGGTGAGGTGAAGATAAGGTAGGAAGATCTTCAGGGACTTAGTGTTAGGTTTATTTAAGGGGGGTTTGGGTTAGATTAGGGGTATGTGGGTGGTGGGTTGTAATGTTGGGGGGGGTATTGTATGTTTTGTTTTTTTTTACAGGCAAAAGAGCTGAATTCTTTGGGGCATGCCCCGCAAAGGGCCCTGTTCAGGGCTGGTAAGGTAAAAGAGCTTTGAACTTTTTTAATTTAGAATAGGGTAGGGCATTTTTTATTTTGGGGGGCTTTGTTATTTCATTAGGGGGCTTAGAGTAGGTGTAATTAGATTAAAATTGTAATATTTTCCAATGTTTGTAAATATTTTTTTATTTTTTGTAACTTAGTTCTTTTTTATTTTTCATACTTTAGTTAGTTTATTTCATTGTATTTATTTCTAGGTATTGTATTTAATTAATTTATTGATAGTGTAGTGTTAGGTTTAATTGTAACTTAGGTTAGGATTTATTTTACAGGTAATTTTGTAATTATTTTAACTATTTTAGCTATTAAATAGTTCTTAACTATTTAATAGCTATTGTACCTGGTTAAAATAAATACAAAGTTGCCTTTAAAATAAATATTAATCCTAAAATAGCTATAATATAATTATAATTTATATTGTAGCTATATTAGGATTTATTTTACAGGTAAGTATTTAGATTTAAATAGGAATAATTTATTTAATAAGAGTTAATTTATTTCGTTAGAATAAAATTATATTTAACTTAGGGGGGTGTTAGGGTTAGGGTTAAAATTAGCTTTAGGGGTTAAAAAATTTATTAGAGTAGCAGTGAGCTCCGATCGGCAGATTAGGGGGTAATACTTGAAGTTAGGTGTCGGCGATGTTAGGGAGGGCAGATTAGGGGTTAATACTATTTATTATAGGGTTATTGAGGCGGGAGTGAGGCGGATTAGGGGTTTATAACTTTATTATAATAGCGGTGCGATCCGCTCGGCAGATTAGGGGTTAATAAGTGTAGGCAGGTGGAGGCGACGTTGTGGGGGGCAGATTAGGGGTTAATAAATATAATATAGGGTTCGGCGTTGTTAGGGGCAGCAGATTAGGGGTACATAGCTATAATGTAGCTGGCGGCGGCGTGCGGTCGACAGATTAGGGGTTAATAAGTGTAGGCAGGTGGAGGCGACATTGTGGGGGGCAGATTAGGGGTTAATTATATAATATAGGGGTCGGCGGTGTTAGGGGCAGCAGATTAGGGGTACATAGGGATAATGTAAGTAGCGGCGGAATACAGAGCGGCAGATTAGGGGTTAAAAAAAATATGCAGGTGTCAGCGATAGCGGGGGCGGCAGATTAGGGGTTAATAAGTGTAAGGTTAGGGGTGTTTAGACTCGGGGTACATGTTAGGGTGTTAGGTGCAGACTTAGGGAGTGTTTCCCCATAGAAAACAATGGGGCTGCGTTAGGAGCTGAACGCGGCTTTTTTGCAGGTGTTAGGTTTTTTTTCAGCACAAATGGCCCCATTGTTTTCTATGGGGGAATCGTGCACAAGCACGTTTTTGAAGCTGGCCGCTTCCGTAAGCACCGCTGGTATCTAGAGTTGCAGTGGCGTTAAATTATGCTCTACTCTCCCTTTTTGGAGCCTAACGCACTGAAAACCCAGCCATTCTGTGAACTCTAAATACCAATAAGTATTTAAAAGGTGCGTGGGAAAAAAGCACGTGTAGCTAACGCACCCCTTTGGCCGCAGAACTCTAAATCTAGGCGTAAAACTTTTTTGTGCTGTTTTTCTTTCCACAAGGAATACCAAACTCTGATAGAATACAGTTTAGATCTCTGCTTTCTCTCCCCTTGTATATATTAGTAAAATAAATAATAATAAGGATCCTAAAATAATTATAAGGAAATTTAAAAAAAAATACAAAATTTTTTTATGCTTTTCTAACGCCTAGATTTAGAGTTTGGCGGTAGCCGTCAAAACCAGCGTTAGAGGCTCCTAACGCTGGTTTATACCGCCCGCTGGTATTTGGAGTCAGTCATTAAAGGGTCTAACGCTCACTTTGCAGCCGTGACTTTTCCATACCGCAGATCCCCCTACGCCAATTGCGTATCCTATCTTTTCAATGGGATCTTCCTAACGCTGGTATTTAGAGTCTTGGCTGAAGTGAGCTTTAGAACTCTAACGACAAAACTCCAGCCGCAGAAAAAAACCAGGAGTTAAGAGCTTTTTGGGCTAACGCCGGTTCATAAAGCTCTTAACTACTGTGCTCTAAAGTACACTAACACCCATAAATTACCTATGTACCCCTAAACCGAGGCCCCCCCACATCGCCGCCATTCTATTAAATTTTTTCAACCCCTAATCTGCCGACCGCACACCGCCACCAGCTACGTTATACTTATGTACCCCTAATCTGCTGCCCCTAACACCGCCGACCCCTATATTATATTTATTAACCCCTAATCTGCCCCCCTCAACGTCGCCGACACCTACCTACACTTATTAACCCCTAATCTGCCGACCGGACCTCGCCGCTACTATAATAAAGTTATTAACCCCTAATCCGCCTCACTCCCGCCTCAATAACCCTATAATAAATAGTATTTACCCCTAATCTGCCCTCCCTAACCTCACCGACACCTAACTTCAAGTATTAACCCCTAATCTGCCGACCGGACCTCACCGCTACTATAATAAATGTATTAACCCCTAAAGCTAAGTCTAACCCTAACACTAACACCCTCCTAAGTGAAATATAATTTAAATCTAACGAAATAAATTAACTCTTATTAAATAAATTATTCCTATTTAAAGCTAAATACTTACCTGTAAAATAAACCCTAATATAGCTACAATATAAATTATAATTATATTGTAGCTATTTTAGGATTAATATTTATTTTACAGGGAACTTTGTAATTATTTTAACCAGGTACAATAGCTATTAAATAGTTATTTACTATTTAATAGCTACCTAGTTAAAATAATTACAAAATTACCTGTAAAATAAATCCTAACCTAAGTTACAATTAAACCTAACACTACACTAGCAATAAATTAATTAAATAAAATACCTACAATTATCTACAATTAAACCTAACACTACACTATCAATAAATTAATTAAATAAAATACCTACAATTAAATACAATTAAATAAACTAACTAAAGTAGAAAAAATAAAAAAGAACTAAGTTACAAAAAAAAATAAAAAAATATTACAACAATTTTAAACTAATTACACCTACTCTAAGCCCCCTAATAAAATAACAAAGCCCCCAAAATAAAAAAATGCCCTACCCTATTCTAAAATTAAAATAGAAAATCTCTTTTACCTTACCAGCCCTTAAAAGGGCCATTTGCGGGGCATGCCCCAAAGAATTCAGCTCTTTTGCCTGGAAAAAAAACATACAATACCCCCCCAACATTACAACCCACCACCCACATACCCCTAATCTAACCCAAACCCCCCTTAAATAAACCTAACACTAAGCCCCTGAAGATCTTCCTACCTTATATTCACCACACCGGGTATCAGCAATCTGTCCAGGCTCCGATGTCTTGATCCAAGCCCAAGCAGGGGGCTGAAGACATCCATCCTCCGGCTGAAGTCTTGATCCAAGCGGGCAGAAGAGGACATCCGGACCGGCAAACATCTTCATCCAGGAGGCATCTTCTATGTTCTTCCATCCGATGACGAGTGGCTGATCTTCAAGACCTCCAGCGCGGATCCATCCTCTTCTTCCGACGACTAGACGACGAATGAAGGTTCCTTTAAGGGACGTCATCCAAGATGGCGTCCCTCGAATACCGATTGGCTGATAGGATTCTATCAGCCAATCGGAATTAAGGTAGGAAAATTCTGATTGGCTGATGGAATCAGCCAATCAGAATCAAGTTCAATCCGATTGGCTGATCCAATCAGCCAATCAGATTGAGCTCGCATTCTAATCTGCTGCCCCTAGGGGCAGCAGATTAGGGGTACATAGCTATAATGTATTGGAATTTGAAAAGATACCAATGGCACTACTAACGTATGAGACCTTGATTCCTACACTTATTCAATAGTTTGTCAGGATGTGGGTGCTGTGTATAGAACCGTATTTAGCAAAGAAAGAGAAAGTATACACTTCTAGCACTCCTGGGTCTAAAAGTAAATTAAATCTAACTGGATGATACAAATTATTCCCTAAGGAATAAGTGGAAGGGGAGAAAACAGATTGCAAATTAAAATATAACTTTTATTGGGTTACGTTTAAAATAGGAATACACTTAAAATCACACTTAAGCACCGATTTTATTGATGTCAGCGAATAAGTACAAGTTAAGGTTATTGCTCCTAGTACTTTAGTGTTAAATGTGGGCTGGAGTAAGGACTGCTATATACTTGTATCTGGAGATCTGATACACTAAATTATCTGTGTCCGAAGTTACCAATTCTTATGTAAGAATTAAGTATATAATGTATTCTTTATGTCTCCATAGTAATATATCTTTCTATGCGAAGCTTGATTAGAATTGAACAGTGGGTATATAACTTCAAATATTTCTGCTTGTTTCCAGCTGAGATTATATATACCCCACTTATTATTAGGATTCTAAATAAAATCTCTTAACTTGTTCAAAATAACTCCGCTTTTGTATTGCAGTTGCCTACCAAAAGATTAAAGTATAGGCTATTCCCTCCACAGTATCAAAAGCTAACTTACATAAATGCTTTAAAATTGTATATAAATAATTGAACTGAATTATAATACAATTTATGTTTATTGAAACAATGTATATCGTTGTTCAACTGAATAGACTTTTATGTGTTTGGTTTCTCTGCTAAAGCTGTAGTTCAGGATATGCCTGAGTGGTATATTACACGACTTGTGAATCATACATAGTTTTTATGTTATGAACGAACTTCGGTGAAATTTATCTGCTCACAATTTCTTTTAATGCCAGTTTAAGTAGCTCTGTGTGATGCGGCAGTTAAATAATCTTATATGTTACAACAATGGAGCTTATTTGTTCTTATCATCACAGATTTAATTGAGTACCTATTTGGATAACTCACAGTGTACCGGTGATTAAATAGTGTAGTTTCTTAGTACAATGAGACGTATCTGTTCTTTTAGCAGATAGATGTACAAAAATGAGAGTTTTAGCAGATAGATGTACAAAAATTCCGCTTGTATTGTGAGTCTATGGAGTTAAACCTACTGTTCGTTTGGATTTCCACATTCGCAGCTAATTATACTAATCTGTGTACATTCCACCTTGCATACAAACAGGATTACCACCGATTAGGTTTATGCACTGCTCTGTTGTATAAGCCGTATTAACGGCGGAAATTATGCTTACGTGATCAAGCTGCACTTAATAATCTAACCCAAGGCTAATATAATAGCGCTCTAAATATACTTTGTGCACCTTGGTTTTATAAAATAAAGCTATCTTACAACAAGCGGTATCGTGAATGTATACCCAGTGCAACTCGAGGTTGATTTTAAATTATTAGGAAATAGCCCCAAACAAAATTCTATTATTCAGTCTTTGTGTATTTTACATATTAAAGTTAGCTATTATAGGAGGGATAGTATTTACAACAATATTCGGTACCAGCACCATATATTAACACATGATTAAATCTGAGCGTCCATTATTAAGTGAAACCGTGGCTGACTACAGTAATTTGCGGTAGCTTAAGGCTGTCTAAAAACACAGGAGCTCCTAGGACTCCTCACCATTGCCCTATTGTCCCTAACATGTTTCGCAACTTAACGTTGCTTTTTCAAAGGTGAACGCGCCGCAATATTCGCGGCTTTTTAAGGCCATTGGAAACACGCCCCCAATAGGCGTGTGTTGTAATTCAGACCAATGATATGAGATGAGCTCATGATTGACGTGTAGAGACGCATCTGAATTCTACTGTTAGAGCGGTTTATTTGATTCTAATTGCGAGCTTATTCTTAAATTCGTTCCCAAACCTGATAATAGATAATGATGCAAAGATGGTATAGTAAAAATAGTTAACCTGTTCGAAATAGTTTTTATTTGCCAAATATGTTAACAGAGGTGGCTAATATTATGTTAACCACAGTTACTCTGTACATAAGTTTGTATTGTTATGACATACTATTTTCAATTGGCTTATCCTGAGATAGGTCTGATAAAGGTAAAATCAGAACTGTACCCAGGATTGTGATCTGTGTGAAGCCTAATCTGCTAAATATGTGGTATGGGGATGACTATAATGTGAAGTAACGTGTTCAATCGTGATTGCAAACATTGGAAAGAAAAATAAAGATGAAAAGATTAATAAATAAAAATAAGGAATAGAACATGGAAGGAGAGGGGAAGTGTTTAAATTATAACCACAAACCTAACTAGAATTAATGTGTGCTTATATTGTGAACATGGGGGATTTATAGACCCCTGAGGAGTGCAAATGTAATCTGTTATACGTTGGTATGACAACAAGAAAAATAAGACAAAGACTCCAAGAACATCTGAGGAATATAAAAAATGCAACTAAAGCTCTGCAAGAAGGTAAAAATCTGACATCTGTAGCTCGACATTTCTTGAAAAGACACAATTCCAAACAGTCTGATCTGAAATGCTTTGGGATCCAGAAAATACATTTGGGCATAAGGGGTGGCAATGTAGAGAATGTCCTACTCAGAGCGGAGAGCAAATGGATCTTTCTTTTGAATTCAGTTCAACCGTATGGATTAAATGAAGTAAATAATTTTACTCCTTTCTTGTAAAAACAGATTGTCTATGTAAGGTAGACAGAAAATCATAGAAACCATATATTTTTTTCACGTTACACCAAAACACACTTATACACTAAGTCACTGGATAAGTGCTAGTGCACTAACTTCAACACCACTCAACATGATTTTTATTATGATTTATCAACGCACCCATATTATGGTAATAAATCTTTTTCTCATATCTCTTCTATAAGACTAAAATTATTATTACACAAGTAATTGCACTCCTCAGGGGTCTAAAAATCCCCCATGTTCACAATATAAGCACACATTAATTCTAGTTAGGTTTGTGGTTATAATTTAAACACTTCCCCTCTCCTTCCATGTTCTATTCCTTATTTTTATTTATTAATCTTTTCATCTTTATTTTTCATTCCAATGTTTGCAATCACGATTGAACACGTTACTTCACATTATAGTCATCCCCATACCACATATTTAGCAGATTAGGCTTCACACAGATCACAATCCCGGGTACAGTTCTGATTTTACCTTTATCAGACCTATCAATATGATAAATATAATAACATCTCAGGATAAGCCAATTGAAAATAGTATGTCATAACAATACAAACTTATGTACAGAGTCACTGTGGTTAACATAATATTAGCCACCTCTGTTAACATATTTGGCAAATAAAAACTATTTCAAACAGGTTAACTATTTTTACTATACCATCTTTGCATCATTATCTATTATCAGGTTTGGGAACGAATTTAAGAATAAGCTCGCAATTAGAATCAAATAAACCGCTCTAACAGTAGAATTCAGATGCGTCTCTACACTTCAATCATGAGCTCATCTCATATCATTGGTCTGAATTACAACACACGCCTATTGGGGGCGTGTTTCCAACGGCCTTAAAAAGCCGCAAATATTGCGGCGCGTTCACCTTTGAAAAAGCAACGTTAAGTTGCGAAACATGTTAGGGACGATAGGGCAATGGTGAGGAGTCCTAGGAGCTCCTGTGTTTTTAGACAGCCTTAAGCTACCGCAAATTACTGTAGTCAGCCACGGTTTCACTTAATAATGGACGCTCAGATTTAATCATGTGTTAATATATGGTGCTGGTACCGAATATTGTTGTAAATACTATACCTCCTATAATAGCTAACTTTAATATGTAAAATACACAAAGACTGAATAATAGAATTTTGTTTGAGGCTATTTCCTAATAATTTAAAATCAACCTCGAGTTGCACTGGGTATACATTCACGATACCGCTTGTTGTAAGATAGCTTTATTTTATAAAACCAAGGTGCACAAAGTATATTTAGAGCGCTATTATATTAGCCTTGGGTTAGATTATTAAGTGCAGCTTGATCACGTAAGCATAATTTCCGCCGTTAATACGGCTTATACAACAGAGCAGTGCATAAACCTAATCGGTGGTAATCCTGTTTGTATGCAAGGTGGAATGTACACAGACTAGTATAATTAGCTGCGAATGTGGAAATCCAAACGAACAGTAGGTTTAACTCCATAGACTCACAATACAAGCGGAATTTTTGTACATCTATCTGCTAAAACTCTGGTGTCACTGAGAACAGATACGTCTCATTGTACTAAGAAACTACACTATTTAATCACCGGTACACTGTGAGTTATCCAAATAGGTACTCAATTAAATCTGTGATGATAAGAACAAATAAGCTCCATTGTTGTAACATATAAGATTATTTAACTGCCGCATCACAGAGAGCTACTTAAACTGGCATTAAAAGAAATTGTGAGCAGATAAATTTCACCGAAGTTCGTTCATAACATAAAAACTATGTATGATTCACAAGTCGTGTAATATACCAGAATGAAAAAATAGCAAAATAAGGGAAAGTCAGTTAAAGTGGAGAGTAACAGTGATAACGTATGTCTATCAACTGAGAGCAGTGTGTTAATCAGCTAGCTCCCAAAACGCAATACAAGCATTGTCAGAATATCGAGTGTTGATAGTGGAAAGTGACCAGGTCCTGTGAGTTTTCCCTACCTCAAGTTTGGACCGGTGAGAATCATAAACCACCGCTGAATGCACATGTGTAAGATTATAAGTGCAAACACCCTAGATAACTAGTACATATAAACGCCAAGAGTCCACACTTCATACCTGTGTACTTCTGGAACCTGAGCGACAGTCCGTTTCGGCAGTATATCCAGTTTCTTTACTGTGTATGGATTGTCTCGTTCAATTGGTATCCAGCTCCTGCGTGAGCTCCGGTGGCTGCGGTGGGTGACTCCTCCTTTCGTTAGCGTCCCAGGTGTTGGGCGTGAAGATGCGGTCAGGAAAATGGTGCAATACTTAGCTGCTGTGCTACACTAAAGGCCAAGCAAGTGCAAACAAAAGTGAAAAAGGAGCACAGGCAGCAGATCTATGCACAAAGAATTTATTTACAGATAGTAAACATAGCGCATTGGCGCTCTGAGTGAAGAAAAACAAACACGTTTGTCAAACAATATACAAAACCGTGAGAGGGGAGAAAAACCCCCGGGGTAAATACTGACAAAAACAATAAGACTAGCTTTTAGGAAAACAGGTATACGCGTTTCAGCTTACAGCCTTACTCATTACCTGGCTAAAACACAGTGAGGTGAACTTAAAAACAGTAGCCAGTCATCCCATTGGTGGATGGGAACACTCCCCCCAAAATAATCCTCCAATGGTTGTTTAGTTACGTAGCTGAGGACACCTGGGGACGCACAGGATTACACACTAAATACAGCATACTGTGAATACACATGGAACAAAATAGGAATAATTGTAAATACTACATGATTAATAAATGATAGAAGATAATAAGCGGTACCCGTGCATTATATACAGTTTTAATCCTATAATTACAAAACAATTTCAGTGATCAAAGTAGAAGAGATGTGTTCAGTACAGCCGAGGGCAGAACAGATAGCTCCGGACCCAGCTGGACACACCTGTAGTGCTGGGACGCTGCGTCATAGTGGCTGAAATGAAAGCACAAATAATATAAGCACGGGATAACAGTCGTTTCCATCTAGAGACTAGCAACCAATATAAACATTATTATTACCGAGATATAATCAGTACGCACTGTGTATACATACTGGACCTTGAGCTATATCAACAGCAATAACAATAATAATAATAATAATACTGCAGTTAACCCTTAGCAGAAATAAAGTTATTGCGGAGTCTACTAATACCTAGGTACCATTAACTTATGTATTCCATGCCACACCGGACAATAGGTGGCTTCACTATTAGAGAGAGCCCCATTTACACTAGAGAAAAAAGTCCATAGGGCAAACCGGAGTCCCAGGGACCTGATAGGTTATACTAGGGAGTCCAAAGTTAGTAGGCTACTACGCTCCTAAGGTGACGTGGTAAAGACTATATATAGTTAATGTGTGCAGGGCGAACCGGGTGGGGGAGAGGGTCGGCCCTACCAAAAATTGATAAGGTCATATTCCGAATTTAGGCCCCCTGGAACTCTTGTCCTGAGTTTAAAAATCCAGAAGGCCTCCCTCTCCCCCAATCTGCGGACCCTGTCGACTCCCCCCTTACAGGGAGCCACCCTCTCAATAATGGTCCAAGAAAAGGAACTAGTGTCTTTCTGGTGTGTCCCCGCGAAATGTTGAATCAATGCTGTGGTGAGTACCCCCGCCCTTATGTCACTAAGGTGCTCCTTAATACGGGCTCTGGCTTCTCTTGTCGTGAGGCCTACATATTGGAGGGAGCACTCCCTACAAGAGATCAAATAAACCACATATGTAGACCTACAGTTGAGGCAAGAATCTATCATGAAATTCTGACCTGTCATTAGTGAGATAAACCGGTCACCAGGGGCCAGCTTCTCACAAGCCACACATGTACGATGGTGGCAATGGAATGTACCTTTACAGCTCAACCATGAAGAGATAGGTTGTCCTGTCTTTTTGATTCTTGTGGGTGCCAAAATGTTGCCTATTGTTCTATTTTTCTTGTAGGAGTACCTTAGGCCCTCTGTAACTACCTGTTGGAGTTTGTCATCTGCAGATAGCATATTAAAATTATGCCTCACTATTTGGCAGATTTCTCTATATTGTCTTGAATACTCTGTTAAAAAGACAATTTTGTTGTCTTTCCTTTCCTGGATGTGGGATTTTGGTCTTTTTTCTCTAGTGTAAATGGGGCTCTCTCTAATAGTGAAGCCACCTATTGTCTGGTGTGGCATGGAATACATAAGTTAATGGTACCTAGGTATTAGTAGACTCCGCAATAACTTTATTTCTGCTAAGGGTTAACTGCAGTATTATTATTATTATTATTGTTATTGCTGTTGATATAGCTCAAGGTCCAGTATGTATACACAGTGCGTACTGATTATATCTCGGTAATAATAATGTTTATATTGGTTGCTAGTCTCTAGATGGAAACGACTGTTATCCCGTGCTTATATTATTTGTGCTTTCATTTCAGCCACTATGACGCAGCGTCCCAGCACTACAGGTGTGTCCAGCTGGGTCCGGAGCTATCTGTTCTGCCCTCGGCTGTACTGAACACATCTCTTCTACTTTGATCACTGAAATTGTTTTGTAATTATAGGATTAAAACTGTATATAATGCACGGGTACCGCTTATTATCTTCTATCATTTATTAATCATGTAGTATTTACAATTATTCCTATTTTGTTCCATGTGTATTCACAGTATGCTGTATTTAGTGTGTAATCCTGTGCGTCCCCAGGTGTCCTCAGCTACGTAACTAAACACCCATTGGAGGATTATTTTGGGGGGAGTGTTCCCATCCACCAATGGGATGACTGGCTACTGTTTTTAAGTTCACCTCACTGTGTTTTAGCCAGGTAATGAGTAAGGCTGTAAGCTGAAACGCGTATACCTGTTTTCCTAAAAGCTAGTCTTATTGTTTTTGTCAGTATTTACCCCGGGGGTTTTTCTCCCCTCTCACGGTTTTGTATATTGTTTGACAAACGTGTTTGTTTTTCTTCACTCAGAGCGCCAATGCGCTATGTTTACTATCTGTAAATAAATTCTTTGTGCATAGATCTGCTGCCTGTGCTCCTTTTTCACTTTTGTGTAATATACCACTCAGGCATATCAGGCATATCCTGAGTGGTATATTACATAATATACCACTCAGCTTTAGCAGAGAAACCAAACACATAAAAGTCTATTCAGTTGAACAACGATATACATTGTTTCAATAAACATAAATTGTATTATAATTCAGTTCAATTATTTATATACAATTTTAAAGCACTTATGTAAGTTAGCTTTTGATACTGTGGAGGGAATAGCCTATACTTTAATCTTTTGGTAGGCAACTGCTAATACAAAAGCGGAGTTATTTTGAACAAGTTAAGAGATTTTATTTAGAATCCTAATAATAAGTGGGGTATATATAATCTCAGCTGGAAACAAGCAGAAATATTTGAAGTTATATACCCACTGTTCAATTCTAATCAAGCTTCGCATAGAAAGATATATTACTATGGAGACATAAAGAATACATTATATACTTAATTCTTACATAAGAATTGGTAACTTGGACACAGATAATTTAGTGTATCAGATCTCCAGATACAAGTATATAGCAGTCCTTACTCCAGCCCACATTTAACACTAAAGTACTAGGAGCAATAACCTTAACTTGTACTTATTCGCTGACATCAATAAAATCGGTGCTTAAGTGTGATTTTAAGTGTATTCCTATTTTAAACGTAACCCAATAAAAGTTATATTTTAATTTGCAATCTGTTTTCTCCCCTTCCACTTATTCCTTAGGGAATAATTTGTATCATCCAGTTAGATTTAATTTACTTTTAGACCCAGGAGTGCTAGAAGTGTATACTTTCTCTTTCTTTGCTAAATAGCTATAATGTAGGTTGCGGCGGTGTACGGAGCGGCAGATTAGGGGTTAAAAATAATATGCAGGTGTCAGCGATAGCGGGGGCGGCAGATTAGGGGTTAATAAGTGTAATGCTAGGGGTGTTTAGACTCGGGGTACATGTTAGGGTGTTAGGTGCAGACTTAGGAAATGTTTCCCCATAGGAAACAATGGGGCTGCGTTAAGAGCTGAACGCTGCTTTTTTGCAGGTGTTAGGTTTTTTTCAGCTCAAACTGCCCCATTGTTTCCTATGGGGGAATTGTGCACGAGCATGTTTTTGAAGCTGGCCGCGTCTGTAAGCACCGCTGGTATTGAGAGTTGCAGTGGCGGTAAATTATGCTCTACGCTCCCTTTTTGGAGCCTAACGCACTGAAAACTCAGCCGTTCTGTGAACTCTAAATACCAGCGGTATTTAAAAGGTGCGGCCAAAAAAAAGCATGCTAACACAACCCTTCTAACGCAAAACTCCAAATCTAGGCCTTAGTAAGTAGTCCAATTACTGACCGATAACCGGATATGTCGAAGTCAGTGGAAGTTCCACTGGGAAGCAAAATATCCAAACAAAAGTCTTTTTTGAAATAAAACAAAAGCTTTTAAAAAGCTGTTGTGATATATATATATATATATATATATATATATATATATATATATTAATATACAGATAGATGAGCAGATATCTAGATCTTTAACACCTAAAATACAAAGCAGACAATTTAAAAGCTCCTCTGCAGTATAGTAACAGTTCTGCCTGTCTGGCAGCTAAATCACAAGTGAGGTGATGACAGGCAAAATAGATATTAATATTTTTCTTTCTATTTGCCCCATGCTATCACTGCATCAACCTATTGTAATGATCTCAGGAATGGAACCACTACTATTGGTTCCTTGCCTTGCTGTGCATTTTTTAATGTGACTATAGTAAATAAAATATTATAAATTCAGGTTGAGTTATTGATCCTGTGGCTGCAACAGAAGAATGCTTAAAGGGACAGTTTACACCAGAATTTTTATTGTTTTAAAAGGTAGATAATCCCTTTATTACCCATTCCCCAGTTTTGCATAACCAACACAGTTATATTAATATACTTTTAACCTCTGTGATTATCTTGTATCTAAGCCTCTGCAAACTGCCCCTTTATTTCAGTTCTTTTGACAGACTTACAGTTTAGCCAATCAGTGCCTGCTCCCAGATAACTTCACGTGCATGAGCACAGTGTTATCTATATGAAACACATGAACTAACACCCTCTAGTGGTGAAAAACTGTTAAAATGCATTCTGAAAAGAGGTGGCCTTCAAGGTCTAAGAAATTAGCATATGAACCTCCTAGGTTAAGCTTTCAACTAAGAATACTAAGAGAACAAAGCAAAATTGGTGATAAAAGTAAATTAGAAAAATGGTTAAAATTACATGCCCTACCTGAATCATGAAAGTTTATTTTGGACTAGACTGTCCCTTTAAGAGGTGTGCCTGAGAAATTTGTTTCTTCTTCTGGAGGAGTTCCAGCTGTTGTGAAAGAAGACAAGTTAAGGTGTCTTTTATCTGATGGTGAAAATTCAAAGGTTCTTGAACATGGAGAAGGTGAACCTATGGATGTGGATCAAAAATCCCAGAAGGGAAAGGAGGTTCCAAGAGTTTAAGAGTCCTAAAGCTGGGGACTCTGAGGACCCTGGCATACTGTCAGATACTGCTTCTTGTTAGTGACATTCTTTTTCTGGACTTATCAGATGGTGAACAGTTTACTGCTACAGTTTGAGTGATTGCTGAAGAACCAGAAGTGTCATCCCAGTACCCTCAGCCTGTTAAAAAAGGCAGAACATCTAGGCCTGCTAGGAAAAAGAAGAAGGGATCTAATGTTCCTAATCCTTCTGGATTGTTTTCTATTTTTGTTTTTCTCTTTTAGATGCTTATGGTCATTTCCTTAAATGAAATTGTAGTGCACAAAATATTAACAGGAGAGCCAGCATTCTTTAAATGTTAAAATCTGTCAATTGTAATATTCTTTGTTTGGGTTGTCTGCTCCTTTTAAGGAGGCTGGGTGCCTCTCCTAATATGAATAAGAGGATAGAGTTATTTAAGAAGCTTAGTTTTTTCTTGGCAGAAAGAACCTACTTTAGATATGGGTGATATACATTGTGTTTTAGATGGTGATAAGTCTAGTAAAGGTTTGTAATACATTTTTGGTTTTAGAGATGCCTTCAGAAATAGTAATTCTTCTGATAAAGTTTTTACTTTTTTATAGTGTGTAGAAATGTTAAATCACGTATTGACTTTGTCTTTCTTTCTAGTCATTCTTCGGTTGATGATTTTGTTTTGGAAGGAACGCCTTTAATGGATCATGTCTATATTTAATGTGCAGTGAGAATTGATGTGGTGTATGGTAAGGGGTTATGGAAGTTAAGTAATGATTTGTTAAAAGATGAATGTGTTAAAAAATAATTTGTTAAGAATGTTATATGGATGAGGAGTAAGAAGTGGGAATTTGATTCTATTTAAGATTAGTGGGAATGGATTAAATTTGAATCAAAGAAATGTTTTATTTTAAGGAGTTGTGAGAGTGTGTAAAGAACATGAGGAGTGTGAAAGGTGGCAAGTGGAATATTTGAAGGATTTAATGGATTTAATTAAACTTGTGCTAGCAAAAGAAGTGATTAAGAAGTGTATGGGTGTGAAGGGTAAAGGTATTATTATGCGTACAAGAATGGAAGAAAAAGAGAATGGGGAGAAATGTACTCATTTTTTTTCAAGAGTGTTTGGTGGGAAAGAAGGTATGTTGAGTGTTATGTATATGGAAGGTAGAGAAGTTAGTGGTAAGAATGGGGATTTGGGTGAGGTTTGAAAGTTTTATAATAATTATTATCAAGAGGGTGGTAGAAATATAGAGTGAAAGGGGAATATTTATCATGCTCCGTATGAAACAGAAGTTATGCAGCAGCGGTCTAAAGACCGATGCTCCATAACTTGTCCGCCTGCTCTAAGGCGAGGGACAGATATCAACCCGATCGAAAAAGATTGGGTTGATTGACACCCCCTGCTAGCGGCAAATCTGCAGGGGGCGGCATTGCACCAGCAGTTCACAAGAACTGCTGGTGCAATGGCTCTTACTTTATTACACAGAAAAAAGACACACTATGGGTTAAAAACACTTAAACTCAGCTGCTGGTGGGAAAATATTAGGTACTGTGGGATAGATCACTGTGGGTAATACCACTGGTAGGTTATAATCGGATTCGGATGAAGATCTGATGGTATTATTATATGATTACTATCAAACGGCTAGATTACGTGTTTTGCGGTAAGAGCGGCACGGTACTAACTTGTAAGTTATTTCCACTGCTCACCTCCCTATAGTGCTGCTATTACAGGTTTTCATAAACCCGGTGTTAGCAGGCAATATTGCAGCGTTGAGAAAAATTGAGCTCCATACCGCACTCCAATACCAGCGCTGCTTTGAGCTGGTTTTACGTGCTTGTGCACGATTTCCCCATAGACATCAATGGGGAGAGTCGGCTAAAAAAAAGCCTAACACCTGCAATAAAGGAGCGTAAAGCTCCGTAACGCAGCCCCATTGATTTCTATGGGGAAACAAAAGTTATGTTTACACCTAACACTCTAACATAAACCCCAAGTCTAAACATCCCTAATCTGCCGCCCCCGACATTGCACACACCTACATTATACTTATTGATCCCTAATCTGCCCACCTGATATTGCTGACACCTAGATTATACTTATTAACCCCTAATCTTCCGCCCCCGACACTGCCGACACCTACCTACACTTATTAACCCCTAATCTGCTGCCCCAATGTTGCCGCCACCTACCTACATTTATTAACCCCCAATCTGCTGTTCCTAACATCGCCGCAACCTACATTACTGTTATTAAACCCTAATCTGCTGTCTCTAACATCAGCCAGTCGGAAGTAAAGGGGAAAAAATCCTATTGGCTGATGCAATCAGCCAATAGGATTGAGCTTCAATCCTATTGGCTGATCCAATCAGCCAATAGTATTGAGCTTGCATTCTATTGGCGGTTCCAAGGTTTATTGGGTGGGTTTTATTTTTTGCTTAGGGTTTGGGCAAAAAAAGAGCTAAATGCCCTTTTAAGGACAATGCCCATACAAATGCCCTTTTCAGGGCAATGGGGAGCTTAGGTTTTTTAGATAGGATTTTATTTGGGGGGTTTGGTTGTGTGGGTGGTGGGTTTTACTGTTGGGGGGTTGTTTGTATTATTTTTTTTACAGGTAAAAGAGCTGATTTCTTTGGGGCAATGCCCCACAAAAGGCCCCTTTAAGGGCCATTGGTAGTTTATTGTAGGCTAGGGTATTTTTTTTTTTTGGGGGGGGGGGTATTTTGATAGGGCTATTAGATTAGTTAGTGTAATTAGTTGAAATATTTGATAATTTCTTTTTTATTTTGTGTAATTTAGTTGTTTTGTAATTTAGTTAATTGTATTTAATTAATGTAATTTATTTAATTGTAGTGTAAGGTTAGGTGTTAGTGTAAGACAGGTAAGGTTTTATTTTACCGGTAAATTTGTATTTATTTTAGCTAGGTAGTTAGTAAATAGTTAATAACTATTTACTAACTAGTCTACCTAGTTAAAATAAATACAAACTTGCCTGTGAAATAAAAATAAAACCTAAGATAAAAACAATGTAACTATTAGTTATATTCTATCTAGCTTAGGTTTTATTTTATAGGTAAGTATTTAGTTTTAAATAGGAATTCTTTAGTTAATTATAGTAATTTTTATTTAGATTTATTTTAATTATATTAAAGTTAGGGGTGTTAGGGTTAGATTTAGGGATAGGTTTAGGGGTTAATAACTTTAGTATAGTGGCGGCGATGTTAGGGACAGCAGACTAGGGGTCAATAACAGTAATGCAGGTTGCAGCGATGTTAGGGACAGCAGATTAGGGGTTAATAAGTGTATGAAGGTGGCGACGACATTGGGGGCAGCAGATTAGGGGTTAGTAATATTTAACTCGTGTTTACGATGCGGGAGTGTGGCGGTTTAGGGGTTAATATGTTTAATATAGTGGCGGCGATGTCGGGAGCGGCAGATTAGGGGTTAATATGTTTATTTTAGTGTTTGCGATGCGGGAGGGCCTCGGTTTAGGGTTTAATATGTAGCTGCGGTAAGTTACGTCGCGTTACGGCCAAAAAAAGTGTGCAGTACAGATATACCTGCAAGACTCGTAATACCAGCGGTAGTGAAAAAGAGCCATAACGCTGCTTTTTCACTCATTCCGCAAAACTCGTAATCTAGCCGAAAGTAAATACGATATAATGCAAACACCAACAAGAACAATCATTCTGAATCTCTACTAATCTTAACTCAACTAAATTCCTTCTATAGCGGGAGTTATTTTAAAATTATCTTTCCTTTGATTAGGAGCACTGAGAAAGATCTCAGAGTAGTAGCCAGAGTAAGCGATCACACATACAGCATTTTAAATAAAAATCAATCACACTGTGAGCATTATATCCAGGCAGATGGAGTAAGCTGTTAAAATAAGAGAGACAACGCTCTCACTAGCCGGCAAGATGTTTGTGATAAAGGGAAGAGGAAGACTGGCTTTGGGAAGATTAGAACATTGAGTTTTGATGGGTGAATTTTAGTTAAAGGGACACTGAACCCAAGTTTTTTCTTTTGTGATTCAGATAGAGCATGCAATTATAAGCAACTTTATAATTTACACCTATTATTAATTTTTCTGCATTCTCTTGCTATCTTTATTTATTTTAGCTTTTTTTAATTCAGAACTCTGGACAGTACTTTTTTATTGGTGGATGAATTTATCCACCAATCAGCAAGGACAACCCAGGTTGTTCACCAAAAATGGGCCGGCATCTAAACTTACATTCTTGCATTTCAAATAAAGATACCAAGAGAATGAAGAAAATTTGATAATTGTAGTAAATTAGAAAGTTGCTTAAAATGTCATGCTCTATCTGAATCATGAAAGAAATAATCTGGGTATAGTGTCCCTTTAAGTCTGTTTTCCTATATCTTTGGAGGAAGTGAAGGGTAGGCCAATAGTAAGCGGAATAGGGTCACTTTTTGAAAATTTGTCCCAGTGGCTAGATGCCATCCTGCAGCCCCTTGTACAAAAACCACCTCAAAGATACGACCCATGTTTTAAAAATATTTGAGGATGTAGTATGGAGAATAGATTATATGTGGGTTACAATAGATGTAGTATCCTTATACTCCACTATTCCACATACAGAGGGAATCAAGGCAATTCACTCTTTTCTAAATGAACAGACAACATTTACAGCACCTTTTCAGGACATTGTGTTACAAGTAACTCAGTTTCTATTAACACATAATTACTTCAAATTTAAAGGGGAATGCTTTTTGCAGAGACGTGGGACTGCTATGGGGGCAAAATTTGCCCCATCATATGCCAAACTGTACTTAGGTTGGTGGGAGCTGTCCCACGTCTATGCACAAGGTAACCCTTGGTATGGAAAGGAGGAGAGGATAAGGTCCAAGAATTTGTGAACTGGATTAATATAAATGATCTCAATCTGGCATTTACCTTTGAGGCACAAGCTATGGAAATCAGTTACTTGGTAGTGTTGATACCATTAGCTACAGAAAGCCAATATCTGGCAACACCCTACTACATGATAGGAGTTGCCACCCGCCTCATGTCCCCTATGCGATAGCCAATCCAGCATCCTTTAAAGATCAATCACAGGCTCTGGTAGAATGTCTAAAACAGAGGGGTTACAAAAATTTGGATATCAACAAGGCCAAAGTGGAAGTTGATAAGATAGACAGGAAATCTTTACTAACTAAGAGAAATAAAAAATTGGTTCAACATAAGGGGGTGACTTTTGTAACCAACTATAGCACCCAGTATAAGCAAATTTATGGTATTATTCGAAAACACTTTGGTCTTTTGAAAGCAGATGACAAACTGGTTAACACAGTAGATGGTAGACTCAGGTGCTCTTAAAGAAGAGCAAGCACAATAGGGAATATTGTATCCCCCTCTCAGACGAAAACAGGAGAAGTAAGCTCATGGCTGACCCATAGAGGCATGTATAAATGTGGCCATAACAAATGCAAACCATGTGATTATGTGGAAGTAATCTCTACTTTTACATCAGTTGTAAATCAAAATACACATGACATTAAGTGATGCTTAAATTGCTCTTCAAGCAATGTCATCTACATGATCCAGTGTACTCTGTGTAGAGTCCAATATATAGGGCTCACCACTAGGGACATCAGCTCTATTAATACAGCCAAAGCCACAACACCAATAGTAACACATTTTGCCATTAAACATCTGAAAGACCTGTCAACATTTAGATGGAAGGCCATTGAGCAGGTCGTCACCCCCAAAAGAGGGGGAGACAAAGAAAAACTCCTCTACAAAAGGGAGATGTACTGGATTTTCCATTTGGAAACCAGGTACCCAGGGGGCTTGAACTCCCAATACGATTTCATCAATTATTGGGAGTGGGGGTTGCTTTATGTTCAGCACCTTTGGATCCCATATTCTATGCCAAATAAAGCCAATACATAAATAATTATTTAATTTATATATTTATCTATAGTTTAATGGCTTATCAATAGGATGTCAAAGTCAGATGAGCATAGAAAGCATATTATAGCTTTTGCACCTTGCGCAGAGTATCTTACACAACTCATATACATAATATGAATATAAATCTGTAATCAATGTTCTAGACAAAATTTTCAGAATTGAAAGAACATAATTAATCAATAGTCAATCTAAATATATTTGGAATATTTCTAGTATGTAACATCTATCGTCTGTTTCTAAGTGTACCATTTGTATTGCTCTCTCTCTACTTTACGTAAGAGACATATATAGGGCTTTAACAATAACATGGTACAAACGCTGATCTGTCTCAGTTTAATATAACAATATACAGTTCCACATATATATATACACATATATGCCTCAGTTTGCAATATGTAACTGTGTTAATTTGAAACTTTGTCCTACACAGTAAATACGTATAGTATGCATATGTGTTGATAGTTTAGCACACAGATGTGTTTTTTCTAAATAGTGCTGCCTTTGTTTTTAGATCAATCACAGCAGTTTAAATCCCCTTCAAATACACAGTTGTGTGTGTATTTTAACAAGCTATGACTAAGGCTACGGCTGAAATGCGTAAGCATGCTACCTAAGGCGCTTTTGCTTATGTATCCATGTTGTTTTTTGGAGTGTTCTTGCTTTTAACGATTGGTTTAAAAAAGCATTTTTATTCAACACTTTTTGCTTGAGGATTCTTTTACCATACACAACTGTTTTCCTATATTGTTATATGTTTTTCCTGCTACTTGTAGGGTTCTGTGTCAAAAAGATTAATGTTTTTGTTCTTTTGGAATTCAGGAATGGAGAAATTGTTCATGCAAAGGAGAAGGGTGGAAAAGGTTTGCCTGATGTTGAGACTTTTTTGATGGTTAAGTATGTTGGTATGTATGTCCAGGTTTTGAGTAGTAAGGATTCTGTGGGTGGATGTATGGTGAGGTATGCAGCCGGAAATGTTTTCAGAAAATTTTAATTTAGGTGTTTTTGTAAAATAGAAGACCTGTCAATTTTGAGGTGCCTTGGTTTTATGTACATATTGAGAAGTGTGTGAGGGGTTTAACTTAGGTTCATGTTAGTAGAGAAGAGTATTGCGAAGATGGTAATGAGAATTTTGGTTGATAGAGAGAAAGTAGAGCAGATTGGTAGCAGATTGGTAGCTTGGCTTAGGATGAGAGTGTGGATGTTTGCAAGAGGGTAAATATGAAGTATGTCGTCAGAAGGATGTGTCCTGGATGGCAACACATGGGTGTTTACAGACTAGAGAATTTTTGAGGATGAGAAAGGTCTGAGAGATGAATGTTGTGGGAGTGTGAATATTCAAGGAATGTTCGGAAGAGCTTAGCCAACTTGATTATGGGTTTGACCGGAGTGCAATTGGTGACTTTTCAGATAATTTTGTTTGGTATGTGTGATGTTGATGTGGTTAAGAAAAGATTGTTTTACTAAAAGAGTCATTGTGGGATGCTAGGAATCTGTAGGTGTTTAATAAACATGTGATTGAAGTTAGGCAATGTGTTTGATCCGTGGAAGGCTATTCGCATATTTTTATTTTGACAGGAAGAAATATAGGGAATTTGATTCTAAGGGGTATATTTATCATAGTGTGAGCGGAAATGATATGATGTAGTGAATCCTGTCTGCTGCACAACGATAAATGCCGACAGCATACGCTGTCAGCATTTATCTATGCACCAGCAGTTCTTGTGAACTGCTGGTGCAATGCCTTACCCTGCAGATTTGCGGCCAATCTGCCGCTAGCAGGGTGTGTCAATCAACCAGATCGTATGCGATCGGGTTGATTTCTGTCCGCCGCCTCAGACAAGTTATGGAGCAGCGCTCGCCGGAAACACGGGGCATTAAGCTCCTCCATATGGATAAATCGGCCCCTAAATGTGTTTGAAGATCAGAAAATGGAAAAAGTGGATTTAATGTTTCTTTTTGCAAATTGTTTTTGTTTTCTTTGTTTTTGTTTTTAGGAATAGTTAGTGGTGTGAGGGTCAGGTAAGGGTGAGTGTTGAGGGTTTTTGTTAGTTTAGTGTTTAGGGCTTGGTGGTATTGGTGAAGTATAGTGGTAAGGTAAGATGTAAGGGAAAGTGTTAGTGGTTCCTTTCGTTTTAGGGTTTGTTTTTTGTTTTGTATTTCTGGTTGAGGAAAATATATTCTTTTTGTTTTTCAGAATAATGTTAATCTTATGTTTCCATAATATTTCAACTGTTTTGTTTATGGTTTTGTTTTGCTTAGGGAGAGGAGAAAGCAGTGCTGCTGCAGTGCACTTCCGCATAGGACCGGCGTGAGCGGGCCAGACCAAAAAAACTGGAAAGGGGTGTGTGGAGCCAACCAAGTGGCGGAGGACAACCGCCAAAGACTCAGCAAGAAACAAAAAATGGAAGGCTGCTGAGTAACAGGTGAAAAAGAGCTTTATTCCATTAAAAAATAAGTAGACACAAAATAACAAGGAGGGTAGTTAGCCATCTAACATGTTTCGCGCTAGTATGCGCTTACTCATAGATGCTAATTGCAAGTAAGAAAGGCTAGTGCATTTAAAGGGGCATGAACCAATAGGAGACAAATCTGTTAAATGTTGTAATACAATCAGTTTCACACATAAGCTCTCTCCCTATTGATTACAATACTCAGCCCTGTTTGGATGCATTAGGTTGTATGTTAAAAACAAATACATATTACTTGTGAAAATATAGCAATACTTGGCTTATGAAAGAGTGCATCAAAAATTACATCAAAGAATTACAAATTGTACAGAAAACAGTTTATATAATATGAGAAAGACAAGAAATGGAAGAAAAAGGTAAAAAGTGTTATTTCATAAAAAAGAAAGAAAACAACAGAGCAGAGCCATATTGCCTAATACACAATAGATTGATATTGGAGCACAATTAATATTGGTTATCTTCATATGTAACATAGTGAGAGATTATTGAAAATATTAGAAATATTTAAATTGAAAGCCATATACAGCCAAAGAGTAAAATTATGACCGTATATCAATATTTATTTATTGATATAGTTAAGGGGGTCACCCAATTGTACACAACACATACATAAAAATTATATAAACTTTTATAAAGTACAGGATGCATGTACATGAATATCAACAGAAAATACATTGATGTGTAAATCAGTGTACATGAAATATCCACAAACATGTCTTATAAAATGTATATGTATGCATGTGACCACGTATGTGATCCCAACCCATATATCTCTCTCTTGTAATCAGGTATGTATAGATAAGGGTATATGGAACCTGTCTGATAAGTTATATAAATAAAAAAGTATTGAGAGCATACTAATATGAAAATATATTTATGGATATCAGTATACATTAATAAATATATAAACTCATGTTTATCTAATCGACAAAGTATCTCATATCCCACTCTAAATTCATGTCCTGTGGTGATTTAGATCTTAACTTATAAATCCAAAATAACTCCTTCTTGTCCAATATTTTTGACACATTACCACCACGTAGGGAGACTCTGGCTATATCTATAACCTTGATTTTAAACCTTGGTACATTAGTGAGATGGAAAAGGTTAAAATGTTTCGCAACTGCAGAATCTTTATTAAAGTTTTTCACATCTCTCAAATGTTCCCTAGTATGATCTCTGAGGCTCCTAGTTGATTGACCAACATATTGGGCCCCACAAAGTTGGCAATCAAGTAGATATACAATATAAGAAGTAAGGCAAGTGGCATAGAAGTCAATTTTAAAAGTTTCACCTGTAACTGTGCTACAAAATTTGTTGGTGTAGTCCATGGTGTCACATGTTAGGCAATTTGAAAGATGTGCCTTGAAATTGCCTTTACCCCTGAGCCAATTGGTGTCAGTGCCTATATTAGATTTCACTAGACTAGGTGAAAGCTTTGTGGCTAATGTAGGTGGCTTTTTTGCTACAAATTTGCAGTTTTTAATACGAGGTTGTAAAATTTCATCACCTCTCAAAACATGTAGATGTTTTTTAATAATACTACAAATAGAATTGACCATGGACTACACCAACAAATTTTGTAGCGCAGTTACAGGTGAAACTTTTAAAATGACCTGTTACACTATGCAAGCATAACTCTAGGGGGCGCTAGAAGAAATATATAATTTTTAAAAATATAACTTAAAAAAGGCCAACCAAGGCCTAATATAAATATAGATGTATTACAACAATCTGTAGGATAATACTGAAGTATAGTAAAAACAATAAACACTTAAAAATAATATAAAATGATCAGATAATAATGTATAAAGACAAAATAATAATGACAATTACAGAAAAAATGAGACATGGACTCTCATCAAATGTGATGTGATGAGATCAATATATACAGAAAATGCAGCTTAAAACAATATATAATAAATAAATAGTATTAAGTCTCTAATAAGTTCTTATCTGTATATGATATTGATGCTCAGACAGTCCCAAGATTAGGAGGGCACTTCAGAGGTTTATTAGTCCTCCTGGGTAGCACATATATAAGATTCTCCCTTAGATCCAGAAGTCAGCTCCTTGTCACAAAACCAGTCTGGGTAAATACTCTCTCTGTGCAAAGAAAATCACAAAGACAAGGGCGCCTCCTCTTGTGATATAGTTTGGACAAATGTAAAAAAAGGTGAATACAGATTTTATACTCACAAGTAAAGCAGCACTCTGTTGTGCTTATAGAGGCAGACTGGGAGTTCACAGTGTCCCAGTTCACTGACCAAGGCAGTGCAACAAATTCTCCAGGGTAGATTTCAATCAAGCTCAGGCTCTCAGTGAAGAGTTAAAATACCATAGTTTAATGGTGCAGTAAAATACAATATAAAACGTCACAAATGTGACCGTAACAATGGATAAACAGGCAACTAGTTTCTCAGATCTCTGTCTGTTTCCTCAGGCTTCCTCAGAGAAGCTGATTGACAACCCCTGCTAGCGTGAATCTGCAGAGGGCGGCATTGCACAAGCAGTTCACAAGTTGTATCATGTCGGCTCGCACTTTAATAAATTGGCCCCTATATCTCTTACTTTTATGTAATAGAGGCTTTTGATCTCATGGTTTTACCTCCACTGTAACTCAAATGGGTATAAACATATACATTTATATATGCTTTTGCTATATGCTATTAGGGGTTTCAGCATTCCCTGGTGTTTTGGTGACTCGTGGCTCCTGAGTCCTGACTTTCCTAGGACAGTTTGGCTGTTCCAGAACAACGGAACAGCAAGGAAGAAGACCTGTGACTTACTTCAGATGGTTTTCATTGAGAACGTGCTGTAAATGCCAAGACCCAGATTATTCTGTGTACAGAAATTTGTACAACAGGGAGCATATGATGTTTCCTTTTTGACTAAGTAGTTGGCCACCTAGTGCTACAGGAGAGTCAGCTGGCTGAACATCCAGACTTGAAATGGATCAATTTTATCAGAAGTGCAGCTAAGCCAAAAATAACTGCCCTTCATGGAGGATTGCCAGATAAGGGCTTGGCTTCATCAATTTTGTAGTTTCATCAGTGCTCCAGAAAAGATGAAGAACCCGTTAGGCTCCTTTAAAGGCAATAAAAGGTTCTGTGTTGAGTTCCAGCAAGATGATGTCAGGGATGTAAAGAAGCATCCTCCCCAGACTTTCACCATATTGGGAAATCACGGCTACTTATTCTATCCTGCTATGCCTCATTTCTGCCAGGGATGCCAATGCTTCTGTCATTTAAAGGAGGAGTGTACAGGTAAAGTTGGTTTCAAGCACTGTGGTGAGTTTGGGCATCAGTCTGTGGACTGTCCCATGGCCAGAAGTGTAATATCGGAAGTGCCACTGATCATTTGGCTCGACAATGCCCAAAGTTTCACCAGGAAGTAGTGAGCTATGCTCAGGCTGTGATAGACAGGGATATGCAAGAAACTGTCCAAGAGGGGCAGCAACCCAAGAAATGAGGTGCCCCTATGGGGGTGGTAACATCAATGTAGTCTGTGGAGGGTTTTATTCTTCCTGCTGCTGAGATTTCTGTTGCTGTAGATCCTGAGGAGGTGGAAACTGCTAAGGTGGATGATGATGCTGTGGCTTCCTCTTCTACTACAGTTTGTGTTTTAGATCCAGTTGACTTTGTTGAGCCAGGTGTCCCCTGTTTAACTGCAGGGGAGGAGGAATCTATGGACACTGAGAAAGATTCAAGGAAATGAAAGAATGATTCCTCCTCTGCCCCTGAGGGTGGGCCTGTTCAGAGTATAGGCAATGTGGCGTCTCCTCAAAGTCCTTGTGATTCTGAGACTATTGAAGCTTTTTCAGACTATTCTTTGTGAGAGTTTGCTTACCTGAAGAACACTGCAGAGACAATAAAGTAAAAAGGGACTTAAGAAAAAAATACTAAATGCCCTGTTGCTACTCTAGGTAGTAAGCTTAGAGGTTTTGAATCTCCTGCCACTGGTAGGAAAAAGATTAAGAAAACATGAGTTTTATTTTATTTTTGTTGTTTATTGTATATATTGTAGAAAGAAAGGGGGCGTGGCTCCAAGTAGTCCAACAGGGATCACTGTACAGTCTCCTGTCACCGACTGCAGTAACAACTTAAAAGTTCAGCTCAACAAGAGCATATGGAAAAATGAAAAGTGCAGGCACACATGATGGGACAAAGCAATCCCGGCAATGAACAAAAGAAGAAGGAGGCAGCACACTTTGAATCTGCAAAAAAAGTGGATCTTTAATCCAGCATGATCTTGGCAATACACAAACACATAACAATGGAGGAGGTGGGGGGCGTGTCCCTATGCGTTTCGTGACATGCAGCACTTAGTCATAGGATGCCACATGGCACAAAATGCGTAAGAACACCCCCCCACCTCCTCCATTGTTATGTGTTTGTGTATTGCCAAGATCATGCTGGATTAAAGATCCGCTTTTTTGAAGATTCAAAGTGTGCTGCCTCCTTCTTATATTGTATATATTGTATATATTGTGTATATGAGAATTGCTTCTATTAATGTGCAAAGCATTCACACTGCAGCCAGATGGGCTTTTGTTTTTTATTTTCTTTAACAATTATCATGTAATATATTTTATTTGCAGGAATGTTGGTTGCAATCGGATTTTATAAGTGCAAAATGGTCTTTAGGACCATCTGTGTGGTCTTTATCTAATGAGAGAAATAGTAGTGTTGGTGTTTTGTTTATCGGTGGGGGTAATTAAGATAATTAGGTTTGAACATATAGTTTAGGGGAGGGCTTTGTTAGTGTTTTTTTTTATTTTGTGGGGTGGTAGGTTATTTCATATTTATGCTCCAATTAATAAATCAGAAAAATGTATTTTCTTTAGTACGTTAGGTTTATTTTTGGGAGGGAGTTTTTACAGTGGTGGCAGGTGTCATGACATTTTAAATTTCACCACAGCAGGGGATTTTAATTGTGTTTTAAGTTTAAGGGATAGGAAGGGTGCGGTGGAGGGTTCACTTGATAAATCCAATAAGGATTTACAGGATCTGTTTACCATTTATAAATTAAAAAATGCTTTCAGAGTCAATGGGAGTATTGACAAAGGTTTTCAGTGAATATGGGTCTGTGAAATCTAGAATAGATTTTGTTTTTTATTCTATCAATATTCAGAATATTGATTCTGAACGTTGTCCAAGGGAAGGATGTAGTCAGGTGGAGAATGTGGTACATGTTTTGTGGAGCTGTGAGTATGCAATAAATGTGTAGAAGGCACTTGGAAGAATGATTATAGGTTTGATCAAAATTAGATTGTTTACATTTAAAATGTTTTTTTTTGGCTTGTGTGGTGCAGATAATATTCAGTCAAAAGTGATGTGGTTGCTAGCTTGTTGTGCGAAAGAAACTTTATGGGATGTTTGTAATATTTTAGTTTTTAATAATAAGGTAGTGGATGTGGATGCTTGTGTATGTATGATCCATGGAATGTTATATTTTTATTTTTGTCTTGAAAGGAAGAGGTTGGGAATAGTTGACTCTGAAGGTATCTGGAAAACAACAAAGTGAAAACACTGGGTTAAATACTTTTGTATATAGAGGATTGTTTATTGGTAAGCACTTGTTGAATATTCTAATTTTCTAGATGTGTTTTTTTACTTTTAATATAGGGTGAGCGTGAGGTTTATAGAGATGGCTAAAGGGACAGTAGTTAGTGAAATGTTTTAGGTAAGGGTTAGGGTTTAGTCAGCTCCGTGAAGGTTAATGTTAGGTTAGTCTTGAGGGACAGTATAAAGAGATATTAATAGGGTTTTCTTTATTTTCTTAGGATTAGTGTTTTTTTGTCATGTTTTTTGTCATGTTTTTTGTCATGTTAATTTTGGTACATATTTTTTTCTTTTGTATTTATTGTGGTGATAGTTTACACTTTATTTATTGTAAATATTAAATATTTTCTTAATAAAAAATATACATATACATAAACATATACAGCATATATATATATATATATATATATATATATATATATACACAGTATATATATATATATATACACACACACACATACATATACTTCCTGATTATACTCATATTTTAATGCTGTTTTTTGTATCAATGATATTAAACAAATGAGTAAAGGGTCCCTTTAATATCTCTTTACAATATCTGATAAAAAAAGATCAGGGTATATTACAAATTGGCAATACAGAAAAAGCATAAAAACAATTGTGCAGCTAAAGAGGAACAGAAGTACTCAGTGCTATTTGACAGAACCTATTTTTGCTAGAAGCCATGTTTTGGTTGTAATAATGTAGGTCACAGAATTGACTTTCCATAAACACCAGAGGCTTTAGTAGAGCTCAGACCTTAACTGATCTGACATAAACAGCAAATCTTATTAGATGCTCAAAAACTACAGCAAGACTGTAAAGGACAGCTAAAATGCAATAGCTAGGGTTTGTAAGAGGAAAGATGAAGTGTCACATGTCATTTTTTTCCGAGACTGCTTAAATTTCATAATAAATATCAGAAATGACAGAAAGCTACACATGAGAATATTTTCATTTGGCGCAGAAGAAAAAATACAAGAAAAAATAAAGTTGAAGTCAAGAATTATTTCTTGTGGGGCTCTCCATGAGTTTGAAAAGTTTTACAGTTCTTGAGCCTACATTATTGGGGTGCGATCCGATATACGGCGTAGTTTTTGACGCAAGCGAGGGAACCTGCGCCGCCCGTAATTTCACCTCCAAACTCGAGCTATCCAATATACTGCGCCGTCAGATGCTAAACTGGCGTAAGTATGAAAAACCAGCGATCAACTAAAATGTGCGCAAATACACATTTTAGTCGTCGCAAGTACTTACGCCAGTATTTTGTTAACGTAAAGTCTCAATAAAGAGTAGTTTGATGTAAATTAGCTATGAATCGTAAAAAATAACTGCCAGTTCTAAAAGATGCGCCACCTAATTACGCGATTCAAAATCCATACATAAACCCATGCGCAGCCGCCATTTTCTTTAGTGTGTTTGGTTGGTTCTTGGAGCTACAGCACACTACAGTGAGTATAGTGATTATTAGTAAGAGCAGTGAGAGAGGCGCAATTCATAAAACTTAGTTAGGTCGGATTTTTGCATTTGTCTTTGGTTAAAGCCTGTACATTTACTTACACTTTTTTTTACATATTGCACACATTTAGCATACATACATATACAAAATACACAACACTTTTTTGTTCTCTAACACCTCACACATTTTATTTATCTTTTACAGTGTGATAGGCTGAGTGTTTGGTTGTGATTGTGTGTGATTGAAGTGGGAGTGAGTGTGAGTGTGTGAGTGTGTGTAGTTTGAGGATGACAGGGAGAGCTAGGGCGGAGGGGAGGAGGGGAGGAGGGGAGGGGAGTTGCAGGGAGAGGATTATGGACAAGAGGAGCAGCAGGGTCCCCGTCAGGGAGTAAGTGGAGTGGGGAGAGGGAGAGCCAGAAGGGAGGATGGGAGTGGGGCTGCCCGAGACCAGGCACACATAGAAGAGGGATAGACGGTGCACATGGGGATAGAAGGGGGCGGAGGGAGAGGATAGGGAGGAACCCACACCAGGGACATCCCATGGAGGAAGCTAGGCGGCCCAGGACGATGAGCACATGAGGTGTCCGAACTTCTCTTTCGCTGAAAATCTAGCGCTAGTCCAGGCCGTCATGGAGAACCACACTGCCCTCTTTGGCCAAGAGAAGGGCAAAGGAGTTGCCTGAAGGCATAGGGATGCATGGCTTTTGGTTGAGGAGGCAGTCAACAGCGTGGCCCAGCAGAGGTGGAATGTCGATGGGCTAAAGAAAAGATGGAACGACTGCAAGAGGCGGGTGAAGGAGAAAATGGGCCAAGAAGCCATGTACCAGAGGGGAACATAGGCGGTGGGCCTCCCCAGGAGGCTGAATACAATGAATGGCAGGAGATAATACGCAGGTCCCTGAGTGTCATAGCAGTCCATGGACTTCCAGGGGCTCGTGACTCAGGGGCTGCAACATCAGCACAGCATGCTGGTGAGTAACATCCCACACACCAGTATTATATGTATTTGAGATATAACATCCTTTAATGTCACACGTTCATATGTACACAATGAGGAGCATGGTATTTGGCCTACTAACAAAAACATCTACAATTATATTTCACATTAAAGGGACATTAAACCAAATCTTTTTATTTCATTATTCAGATAGAGAATACAGTTTTAAACAACATCCCAATTTACTTCTATTATTTAAATTGCTTCATTATTCTGATATTCTTTGTTTATTAAATCTTAATGCACATGGGTGAGCCAATCACATGAGGCATTGATGTGCAGCCACCAATCAGCAGCTTCTGAGCCTATCTAGATATGCTTTTCAGCAAAGAATATCAAGAGAATGAAGCAAATTGGGTAATGTAAGTAAATTAGAAAGTTGTTTAAAATTGCATGCTGTAGCTGAATCATGAAAGATTAAAAATGGGTTTAATTTGCATTTAATGCTACTTAACACATTGAAATTCATGATATGAGGTGGAATAGTGAAATACTAACATGTCTCAGAGTAACACAGGCCACAAGCCACATGTAGAGTTTTCAGTAAATGGACACTATAGCTATCACAATACTTTTAGCTCAAGAAAGCACGTTATGTGCCTACATCAGTCTAAAGGAAATTGTGTGACCATAGTGTCACTTAAAGAACACATTTTCTCCATCACTGACATGTACACAGAACTATTGTATGAAACACATACATGTATACTTTGCATATTAAAAACTCTCATATCACAAATCACAATGTGCACATGCATGTTATAGAGTTTGACATGAGAATGAGTATAGCCCCTAGCATGTATCAATGTACATTGTATGCCCACATGGATATATATATATGATTGTACTAATACCTCTCATCATTTGACTCCTCCACAGAACCTCCTGTCACCAGGGTGCAAACGGGCATGCATCCACCGCAACCACCAGTCCAGAGAATGCCTCCACCGCAACCACCAGTCCAGAGAATGCCTCCACTGCAACCACCAGTCCAAACAATCCATCAACAAGGACAGTATGCTCCCAGGCATGAGCTGGGTTGGATTGCCTCTGTTGAGGATCCAGACGTCATGCCACCAACATTTGTAGACGAGCCCTGGCAGGATCCCTGGCAGGAGGATTGTACTTTTGGCTTTGAGGGGGAGCCAAGTCAGCCCCAAAGGGTACATGTCTTTACCCCCCCCCCCCCCAATATCAGGCCAGTCAGGGATTTTACATACAGGACATGAAAACTGGACAGGCTGAGTGGTCGCACACCAGTCGGCAATGGGACTACCAGTCCACCCGGAGAGCTCCACCATCCGCTTCCCTTGGAAGAGCTCCAGCATCTGAAGAGGAGCATATAGCTGTATTTGTCCCTGATGCAGCACCAGCTGTAGTAGTTCTTCAGGTAGCACCAGCTGTAGTAGTTCCTCAGGCAGCACCAGCTGTAGTAGTTCCTCAGGCAGCACAAGCTGTAGTAGTTCCTCAGGCAGCACCAGCTGTAGTTGTTCTAGATGCAGCACCAGCTGAGGATGTTCCAGATGCAGCACCAGCTGAGGATGTTCCAGATGGAGCAGAAGCTGAGGATGTTCCAGATGCAACAGCAGCTAGAGGTAAACCTGCGCCTATAATCCCTGCTGGTGAACAGCCTGTAGATCCTCTGTATTCTCCCATGGGCGACGAATACATTTCCCTCCAGAGGAGGCTCATAGCAAGCTGCGAGAAAATACAGAGAGACCAACGCAGGTTTTACAGGAGCCACCAGACTTTACTCCAGCGTTCCATTGAGCTGCAACGGGACATGGCAGCATCTTTAAATAGTATAGTCCAAAACCGGACTCAGATGATGAGAGTTATTTCGGATATGCAGATGCAGACTGACAACAGATGGCGGGAACAAAACCAACTGTTGGGTGTGTTGGTGAAGCATTTCACACACCAGCAGGACACTGCCCCCAGTCTCTCATCTGTGGCCGGCACTCCTGCAGAATCCTCTGAATCCACACAACCCAGGAGACCCAGGAGAGCCACTCCAGACACCTCAGCCGCCTCATCTAAGAAGCCTAAAAAAAAAAATATTGTTATATTTCAGCATAAATCTTGTCCTCTGTTATTTACCATATAATTGTCATCCACATCCATGTGAGGGGTGTTTTAGTACACTAATATTGTTGAAACATATAATAAGGCCTGTGTGGAAATGGCCCAAAAAAGGTAATATCATCATGTTTATGACATATTCATGTTCTATAAACCACATCACATATTTATTCTGAGAACTAGAAGGGTACAAACGCACTACACAAATATTTGGGGGATGCCAGTAAAATGCCTACTGTCGGTAGACTTTATTTGTTGGCTGGAGTGCTTATGTATAAGACAATGGTTTTGAACACTATTAGTTAAAAAAAGGAATTTTAACTCGCTGCAGGATGCATTTTGATAGCACTTCCTTCTCCCCGGGGAGAAGGAAATGTTATAAAAATGCATCCTGCAGTGAGTTAAAATTCTTTTTTAAACTAATAGTGTTCGACATCACATAGTTGTGTATGAAGGGTACATATAGTGATATTCAATTATAAGATGTAAATCAAGGTTTCTCACATCCAATAGAAATTGACCCATGTGCAGGGATAGGCACGAGCCAAGGCTGTGGTGGACATTTTCTAAGGTAAAGACCTTTATTGAAGGACACCTTGCCTATCCCTGCACATGGGTATATATATATCTAAATAATAATGTTTTTACAGAAGGTGTGAACAAAAGGTATAAACACCCATTTTCATTCTTCTAAATGATAGTCAATAAATTATAGTGACCAAAACATGAATTAAACTAATGATATATTTTCAGTAATTAGGGTGGTTAAGGGAATGGGGGTGGGATGTAGTAGTTTCACTTACATGCAGTGGAAATCCGCAATATGTAATTCGATGACAAGCTGCAGCAGGGGCAGCACCATGACCAGGGACTTCAGCAGCAACTATAGAATCAGCATGTGTAGACAGAACAACAGGGGATTGCAGAGCTTCCAGCACCCCTTGTGCCCAATGATGCACCCTTGTGCCCCATGATGCACCCCTTCTGTCCCATGATGCACCTCTTGTGCCCAATGATGTACCCTTGTGCCCCATGATGCACCCCTTGTGCCCCATGATGCACCCTTGTGCCCCATGATGCACCCATTGTTCCCAATGATGCACCCCTTGTGCCCAATGATGCACCCTTGTGCCTCATAATGCACCCCTTGTGCCCAATGATGCACCCTTGTGCCCCATGATGCACCCCTTGTGCCCAATGATGCACCCCTTGTGCCCAATGATGCACCCTTGTGCCCCATGATGCACCCCTTGTGCCCAATGGTGCACCCCTTGTGCCCAATTATGCACCCTTGTGCCCAATGAACCACCCTTGTGCCCCATGATGCACCCCTTGTTCCCAATGATGCACCCTTGTGCCCCATGAAGCACCCCTTGTGCCCAATGATGCACCCTTGTGCCCCATGAAGCACCCCTTGTGCCCAATGAACCACCCTTGTGCCCCATGATGCACCGCTTGTGCCCAATGAACCACCCTTGTGCCCCATGATGCACCCCTTTGTGATTGGTTTGACACACTTGCAAGGGCAGGAATAATAAATGCTTTGAAGAGGTTAACTATTTGTGATCAAGCTGCTGATATGTATGTTGTTAAGCATGCATTTGTTAGGCTTTCAGAGAGTTACGTTTGTTTCTAAGTCAGTGCAAGGGCTCCTGCGCCTGCAATTTGTGGCGAGATGAGAATGGAGTAGATTTTCTGAAATCTGCGCGTGTAAGTCCTTACGCTGTATATTGGATACCAAACTGTACGTGTTTTGTATGTCAGTCTATGGGCCAAAAAAATACGGGCGAAGGCAGAAATATATGTGCGTAACTTCTAAGTTACGCCGTATATAGGATACCAAACCTGCGCAAAATTTGGCGTTGCCGGCTTTTGCGGGCGACGATTTATATCAGATCGTGGCCCTGAACTTTTAAATGGGATTGCAGTTGTTGGGCTGAAGAGGAAGCTACAATTGCTTCTTAGTCCTGCTGTCCCTTCATCCCTAGCCAGGCCCCCAGACCCCCCTAGTCATGCTCCAAACTGCCAAGCTCTAGTAGTTGAAAATGCCTATCACTCTGCCTCCATCATTTCTACTCCACTTATGGCGATTCCTGACAGTCTCAGTTTCCTGCTCTGTAGGATGTGTGCTTGCACCCCCAAGTTTCTGTTTTTTTATTGTCTTTGTCATAACAGGTTGATTTTTGTATTTAATTACAAAGAGGAGGACACACTATTTTAATTTTCCTAGAGCTTTTTTTAATCCACATCCATTTTTAACTAAAGGGACAGTCTAGTCAAAATTAAACTTTCATGATTTATATAGGGCATGCCATTTTAAACAACTTTCCAATTTACTTTTATCATCAACTTTGCTTTGTTCTCTTGGTATTCTTTATTGAAAGCTAACCTTAGGTAGGCTGTTATGCTAATTTCTTAGCCCTTGAAGTTCACCTCTTATGTCAGTGGATTTTGACAGTTTTTTTCCCAGCAAGAGAGCGCTAGTTCATGTGTGTTATATATACCATTGTGCTCACTCCTGTGGAGTTATTTATAAGTTAGCATTGATTGGCTAAAATACAAGTCTGTCAAAAGCACTGAAATAAGGGGGCAGTCTGCAGCGGCTTAGATACAAGGTAATCACAGGGGTAAAAAGTATTAATATCACTGTTGGTTATGCAAAACTGGGTAATGGGTAATAAAGGGATTATCTATCTTTTAAAACAAAAATTCTGGTGTAGACTGTCCATTTAAGCTTTACATTCCTGCTTTTAAATAAAGATAGCAAGAGAACAAAGAAAAAATAGGAGTGTTGGTTGTACAAAACTGGGGAGTGGGTAATAAAGGGATGATCTATATTTTTAAACAATACCAATTCTGAAATAGACTGTCCCTTTAAGGATATTCGCTTGCATTGTTTGAAAAGTTTTAAGATTTGGTAAGAAGGTGGTCAGACACAATAATATTTCTTCAAAATGTATACTATTTTTATTCAAATTCTACTTTTGTAAAGTCCAACATGTTAGCGATACCTTAAAGTGAATGTCAATTTCTTTCATGTAATTAGCAAGAGTCCATGAGCTAGTGACGTATGGGATATACATTCCTACCAGGAGGGGCAAAGTTTCCCAAACCTTAAAATGCCTATAAATACACCCCTCACCACACCCACAATTCAGTTTTTACAAACTTTGCCTCCGATGGAGGTGGTGAAGTAAGTTTGTGCTAGATTCTACGTTGATATGCGCTCCGCAGCAAGTTGGAGCCCGGTTTTCCTCTCAGCGTGCAGTGAATGTCAGAGGGATGTGAGGAGAGTATTGCCTATTTGAATGCAGTGATCTCCTTCTACGGGGTCTATTTCATAGGTTCTCTGTTATCGGTCGTAGAGATTCATCTCTTACCTCCCTTTTCAGATCGACGATATACTCTTATATATACCATTACCTCTGCTGATTCTCGTTTCAGTACTGGTTTGGCTTTCTACAAACATGTAGATGAGTGTCCTGGGGTAAGTAAATCTTATTTTCTGTGACACTCTAAGCTATGGTTGGGCACTTTATTTATAAAGTTCTAAATATATGTATTCAAACATTTATTTGCCTTGACTCAGAATGTTCAACATTCCTTATTTTTCAGACAGTCAGTTTCATATTTGGGATAAATGCATTTGTTTCAATCATTTTTTCTTACCTTAAAAATTTTTTTGACTTTTTCCCTGTGGGCTGTTAGGCTCGCGGGGGCAGAAAATGCTTCATTTTATTGCGTCATTCTTGGCGCAGACTTTTTTGCCGCCAAATTTTTTTTCTGTTTCCGGCGTCATACGTGTCGCCGGAAGTTGCGTCATTTTTTGACTTTTTTTGCGTCAAAAATGTCGGCGTTCCGGATGTGGCGTCATTTTTGGCTCCACATTATTTAAGTCTCATTATTTATTGCTTCTGGTTGCTAGAAGCTTGTTCACTGGCATTTTTTTCCCATTCCTGAAACTGTCATTTAAGGAATTTGATCAATTTTGCTTTATATGTTGTTTTTTTCTTTTACATATTGCAAGATGTTCCACGTTGCAACTGAGTCAGAAGATACTTCAGGAAAATCACTGCACAGTGCTGGAGCTACCAAGCTAAGTGTATCTGCTATAAACTTTTGGTATCTGTTTCTCCAGCTGTTATTTGTATTGCATGTCATGTCAAACTTATTAATGCAGATAAAATTTCCTTTAGTACTGTTACATTACCTGTTGCTGTTCCGTCAACATCTAATTTTCAGAGTGTTCCTGATAACATAAGAGATTTTATTTTTTAAATCCATTAAGAAGGCTATGTCTGTTATTTCTCCTTCTAGTATACATAAAAGTCTTTTAAAACTTCTCTTTTTTCAGATGAATTTTTAAATGAACATCATCATTCTGATACTGATAATGGTTCTTCTGGTTCAGAGGTTTCTGTCTCAGAGGTTGATGCTGATAAATCTTTGTATTTGTTCAAGATGGAATTTATTCGTTCTTTACTTAAAGAAGTGTTATTTGCATTAGAAATAGAGGATTCTGGTCCTCTTGATACTAAATGTAAACGTTTAAATAAGGTTTTTAAATCTCCTGTAGTTATTCCAGAAGTGTTTTATCTCCCTGATGCTATTTCTGAAGTAATTTCCAGGGAATGGAATAATTTGGGTAATTTATTTACTCCTTCTAGACGTTTAAGCAAATTATATCCTGTGCCATCTGACAGATTAGAGTTTTTTGGGACAAAAATCCCTAAGGTTATGGGGCTGTCTCTACTCCTGCTAATGTACTACTATTCCTACAGCAGATAGTACTTCATTTAAGGATCCTTTAGATAGGAAAATTGAATCCTTTCTAAGAAAAGCTTACTTATGTTCAGGTAATCTTCTTAGACCTGCTATATTTTTAGCGGATGTTGCTGCAGCTTCAACTTTTTGGTTAGAAGCTTTAGCGCAACAAGTAACAGATCATAATTTTATAGCATTATTATTATTCTATAACATGCTAATAATTTTATTGGTGATACCATCTTTTGATATCATTAGAGTTGATGTCAGGTATATGTCTCTAGCTATTTTAGCTAGAAAATCTTTATGGATTAAACTTGGAATGCTGACATGTCTTCTAAGTCAACTTTGCTTTCCCTTTCTTTCCAGGGTAAATAATCATTTTCGTTCCTTTCCTCACAACAAGGAACAAAAGCCTGATCCTTCATCCTCAGGAGCGGTATCAGTTTGGAAACTATTTCCAGTTTGGAATATATCCAAGCCTTATAGAAACCTATAGCCAGCTCCTAAGTACCTATGAAGGTGCGGCCCTTATTCCAGCTCAGCTGGTATGGGGCAGATTACGTTTTCTTCAAAGAAATTTGGATCAATTCCGTTCTTAATCTCTGGTTTCAGAAACATTGTTTCAGAAAGGTACAGAATTGGCTTCAAGTTAAGGCCTCCTGCTAAGAGATTCTTTTCTTTCCCGTGTCCCAGTTAACACAGCAAAGGCTCAGCATTTCTGAAATGTGTTTCAGATCTAGAGTTGGCTGGAGTATTTATGCCAGTTCCAGTTCTGGAACAGGGGCTGGGGTTTTATTTTATCTCTTCATTGTACCAAAGAAGGTCAATTCCTTCAGACCAGTTCCGGATCTATCATTATTGAATCGTTATGTTAGGATACCAACATTCAAGATGGTTACTGTAGGACTATCCTGCCTTTTGTTTAGCAAGGGCATTATATGTCTACAATAGATTTACAGGATGTGTATCTGCATATTCCGATTCATCCAGATCACTTTTAGTGTCTGAGATTCTCTTTTTAGACAAGCATTACCAGTTTTGTGGCTCTACCGTTTGGCCTAGCCTCAGTTCCAAGAATTTTTTTCAAAGGTTCTCGGTGCCCTTCTTTCTGTAATCAGAGAATAGGGTTTTGGTATTTCCTTATTTGGACGATATCTTGGTACTTGCTCAGTCTTCTCATTTTCGAAGAATCTCATACGAATCGACTTGTGTTGTTTCTTCAAGTTCATGGTTGGAGGATCAATTTACCAATCAGTTCATTGATTCCTCAGACAAGGGTAACCTTTTTAGGTTTCTAGATAAATTCAGTGTCTATGACTCTGTCTTTGTCAGACAAGAGAAGTTTAACATTGATATCAGCTTGTCAAAACCTTCAGTCACAATCATTCCCTTTGGTAGCCTTATGCATGGAAATGTTGGGTCTTAGGACTGCCGCATCAGATGCGATCTCCTTTGCTCGTTTTCACATGCGACATCTTCAGCTCTGTGTGCTGAACCAATGGTGCAGGGATTACTCAAAGATATCTCAATTAATATCTTTAAACCGATTTTACGACACTCTCTGACATGGTGGACAGATCACCATCGTTTAGTTCAGGGGGCTTCTTTGTTCTTCCGACCTGGACTATAATCTCAACAGATGCAAGTCTTACAGGTTGGGGAGCTGTGTGGGGGTATCTGACGGCACAAGGGGTTTGGGAATCTCAGGAGGTGAGATTTCCGATCAATATTTTGGAACTCCGTGCAATTTTCAGAGCTCTTCAGTCTTGGCCTCTTCTGAAGAGAGAGTTGTTCATTTATTTTCAGATAGACAATGTCACAACTGTGGCATACATCAATCATCAAGGAGGGACTCACAGTCCTCTGGCTATGAAAGAAGTATCTCGAATTTTGGTTTGGGCGGAATCCAGCTCCTGTCTAATCTCTGCGGTTCATATCCCAGGTATGGACAATTGGAAAGCGGATTATCTCAGTCGCCAAACGTTGCATCCGGGCGAATGGTCTCTTCACCCAGAGGTATTTCTTCAGATTGTTCAAATGTGGGAACTTCCAGAAATAGATCTGATGGCTTCTCATCTAAACAAGAAACTTCCCAGGTATCTGTCCAGATCCCGGGATCCTCAGGCGGAGGCAGTGGATGCATTATCACTTCCTTGGAAGTATCATCCTGCCTATATCTTTCCGCCTCTAGTTCTTCTTCCAAGAGTAATCTCCAAGATTCTGAAGGAATGCTCGTTTGTTCTGCTGGTAGCTCCGGCATGGCCTCACAGGTTTTGGTATGCGGATCTTGTCCGGATGGCCTCTTGCCAACCGTGGACTCTTCCGTTAAGACCAGACCTTTTGTCTCAAGGTCCTTTTTTCCATCAGGATCTGAAATCCTTAAATTTAAAGGTATAGAGATTGAACGCTTGATTCTTGGTCAAAGAGGTTTCTCTGACTCTGTGATTAATACTATGTTACAGGCTCGTAAATCTGTATCCAGAGAGATATATTATAGAGTCTGGAAGACTTATATTTCTTGGTGTCTTTCTCATCATTTTTCTTGGCATTCTTTTAGAATACCGAGAATATTACAGTTTCTTCAGGATGGTTTAGATAAGGGTTTGTCCGCAAGTTCCTTGAAAGGTCAAATCTCTGCTCTTTCTGTTCTTTTTCACAGAAAGATTGCTATTCTTCCTGATATTCATTGTTTTGTACAAGCTTTGGTTCGTATAAAGCCTGTCATTAAGTCAATTTCTCCTCCTTGGAGTTTGAATTTGGTTCTGGGGGCTCTTCAAGCTCCTCCATTTGAACCTATGCATTCATTGGATATTAAATTACTTTCTTGGAAAGTTTTGTTCCTTTTGGCCATCTCTTCTGCCAGAAGAGTTTCTGAATTATCTGCTCTTTCTTGTGAGTCTCCTTTTCTGATTTTTCATCAGGATAAGGCGGTGTTGCGAACTTCTTTTGAATTTTTACCTAAGTTGTGAATTCTAACAACATTAGTAGAGACATTGTGGTTCCTTCATTATGTCCTAATCCTAAGAATTCTAAGGAGAAATCGTTGCATTCTTTGGATGTTATTAGAGCTTTGAAATATTATGTTGAAGCTACTAAGTCTTTCCGAAAGACTTCTAGTTTATTTGTTATCTTTTCCGGTTTTAGAAAGGCCAGAAAACTTCTGCCATTTCTTTGGCATCTTGGTTGAAATCTTTAATTCATCTTGCCTATGTTGAGTCGGGTAAGACTCCGCCTCATAGGATTACAGCTCATTCTACTAGGTCAGTTTCTACTTCCTGGGCTTTTAGGAATGAAGCTTCGGTTGATCAGATTTGCAAAGCGGCAACTTGGTCCTCTTTGCATACTTTTACCAAATTCTACCATTTTGTTGTATTTTCTTCTTCTGAAGCAGTTTTTGGTAGAAAAGTACTTCAGGCAGCGGTTTCAGTTTGAATCTTCTGCTTATGTTTTTCATTAAACTTTATTTTGGGTGTGGATTATTTTCAGCAGGAATTGGCTGTCTTTATTTTATCCCTCCCTCTCTAGTGACTCTTGTGTGGAAAGATCCACATCTTGGGTAGTCATTATCCCATACGTCACTAGCTCATGGACTCTTGCTAATTACATGAAAGAAAACATAATTTATGTAAGAACTTACCTGATAAATTCATTTCTTTCATATTAGCAAGAGTCCATGAGGCCCGCCCTTTTTTGTGGTGGTTATGATTTTTTTGTATAAAGCACAATTATTCCAATTCCTTATTTTATATGCTTTCGCACTTTTTTCTTATCACCCCACTTCTTGGCTATTCGTTAAACTGAATTGTGGGTGTGGTGAGGGGTGTATTTATAGGCATTTTAAGGTTTGGGAAACTTTGCCCCTCCTGGTAGGAATGTATATCCCATACGTCACTAGCTCATGGACTCTTGCTAATATGAAAGAAATGAATTTATCAGGTAAGTTCTTACATAAATTATGTTTTTGATGCTAAAGTGCCCGGTTTTTAAAAATTTGATTAAAAACAGGGGCACTTTAATTTATCAAAATATACATTTCACTCCTGTTGAGAAAAAAAAACTTACCTTTTAATCTTCACAGCAGCTCCAGCTTTCTCCAGGTCTTTGAAAGCCATTTCTGATGTCAGAAATGATGGATAGGTCATCCTCCAATCACATCTTCCCCCCCGGGGAATCAGTGTCTGATTCAACGCCATGATTGGAGGAAGCCGGATTCCTCATTTTAGACCCAGGAAGAGGCTTTGCGACGGGCGGAGGAAGCTGGAGCTGCTGTGAAGGTTAAAAGGTAACGCCTAGATCACGAGTTTGGCATTAGCCTTAAAAAGCAGCGTTTAGAGGTCCCAACGCTGCTTTTTAACGCCCGCTGGTATAACGAGTCAGGCAGGTACAGGTGTACCGCTCATTTTTCTTCCGCGACTCGAGGCTACCACAAATCCCCTTACGTCAACTGCGTATCCTATCTTTTTAATGGGATTTGCCTAATGCTGGTATTACGAGTCTTGGAAGAAGTGAGCGGTAGACCCTCTCCTGTCAAGACTCCTACCGCATTTAAAAGTCAGTAGTTAAGAGTTTTATGGGCTAACGCCGGAACATAAAGCTCTTAACTAAAGTGCTAAAAAGTACACTAACACCCATAAACTACATATTAACCCCTAAACCGAGCCCCCCCCCCACATCGCAATCACTATAATAAATTTTTTTAACCCCTAATCTGCCGACCGGACATCGCCGCCACCTACATTATACCTATGAACCCCTAATCTGCTGCCCCTAACATCGCCGACACCTACATTATATTTATTAACCCCTAGTCTGCCCCCCCAACATCGCTGACACCTACCTACATTTATTAACTCCTAATCTTTCGACCCCAACGTCGCTGCTACTATAAATGTATTAACCCCTAAACCTAAGTCTAACCCTAACCCCCCTAACTTAAATATAATTTAAATTAAACAAAATTAATTTAAGATAATTAAATAAATTCATCCTATTTAAAACTAAATACTTACCGATAAAATAAACCCTAAGCTAGCTACAATATAACTAATAGTTACATTTGTAGCTAGCTTAGGATTTATATTTATTTTACAGGCAACTTTGTATTTATTTTAACTAGGTACAATAGTTATTAAATAGTTATTAACTATTTAATAACTGCCTAGCTAAAATAAGTACAAAATTACCTGTAAAATAAATCCTAACCTAAGTTACAATTACACCTAACACTACACTATCATTAAACTAATTACCTAAACTACCTACAATTAATTACAATTAAATTCAATAAACTAAATTACAAAAAAAAACAAACACTAAATTGCAAAAAATAAAAAAAGAATTAACAAGAATTTTAAACTAATTACATTTAATCTAATCCCCCTTATAAAATAAAAAAGCCCCCAAAATAATAAAAATTCCCTACACTATACTAAAATTACAAGTAGCCCTTAAATGGGCCTTTTGCAGGGCATTGCCCCAAAGTAATCAGCTCTTTTACCTGTAAAAGAAAAATACAATAACCCCCCAACATTAAAACTCACCACCCACACACCCCTACTCTAAAATCCTCCCAATCCCCCCTTAAAAAACCTAACACTAACCCCCTGACGATCACCCTACCTTGAGCCGTCTTCACCCAGCTGGGTACAAGTGGTCCTCCATACGGCAGAAGTCTTCATCTGATAGGGGCAGAAGGCTTCATCCAAGCGGAATCTTCTATCTTCATCCTTCCGGAGCGGGTCCATCTTCAATCCAGCCGAGCCATCCTCTTCAAACGACATCCTAATGAAGAATAAAGGTTCCTTTAAATAACGTCATCCAAGATGGTGTCCCTTGAATTCCGATTGGCTGATAGGATTCTATCAGCCAATCGGAAATTAAGGTAGGAAAAATCCTATTGGCTGATTGGATCAGCCAATAGGATTGAGCTTGCATTCTATTGGCTGTTCCAATCAGCCGATTGACTGATTGGATGAGCCAATAGAATTGACGTCACATTCTATTGGCTCATCCAATCAGATTTTTCCTACCTTAATTCCGATTGGCTGATAGAATCCTATCAGCCAATCGGAATTCGAGGGATGCCATCTTGGATGACGTCATTTAAAGGAACCTTCATTCGTCGGAAGAAGAGGATGGCTCTGCATCAGCTGGATAGAAGATGACTCCGCTCCACTCCGGAAGGATGAAGATAGAAGATGCCGCCTGGATGAAGATGTCTGCCGGTCCGGATGTCCTCTTCTGCCCGGATAGGATGAAGACTTCTGCCGGTCCGGATGTCCTCTTCTGCCCGGATAGGATGAAGACTTCTGCCGCTCCGGATGTCCTATTCTGTCCCATCGTTAGTCGGATGGCTGAAGACGACTCAAGGTAGGGTGATCTTCAATGGGGTTGTGTTAGGTTTATTTAAGGGGGTGTTTGGGTTAGAGTAGGGGTATGTGGGTGGTGGGTTGTAATGTTGGGGGTGGTATTGTGTTTTTTTTACAGGCAAAAGAGCTGATTATTTTGGGGCATGCCCAGCAAAAAGCCCTTTTAAGGGCTGGTAATAGAGCTGTTAACTTTTGTAATTTAGACTAGGGTAGGGTAATTTTTTATTTTGGGGGGCTTTGTTATTTTATTAGGGGGTTTAGAGTAGGTGTAATAAGCTTAAAATTCTTGCAATCTTTTTTTATTTTTTGTAATTTAGTGGGTTGTTTTTTTGTAATTTAGTTTAGTTTATTTAATTGTAGGTAATTGTAGGTAATTTATTTAATTTATTTAATTATAGTGTAGTGTTAGGTTTAATTGTAAATTAGGTTAGGATTTATTTTACAGGTAATTTTGTAATTATTTTAACTATTTTAACTAGGCTCAAGGTAGGGTAATCTTCAATGGGGTAGTGTTAGGTTTTTTAAAGGGGGGATCGGGTGGGTTTTAGAGTAGGGATGTGTGGGTGGTGGGTTGTAATGTTGGGGGGGGTTGTATTTTTTTTACAGGTAAAAGAGCTGATTACTTTGGGGCAATGCCCCGCAAAAAGCCCTTTTAAGGGCTGGTAAAAGAGCTGATTACTTTGTAATTTAGTTTAGGGTAGGGAATTTTATTATTTTTATTTTATTTTATTAGGGGGCTTAGATTAGGTGTAATTAGATTAAAATTCTTGTAATATATTTTTTTTTGTAATTTAGTGTTTTTTTTGTATTATAGTTTAGTTTATTTAATTGTATTTTAGTTTAGATAATTGTAGTTAATTTATTTAATTAATTTATTGATAGTGTAGTATTAGGTGTATTTGTAACTTAGGTTAGGATTTATTTTACAGGTAATTTTGTAATTATTTTAACTAGGTAGCTATTAAATAGTTATTAACTATTTAATAGCTATTGTACCTAGTTAAAATAAATACAAAGTTGCCTGTAAAATAAATATAAATCCTAAAATAGCTACAATGTAACTATTAGTCTTAGGGTTTATTTTATAGGTAAGTATTTAGTTTTAAATAGGAATAATTTATTTAAATATACTAATTTTAGTTCATTTTATTTAAATTATATTTAAGCTAGGGGGGTGTTAGGGTTAGACTTAGGTTTAGGGGTTAATAACTTTATTATAGTAGCGGAGACGTTGGGGGCAGCAGATTAGGGGTTAATAATTGTAGGTAGGTGGCGTCGATGTTAGGGAGGGCAGATTAGGGGTTAATAAAATGTATTATAGTGTTTGCGAGGCGAGAGTGCAGCAGTTTAGGGGTTAATACATTTATTATAGTGGCTGTGATGTCCGGTCGGCAGATTAGGGGTTAATAAGTGTAGGTAGGTGGCGGCGACGTTGGGGGGGGGACAGATTAGGGTTAACAACTATAATATAGGTGTCGGCGATGTTAGGGACAGCAGATTAGGGGTCCATAGGGATAATGTAGGTGGCAGCGGTGTCCAGAGCGGCAGATTAGGGGTTAATAGTATAATGCAGGTGTCAGCGATAGCGGGGATGGCAGATTAGGGGTTAATAAGTGTAAGATTAGGGGTGTTTAGACTCGGAGTTCATGTTAGGGTGTTAGGTGTAGACTTAGAAAGTGTTTCCCCATAGCAGGTGTTAGTTTTTTTTTTCAGCCAGCTCAGCCCCATTGTTTCCTATGGGGAAATCGTGCACGAGCATGTTTTTCCAGCTTACCGCTACCGTAAGCAACGCTGGTATTGAGGGTTGAAGTAGAGCTAAATTTGGCTTAACGCTCACTTTTCTGAGGCTAACGCAGCCATTCCGAAAACTCGTAATACCAGCGTTGTTTAAAGAGAGCGCTGGAAACAAAAGGCTTGTTAGCACCGCAGGAATTAACCGACAAAACTCCAAATCTAGGCGTTAGATATTTGCAAGCAATAGTGCAATAGTAAATTGTTCTGATATTAGAGCATTCTCTTTTTTTCACTTTCATCTTCCATATGTTATATTTTATCTACCATAATTGTTGAAGTTCTATTAGAACTTTTATTATAATTGCTGATTTTAATGTACTTATATCTTAAATCAAAATTTCATGGAAGTTATTTTCAGACTGGCAACGAGTGCAATCCCTAAAATCTGAAGTAGTTTGTTAAAGGGACGGGAAACCCCCAAATGTTATTTCTTGATTTGGATAGAACATGCAATTTTAAACAACTTTCCAATAAACTTCTATGATCAGATTTGCTTCATTTTCTTGTTATACTTTGTGAAGGAGCAGCATTCGACTACCGGCAGCAGGCTGAACACATCTAGTTAGCCAATCACAAGAGACAAATATGTGCAGGCACCAATCAGCAGTAAGCTCCCACTAGTAGTAGTGTAGGATATGTGTGTATTCTTATTCAACGAGGGATACCAAGAAAACAAAGCACATTTAAAAATAGAAGTGAATTCAAAAGTGTCTTAAAATTACATCTTCTATCAGAATCATGCAAGTTTAATTTTGACTTTCCTATCCCTTTAAGTAGTTTTTAAGATTAATAGGGGTCTATTTTTATGGAATTCTTTATTTGGCTACAGTTTATGCTCTCACTGAAACACTTAAAAAGCCAGCAATTTTCTTGTTAAAGTGATTGCTTAAGGGCAATTCAAAACTTCAGCTCCCCCATAACATTTTAAACTATTTGTGGTTAAATTACAAGTTTCTGGGCGAGTAACTAGAATCCGTTTTTGCTGCTGTGCTTGCATGCTGTGTCTCAGTGGTGGGAGGACAGACTTCAATCATTTCTTTGCAGAGCCATTTATCACCCCTTTGCACTGAAGCCATTTTTAGTTTTTTGCTCTCTATTGAAACGTCAATTTTAGTACCTTTTCCTGCAGATTTTTTCATCTGCAGATTGTACATTTTCAAGGTACCTTTTTTTAAAAAAAAAAAAAAAACACTATCCTGAACAAATCGTGATGTTTGGTGCATTTTTTATAGTGTTCATGGATAATTGGAGTGAGTAATTTCTTAATTGTATATAATATATTTCCAGCAGTTACTTTGCTGAAACAAAAATATCAATGTCAAAGCAACATTACGAGGTGAAGACAGACTTCTAATTGTGTGTCTGGGTTTCAAGGTGGGTCAGGACCAGACATGCAAATGTCCTTTGTGATGAGTTTGCGGCACTGGCCAAACTCCCACAAGCTGCAGCTTCCAGCCGGTGATGTCATGCATGATGAAGTGTATTTTAAAGTAACTTTCAAAATAACATCAAACTAAATTCTGACAAACCCAAATGTTCAGCTGTTAATCACACCTGTATCATCCAGTGTTAAGGGATCAGGGTAGGAAAGGGGGAGAGAGAAGAAGAGAAAAAAAAAAATAGAGTAGAAAGGGTTCATAAAGTTTAGTTAAAATTCCACCAACCTACCAAGTTATTTTATTAAATATCTGTGCCCTTCCACATCTCCAGCATTAGTTTGTGAATTTATATTTAGCCTGACCTTGGATAATAAAACCTCTCTAGTTGTAGAAAAGTTTCTGCTTGGGGTTTCCAATCATTAAGGTTGGGCACCTCAAGGGACCTCCTTTAAGCATTATAATTTATGAACAGTAAAGACTGTATCCATTTGTCATTTATCTTTGGTAGAGAATGAAAATAGAATATATCTATGCCAGAAACATAAAAGTACCCAATATTTTGGACATTTGAGTAGTTTCTACCCAAAAGGACTCCAATGGTGGGCAGCTTCAACAAACATGTAGAAATGTGACTTCCTCTCTGTACCCCCTCCAGCACGTCCCCTTGGCCTGTTTATATATACATTTGATCCTAGCCGATGTAAGATACCATTGTGATAAAAATGTGTAGTTCATTTCCTGGACCTAAAACGGATGACCTTTTATGAACTCTGAAGATTTTCCCAAGGTTTTAAGGTCAATCTATGTGTATGAGAGAAGAGACTCTACCCCTTGTGAAAAAAATAAATGATGCAAATAGTATGTCGGGGAGGAACGTTCATCATATACAAGTTTTCAAATGGTGTAAGTGTGCAGCTTAATCTTTTTTTCTGAGCTTACGGCCTCTTTATCAAGCTGTCTACTTACCTGCATTCGACAGCCCCAATACGCTCGCCTAAGATCATCTAAGATTGCTGCTACGGACCTGAATACGTTCTCCAAATTTATCAAGAAAGCTGTTGAAAAGCCGTGCACCAAGTATGGTGCGATGAGCAGCGTACTGTTGTTAACTAACAGTCATCGATCTCGCTGCTCTTCGACTTATTCGCAGCTCTCTTGCTACCCTGTCACTAAACACCCACACTATACTATAGTTTTACCCCCTAAACCGCCGCTCCCTGAGCCCCCCCGCAACTAAATAAACTTATTAACCCCTAAATCGCCGCTCCCGGACCCCACCACAACTATAATAAATATATTAACCCCAAACCGCCGCTCCCGGACCCCGCCACCACCTACATAAAGTTATTAATCCCTATCCTGCCGATCCCAGACCCCACCGCAACTAAATAAATTGTTTAACCCCTTAACCGCTGCACCCGGAGCCTGCTGCAACTAAATAAAATGTTTAACCCCTAAACCGCCACTCCCGGAGCCCGCCGCCACCTACATTATATATATTAACCCCTATCCTGCCCCCCCTACACCATCGTCACTATAATAAAGTTATTAACCCCTAAACCTAAGTCTAACCCTAACCCTAACACCCCCTAACGTAAATATAATTTAAATATTTTAAATAAATATTACTATTATTAACTAAATTATCCCTATTTAAAACGAAATACTTACCTATAAAATAAATCCTAAGATAGCTACAATATAATTAATAATCACATTGTAGCTATTTTAGGATTTATTTTTATTTTACAGGCAACTTTGTATTTATTTTAACTAGGTACAATAGTTATTAAATAGTTATTAACTATTTAATAACTACCTAGCTAAAATAAAGACAAAATTACCTGTAAAATAAAACCTAGCCTAAGTTACAATTACAACTAACACTTCAATATAATTAAAATAATTACATAAATTAACTACAATTAAATAAAACTAATTACAATTAAATAAAACTAACTAAAGTACAAAAAAAACAAACACAAAATTACAGAAAATAAAAAAAATTACAAGAATTTTAAACTAATTACACCTACTCTAATCTCCCTAATAAAATAAAAAAGCCCCCCAAAATAATAAAATTCCCTACCCTATACTAAATTACAAATAGCCCTTAAAAGGGCCTTTTGCTGGGCAATGCCCCAAAGTAATCAGCTCTTTTACCTGTAAAAAAAGAAATACAACCCCCCAACATTAAAACCCACCACCCACACACCCAACCCTACTCTAAAACCCACCCAAACTCCCCTTAAAAAAACCTAACACTGGGGGGCGGAGCCAGCTTCTAAAGCAGCCGGACGTGTTTCTCTTCAGCTCCAGGCTTTTAATTATAAATATATACTATAAATCACATTTAAAAGCCAGAAGCAACTCTGCTGCTCAATGGAACACAAACTTTGACTACTTCAAGTATTACAGGATTTATTCTGCCCGTGTCTTTTTGTCATTTCCCTCCACTGAAATATACCGCGTGGAGCTGCTATACTCCATTTAACTACAACGGACTGGTCCATCATGGAAGCGCTGCTAGTTTGGGAGCAGAACACTCAGCAACTTTTAGAGAGTCACTACCGGAGCCTTACTGAGGACATATTGTCGCTGTTAGACTTTATACTTGAGCCGCAAGCAAAGCAATCCAGGAATGCTGATCTACTGTTTAATGACGAGAGCCGCAATGCAACTGAGAGCCCAATTATGGGGAGACTGGGGGGACCTGAAACTAAGTCTGATTCCCACCATCCTACTCAGCGAGACACTACCATAGAAGATTGGAGATCTTCATGTGCGTCCGGTAACTCTTCACATGAATCACCCACGCTTGCTGTGGAGGGCTCAGCGGTCTCCTCTCCATGCCATTCTCAGGTCTCTGCAGCTCCACTTACCTCTCTCCTAACGTCAATAGGGAACTCCCCAATGACCGCTACAGAGGATTGGATCTGTCTGGTACAGCTCTGGGAAGGGGAGGGAAATGATTCCGCTTGCGAGAATTTGATGATGGGACAGCTGTTCACACCAGGCCCAGCCACTACCTCCGCTAAATTCCTACTAAACACAAGGGATGAGGTTTCGACTGAGATGTGGCGTTTCAAAATGGAGGCATTACCAAGGCCACTAATATGGATTCAAATTGACACATATCAGACCGGTATCCATACGTCTTGCAGTTTCACATTACAGCCGGATTTTGATCTACCCTCAAATCGTCTCATAAAGGCAGGAGTGGGGTGAATTCAAGACCTTCACTGCTGAAGCCTTAATCATCTGCCCCGACCTCAGGCTTCTGTACAAGCGGTTATTCTTGCATTGCTACATGAGACCTATACTGTAGATAGTAACCTAGTATTATCTGTTTTATGAGCTACCAGCATCTGAACTACCCCTGCAACTCCTCCTGAGGTAGTAAACTTTGATTTGCCCTAGATGACTGGCGTTACATAGATCCCACTAGGGGTACTTGACTAATATTTCATATGAAACTCTAAAATGATAGGGGGAATTCTAATTCCATCAGTGATTTCTAATAAGTCTGTGTTCACTTTGCTACGTATAGGTTAACTCCACATACTATATTATTTGCTACTTGTCTACCTGTACCATCATGGTAGAGTTTTTATGGTTTGTACTGTCAGTCAATCAACTACAGTTAGATTTGCTATATGGTCAGCTGTCTTACATTTAGATACACAAGCCTATTGGCTATTATGGCTTAAGTTATATAGGCTATATTTACTCTGCATATAGGGATCTCATAGATATATAAGGATACCACATTTTACATCCTATCTTATTTATGGTAATATATTTTAAGTTCTAGTCATAAACTTATGTGGGACCATAATTGAGAGATCCTTAGTCCCTTCACACCAATAGTTATATTGGGTATCCAGGTGTGCTCCCCTATACCCCCCCAGCATTTCTCAAGTCTCTAGCAAACAAGTTAACAAACATCTATTGTATATCTTATGCTTATCCCCCTTTTTTTTTTTTTTTTATTAAAAGTACAGAAATAGATGCTATCCTGGATATCCCTGTTATCCCAGTTTAATGTTGAGCTCACGTGCTATGCAAGAGCCCTCTTTATTTACCAAAAGAGGGAAGAAAAAAAAAAAAAAAAAGCTCCTACGATGTTCTCAAATAGTTAGTATGTCTCTACTATATCTTGTTAATAATCTATATGCGTATATATAGGCAGCCTTCATGAAAGTGATTTTGTGTTCTCTAGTCGTGAGATGTTTATATTGCTATATAGATGTATATCTAATGAATGCCTAACCTTTCCAATTGACTATGCACAACACACTATTTCATATACATCTTGATTGGTCTTGGCTGTAGCTATTATGGCTAATCCTAATGTATTCCCTTAGTCCTATACTTCACAGGTTATTATTCCTACTATATATCTATTGTTGTTAGTATAGTACCCTTCCAGTCATTAACTTTTCATAAAGCTTGAACCCCTGATGACATACCCTTTTTTGTCCACATATATTTCAAGCTACCAAAGGTCATATGATCCACATCATCAATTTATAACTATTTTACCCCAGTTTCTTGTTTGCACACTACTATAATTGCCCCTACGATTGTGAATACTGGTACATAATCTTTCCAGGGTAGGACACATTTACCTATAGTATCGCTTATTACCAATGTCTATACGAGACCGCATGGAAACTGGATTAGTCAGCTTTTGATGTGACATAAGATAGATAGTACAACTATTCTAGTCTGTCTGCTACCTTTAACATATCTCATCCAGCTCGTTAACACATCACGGAAATGCAGACATTTAATGCCACTTAACCCTATTTTCCTTCTTTTATAATTTATTATGTTAGCACAGGTTAAAATACTTATTATGGTGTTACTATTTTTACTGTAATAGCTTGTGTACTATTGCAAAAAGCACAATTTTGGTTTTATGGAGACAGATGTTACCTAAGATTTATATGTTCCTTTTGCCTCCCGTCCACACCCTATTAGGGTTACATGGTAAGCATTGGTAATTACATCCTATAGCATCTTTATCCCCATATACTTTTATTTACTATAATATCTCCAGGTTTCTGATTCATGGGGCCATCAGCTCTTATAATATTTCTCCACCGACTGTATCTCCCCTCACCCTTTCCCGCTCTACATTTGTGGGCGGGTCATATCCACCATCCCTTAACCATCTGTGTCCAGTGGTGACAACATCCCTGAGGGGAGATACAGCATAAATACTCCATAGATCCTTTTAAAATAGAACTCCAATAGTGATCCCTCATCCTAACTGTTTTGGGGCCATACCCGCCCCTTCTTGATAGCCATTACAAATCATACTTAACTTCCATATAGTTTAGTGATGCACGCCAAGTATCGTTTTATGATAACGAATTGAAAATAACAATGGTCAACAGCAAATTCACATTTTTATGGTTTCCCGCCCCCCCTTTGCTGTTGACCATTGTTATTTTAATGATATTGTTAAATAGAAAAATTATCTCTATAGCGGTGCTTACCCGCTGATATTTCCCCAACTTTTCTCTTGCTCTATACTTTGATCTTGGTAGCAAGACCCATTGATAATAAGAAGCACTCAACTCTTTGGCAAACTAAACTAACAGAGAGCCAGCTTTCGGATCGACTTAGCAGCTACATATTTTGGTTCTCTGGTGTTGGTGTTGTACTATCAATAGATATATAAGTTCTTAAGAAGTTCATAATAAACTGGGTCTTCTTAGTAGCTACAGTGCTCCTTCAGAGTGTGTTTTAACACAGTGACCTGGAATAATAGCTACTTTCATTATGATATAAAACATAAAAGGAGGTTTTCAATTATAGTTTGACATTTATTATATGTTTCCTTTCTTTGTCATAAGTTTGTTGAGACAATCATTGCTATATAATGTAACGTTGATATGTCATTTTTTTCTTTTTTCTGTTATCATTATAATAAACCCTCAATAAAAAATTATTTAAAAAACAAACAAAAAAAAAACCTAACACTAACCCAACGAAGATCACCCTACCTTGAGCCGTCTTCACCCAGCCGGGCACAAGTGGACCTCCAGAGGGGCAGTCTTCATCCGATCCGGGCAGAAGAGGACATCCAGACCGGCAGAAGTCTTCATCCAGGCGGCATCTTCTATCTTCATCCATCCGGAGCGGAGCGGGTCCATCTTCAATCCATCCGATGCGGAGCATCCTCTTCCATCGACATCCCAACGAAGAATGAAGGTTCCTTTAAATGACGTTATCCAAGATGGCGTCCCTATCAGCCAATTGGAATTAAGGTAGGAAAAATCCTATTGGCTGATCCAATCAGCCAATAGGATTGAGCTTGCATTCTATTGGCTGATTGGAACAGCCAATAGAATGCGAGCTCAATCCTATTGGCTGATTGGATCAGCCAATAGGATTGAATTTCAATCCTATTGGCTGATTGGATCAGCCAATAGGATTTTTCCTACCTTAATTCCGATTGGCTGATAGAATTCTATCAGCCAATCGGAAGAGGAGAGATAGTAGAGGTCTGGCATGTACCAATTGTAATTTGAAAGGGTTTGATAAAATACCATTAACCTAGACACTTGCTGTTGGGTTAGAATACAGGGCAAATCATTTTTTAATACATTTATGGCCTATTATTATTATTATGGCCTTCATATGTGACAAGGTTGAGGCAAGAAAATCCCAAATCACCCCAAAAAACTTCTCAGCATCTTTAGAGACCAAAGCAAGAGGGGTGCAATGGGCTTGTGCACATGCTGCAAGTTGTAGTTCCTGCAGGGTAGTATCCCCAGGATGAAACCCACTTGGTCTGGTGAAATTGGGGCTAGATTATGGATGGAGCACAATCATTTACGCAAAAAGCGCAAACACGATTGCGAGATTGCTGTATTTTTTGCGCTCAACTCCATATTACTAGTGGAGTGCTGTTTAAATTACCGCAAACTTGCTTGCGTGAACTCGCTGTAATATGAGGTGTTTTGGGATCACCGATAAAGTGCATAATTTTTCACATTGTTTGAGTTCTCTGCCAATGTCTTTCTTGTATTTATGGTGTGAAATATTGTTAATCAGTTGGTTATAATTTAGCCACGAGGAGAAAATCTCCCTGAGGACTTCTTCCAGTTGTGCTTGCGATTTGAGAGTGCCACTTTCTGTGATGAATTGGACTGAACTTGTTTTTAGACTGTAAGGTTGTTTAATGCAAAAACCCAGTTTACAGTATGGAAGATCCCCGTTTTCAATAATTGGTGTAAGAAGGGAGTGTCTAGATGAGATTTGGGTGCTGGTTGCTAATATCCTCTCCCACTCTGATAGTATTTCAGCTGCTAGTATGTATTTGTTAAAGTTCTAGTGTCTTTTTATGGGGGGGGACCATGCTAAAGTACCGACATTATTTAACTTAAAGACTTGCCTGTGATTAGTGTTATGCGACCATTCAACAACGTGTCGAAGTGTGATCGCACTTCTATAAGCAACTAAATTTGGTAAACCCAGTCCTTCTCTGTTGCTTGTCAGATACATGGTTCTTTTTCGTATTCTAGGTTTTATACCTGCTCAATTGTGTTTTGTAACTGAGTGAGGTATCCCTCATGTAGAGGAATCGGCAGAGTTTGGAGTATGTATAATATTCATGGTTGAATATTCATTTTTATTACTCCTATCCTCCCCAACCATGAGAGCGGCTTATTCTTCAATGCTGATAAGTCTCTGTTAATTTAATTTTTTAGAGGAATATAGTTGTGCTTATATAGATCCTGTAGAGAGGGAGTTAGGAATATCCCCAAGTACTTTAGTTTATGTTGGGCTATCAATATGTTATATTTGTCTTTTAATTGCTGTATATGATCATTTTGGGTATTGATATTTAAAAGTTCAGACTTATTTAAATTCAATAGGAAGTTGGAGATTTTCCCATAAGATTTTAATTTATTTAAGAATTCTGGGATGGAGGTCTCTGCTTCCGTCAAAGTGAAGAGGATATCGTCCGCGTAGAGGGTGTTTGTTTAAATTCTGTATCCTCTTCTATTATTCCTTATTTTTTTTATTATTCCTGATTTTTTTGGGCTAGTACTTCGATAGATATAGTGAAGAGCAGGGCCGATAGCGGGCACCCTGGTCTAGTGCCGTTACTTATGTAGAATGTAGAATGTATGCGTTAATACACCATTTACCCTTACTCTTGCATTCGGTTTGGAATAGGGTGCAATGGACATATTTAGAAAAGCCTCTGGTATACCCATTTCCTCCATCGCTCGTCCCAAAAAAAAGGCCACCCCATCCTAAAGGCCTTCTCTGCGTCAGTCAAAAATAGCACAGATGGGATGCCACCTTCACATGGTTCATTAACAGTAGTACTTTGGTGGTATTGTCCCTAACCTCCCTGCCAGGGACAAATCCTACTTGCTCTTTGGATATTAAAAGGGACACTGAACCCACATTTTTTCTTTAATGATTCCGATACAGCATGCAATTTTAAATAACTTTCTAATTTACTCCTATTATCAATTTTTCATTGTTCTCTTGCTATCTTTCTTTAAAAAGCAGGAATGTGATGCATAGGAGCCGGCCCATTTTTGGTTGAGAAACTGGGTTATGCTTGCTTATTGGTGGGTAAATGTTATCCTCCAATAAGCAAGCGCTATCCATGGTACTGAACCTAAAATGGTCTGACTGCTCAGATTTACATTCATGATTTTTAAATAAAGATATCAAGAGAATGAAGAAAAAATAGTTTCCTCTCTAATTAAGATATTGTGCACATTAGCTTGGTTATCATCTATATTATAAAGTTTGTTATAGTAATTTCGGAAGGTTGAAGCTATTTTTGTTCTATCTTTAACTAGGTGGTCATCTGTTGTCTAAAGTAAGTGTATGTAGGTATTTAATTGTTTTCTTCTCAGGTTTCTAGCCAATATTTTGCCCACTTTATTGTCACCCTCATAGTAGTATTGTTTAAGAAATAGGGCCTTACGTTGGTGAATTTCTGTTAAGTGTTGATTAAGAGAAATCCTGGTATTAATTAGATTATTTTTGGTTTCTTTGTTAGAGGGGTCTTTTTTGTGGTCTAGTTCAAGGGAACTAAGTTTTGCAATGAGATTGGAGTGTTTCTCTCTGGCTTGTCTATTAAGCTTCAACTTTTGTTTAATGAGTGAGCCTCGTATTACTGATTTATGAGCTTCCCATTCTGTTCAGTGGGAAGTCGAAGAATGTGAGTTAATTTCAAAGTATTCTTTTATATCTTTTTAAATGTCTTTTATTATTAAGGGTTTGTCTAATAGAGTATCGTCTAGTCTCAATATTTTGGAGGATATCGGGATATCAGGCCAAAGTATTCTACAAGTGACAGGTGCATGGTCTGACCACGTTATAGGTCCAATATCACAATAATTTGTATTTGAAAGACCATGTGAGCCAGTGTATATGTGGCCTATCCTTGTGTAGCTGTTGCGAGGATTAGAGTAAAAGGTATAATGCCTGTTTTTAGGATGCAGTGTTCTCCATGCGTCATGAAGAGTCAAACTATTGAGGAAATTTTTAAATGACTTAAGTATAGTATTAGGGATGCCAGAAGTTCCCCTGGAAGAGTTCATAGTGGGGTTTAAAGAAAGGTTAGTCCCCAGCTAAATATGTAACTCCCTTTGAGTGGTCCAAAATCAGGTTTGCTATTTTTTTAAAGAAGATATTTTGTGTTTGATTTGGGTCATATATATTGAGAAGTGTGATATGGTGTCCGTAAAGTACTCCTGTCAGGAGAATATATCTTCCCTCTTCTTTTTCGGTATGTGTTATTTGGATAGGTAATGTTTTATGTAGGAGTATACCTACTCCAGCATTCTTATTCGGCCCAGAGGCAAAGAATGCTGTAAGGTATTGCATGTTGTTCCACTTAAGTTCTTTACCTTTCGGGAAGTGGGTTTCTTGCAACATCAAGATGTGGCTTCCCAATTTATGTAAGTCCCGAAAAGCAATGGATCATTTACCAGGGCTGTTAAGGCCCTTTGCATTTATTGTAAGATGGATGGAATGGTCTTGAAATCTGCTGGCCTTATTGTACATGTTAAAAGAGATTAAAAAAAAAGGAGGAAGAGGGTATTAGGGTGGGAAGGGGTAGTAAGAGTAAGGTGAAGGGTTCATCCTTATCATCTTGTAGTGAAAGATCTTTGTAGAAGAGGCGAGGGTCGGATCCCGGTCTGTAAATGGCGGTCCTGTTGTTATGGGAAGCAATCAGAGATATTGGGAATCCCCAGCGGTACTGTATCTTGTGTTTCCAAATGTGTGATGTTATATGGGACAATTCCCGTTGCTTTTGTAGTGTTGCTGGTTAGAGGTCAGTAAATAGATGTATCTCTTCCCCTGTGGGGTAGATGGGGTGCTTTGCTCTGGCACATCTCAGGAGCTCCTCTTTATCTTTGTAACTGAGAATTTTTAGATGATGTCTCTTGGAGGAGCTTTATGGGGAGGCCTAGGCCTAAGAGCCCTATGAGCCCTTTTAATCAGATATTTGTGCTGAAGGGTTTTCCTTTATGACTCTAAATAAAGCATGAAGATATCCTTCTATTGCCGGGGGATGGACTGTTTCTGAAATTCCCCTTATTCTGAGGTTATTTCTTCGACAGCGATTGTCTAAGTCTTCTATTTTTTCTGTTTATAAGTGAAGTTTATCTGCTTGAGTCTGTATTTCCGAAGTGTTACTTTGAAGCGTGGTAGCTATTGAGTCATGGTTTTCCTCTAGGGCGAGGACTCTGTGATCTAGAGCACTTAGATGCTTGTGGAGGTCTCCAAACAAGTTAGTTATACAAGGAAGTTATGCCAAACCGGTGATTTTTTTTAGCCTAAATGGGCATGAGGAGCCCATCCAGCGTGGCCAGGCTCCACCCCCAAAAGATAGATTTTTTGGGGGGGTAGGGGTGTTACTTTGGTTTTAGTATAGGGAATTTTGTTCTGGTTTTAGTTTTTTTTAATTTAGGGATTGTTAGGTTAGGGGTGTTGGGGGGTTAGCTGTTGTGGTAAGGAGTTAATTGGTTAGGGAGTATTTTTTGATGGGTGGTTGTGACAGTTAAGGGGTTAATAGTGTAGCAGGATAGTTGGGAATGGGGGTATTGGCGGTTTAGGTGTTTAATAGTGTAGCGAGGTAATTTGTGGTGGGCTATGTGCCTGTTTATGGGTTGCTAGTATAGGGTGTGTGGTGGTTTAGGGGTTAATAGTTTAGCTTGAGTGCAAATAGGGCTCCACTCGTAATCTAGCATTTAATTGGGACATATAACTATTTAGTCTATCAGCCAATATTTTACAACAATTTTTTTTTTCAAATTCATCCCAAAAACAGAGTATTCTTAAAGCAAAAACAGAATATCGCCACACAGGGCAAAGTTAATTTTTTTTATATATCTGTTACAAAGCCCATAATTAATATATTGCAATTTCAGTTAATAATGAATAAGATATCTAACACAGTAAAAATAAACGCATATCCGACTCAGGGCTGAGTTGGAAAAAGGAAGAGAAAAAAGAAGGGGGGAAAACCCCCCCCACCCGTCTCTGTCATCACTTCTCATCTCCTAACTCCACCCAATACCCCTCTAGAAACAACCTTCCTCAAGATTTATAATGCCTACATTAGAGATTATCAATCTCCCATTGTTCTAAGAATTTAGAGGATATAAATGGGGAGAACATTTGATTTCTATCAGGTAATGGTAAATATTTAATAAACACTCCCATTTGGATATTAATTTAGCAACATATTTCTCTCCAGCACTGCACGGAGAATACTGTTCCAAAATAAATTGATATTTCAATGATTCAATAATCATAGTTAAAGTAGAAGGTTTTGAACTTTTCCAAGTCCTGAAAATCAAATTGCGTCCCAGGATTATACTTAAATTAGGAAATCTGGTTTTAGATCCCTATAATTTGCCATTACATAAAAAAATAATATCATAAATAGTGAACTTTATTTCTGCTTTTCAGATCCTACTCAGCCAGAATTGTAATTTAGTCCAAAATTGGCTTATTTTGGGACACTCAAAAATATAGTGATTTAAATTTGCATCAAGCAAATTACATTTTGCGTACCCTATGACTTTTTCTTTGTTCCATTTATATAACAAATAAGGAGTTAAATATATTTGATGCAATAATTTTAAGTGAGATTCTCTTCTGTCAATTGAGGTTGTTGCTTTTTCCACTCTGGCAAAAAGCTTTTCTTAAAGGGCCACTGTAAGTAAATATTTTCTATGCCTGTTACTAACTAACTACCCCAAATACGCATTTTATCAATAGCATTTCATTAACATATCTCTACCGTATATCAGAAATCTTGTCTGCAAATTTAATTGTTTTCCAAATCCACTCCGTGGGTATCCTTTGCTCTGTACCAATCCGTTTACAATACCTAGGTTTCAAAATGGCGCTTTAAACACAAAGTTATTGGTTTAAGTATTTTGAACATGCAGTGGTGAAAATAGTGGGCAGGATAACGTGACATCATCGGCGAATAAAAGATATAACTTTTAGAACGTTATGAAACTTCGTTTTGGAGAAAATATAGGTCAGTAGGTTTTAATTAATGTTTATTAACTTTAATATGTTAGTTGTTTAGCTTAAAAATTATAACAGAAAGTAATCCTTTAATTAGAATTGGGGAAGATTTAAGTAGACCTGATTTGGCCCATTTTAATGATAGTAGGGAGAGATTCTTCATATTATCTTCTTGAAGTAAACTAGCATAAAGATAAGAAATGTTATGGTTTCCCATTGAATAAATTTTGAGAAGGCCATCAATATCTTTCCAGCTCCAATGGGCAGAATTTTGCACAATACTGTCGAACCTGGAGAAAGGCAAAATAATTTAGGTTAGAAATTTGATGCGGGAATCCAGACGAGGACCCGTTGCTCAGTGTGCCTAGAGGGATATGGCTGCACCTCACTGACGAGGCCCACAATAGGCCGAAACGTACGTCTGGGGTTTTGCTGTTTCTCTTGTTCAGAGAATGATTGCCTGGTATTTCGGGGCTGGACTGTACTGTGAAGTCAGGATCAGACTGATATGCTTCAGGAAAGTTTTTCCCTGTGAAAGGCACATGTTGAGCAAAAAGAGGCTGCTTCTTGGGTGGTAACTAGCCATAGAGCAAGCTATTATGCTATTGTTCGTTTCCAGGTTGAGCGCTTCTCTCTTTTTATTTATGCAAATTATGACATTTTGGGAAGTCTCCCTAAGTGTGATGCGGGAATCCAGACGTGGACCCGTTGCTCAGTGTGCCTAGAGGGATATGGCTGCACCTCACTGACGAGGCCCACAATAGGCCGAAACGTACGTCTGGGGTTTTGCTGTTTCTCTTGTTCAGAGAATGATTGCCTGGTATTTCGGGGCTGGACTGTACTGTGAAGTCAGGATCAGACTGATATGCTTCAGGAAAGTTTTTCTCTGTGAAAGGCACATGTTGAGCAAAAAGAGGCTGCTTCTTGGGTGGTAACTAGCCATAGAGCAAGCTATTATGCTATTGTTCGTTTCCAGGTTGAGCGCTTCTCTCTTTTTATTTATGCAAATTATGACATTTTGGGAAGTCTCCCTAAGTGTGATGCGGGAATCCAGACGTGGACCCGTTGCTCAGTGTGCCTAGAGGGATATGGCTGCACCTCACTGACGAGGCCCACAATAGGCCGAAACGTACGTCTGGGGTTTTGCTGTTTCTCTTGTTCAGAGAATGATTGCCTGGTATTTCGGGGCTGGACTGTACTGTGAAGTCAGGATCAGACTGATATGCTTCAGGAAAGTTTTTCTCTGTGAAAGGCACATGTTGAGCAAAAAGAGGCTGCTTCTTGGGTGGTAACTAGCCATAGAGCAAGCTATTATGCTATTGTTCGTTTCCAGGTTGAGCGCTTCTCTCTTTTTATTTATGCAAATTATGACATTTTGGGAAGTCTCCCTAAGTGTGATGCGGGAATCCAGACGTGGACCCGTTGCTCAGTGTGCCTAGAGGGATATGGCTGCACCTCACTGACGAGGCCCACAATAGGCCGAAACGTACGTCTGGGGTTTTGCTGTTTCTCTTGTTCAGAGAATGATTGCCTGGTATTTCGGGGCTGGACTGTACTGTGAAGTCAGGATCAGACTGATATGCTTCAGGAAAGTTTTTCTCTGTGAAAGGCACATGTTGAGCAAAAAGAGGCTGCTTCTTGGGTGGTAACTAGCCATAGAGCAAGCTATTATGCTATTGTTCGTTTCCAGGTTGAGCGTTTCTCTCTTTTTATTTATGCAAATTATGACATTTTGGGAAGTCTCCCTAAGTGTGATGCGGGAATCCAGACGTGGACCCGTTGCTCAGTGTGCCTAGAGGGATATGGCTGCACCTCACTGACGAGGCCCACAATAGGCCGAAACGTACGTCTGGGGTTTTGCTGTTTCTCTTGTTCAGAGAATGATTGCCTGGTATTTCGGGGCTGGACTGTACTGTGAAGTCAGGATCAGACTGATATGCTTCAGGAAAGTTTTTCTCTGTGAAAGGCACATGTTGAGCAAAAAGAGGCTGCTTCTTGGGTGGTAACTAGCCATAGAGCAAGCTATTATGCTATTGTTCGTTTCCAGGTTGAGCGCTTCTCTCTTTTTATTTATGCAAATTATGACATTTTGGGAAGTCTCCCTAAGTGTGATGCGGGAATCCAGACGTGGACCCGTTGCTCAGTGTGCCTAGAGGGATATGGCTGCACCTCACTGACGAGGCCCACAATAGGCCGAAATGTACGTCTGGGGTTTTGCTGTTTCTCTTGTTCAGAGAATGATTGCCTGGTATTTCGGGGCTGGACTGTACTGTGAAGTCAGGATCAGACTGATATGCTTCAGGAAAGTTTTTCTCTGTGAAAGGCACATGTTGAGCAAAAAGAGGCTGCTTCTTGGGTGGTAACTAGCCATAGAGCAAGCTATTATGCTATTGTTCGTTTCCAGGTTGAGCGCTTCTCTCTTTTTATTTATGCAAATTATGACATTTTGGGAAGTCTCCCTAAGTGTGATGCGGAAATCCAGACGTGGACCCGTTGCTCAGTGTGCCTAGAGGGATATGGCTGCACCTCACTGACGAGGCCCACAATAGGCCGAAACGTACGTCTGGGGTTTTGCTGTTTCTCTTGTTCAGAGAATGATTGCCTGGTATTTCGGGGCTGGACTGTACTGTGAAGTCAGGATCAGACTGATATGCTTCAGGAAAGTTTTTCTCTGTGAAAGGCACATGTTGAGCAAAAAGAGGCTGCTTCTTGGGTGGTAACTAGCCATAGAGCAAGCTATTATGCTATTGTTCGTTTCCAGGTTGAGCGCTTCTCTCTTTTTATTTATGCAAATTATGACATTTTGGGAAGTCTCCCTAAGTGTGATGCGGGAATCCAGACGTGGACCCGTTGCTCAGTGTGCCTAGAGGGATATGGCTGCACCTCACTGACGAGGCCCACAATAGGCCGAAACGTACGTCTGGGGTTTTGCTGTTTCTCTTGTTCAGAGAATGATTGCCTGGTATTTCGGGGCTGGACTGTACTGTGAAGTCAGGATCAGACTGATATGCTTCAGGAAAGTTTTTCTCTGTGAAAGGCACATGTTGAGCAAAAAGAGGCTGCTTCTTGGGTGGTAACTAGCCATAGAGCAAGCTATTATGCTATTGTTCGTTTCCAGGTTGAGCGCTTCTCTCTTTTTATTTATGCAAATTATGACATTTTGGGAAGTCTCCCTAAGTGTGATGCGGGAATCCAGACGTGGACCCGTTGCTCAGTGTGCCTAGAGGGATATGGCTGCACCTCACTGACGAGGCCCACAATAGGCCGAAACGTACGTCTGGGGTTTTGCTGTTTCTCTTGTTCAGAGAATGATTGCCTGGTATTTCGGGGCTGGACTGTACTGTGAAGTCAGGATCAGACTGATATGCTTCAGGAAAGTTTTTCTCTGTGAAAGGCACATGTTGAGCAAAAAGAGGCTGCTTCTTGGGTGGTAACTAGCCATAGAGCAAGCTATTATGCTATTGTTCGTTTCCAGGTTGAGCGCTTCTCTCTTTTTATTTATGCAAATTATGACATTTTGGGAAGTCTCCCTAAGTGTGATGCGGGAATCCAGACGTGGACCCGTTGCTCAGTGTGCCTAGAGGGATATGGCTGCACCTCACTGACGAGGCCCACAATAGGCCGAAACGTACGTCTGGGGTTTTGCTGTTTCTCTTGTTCAGAGAATGATTGCCTGGTATTTCGGGGCTGGACTGTACTGTGAAGTCAGGATCAGACTGATATGCTTCAGGAAAGTTTTTCTCTGTGAAAGGCACATGTTGAGCAAAAAGAGGCTGCTTCTTGGGTGGTAACTAGCCATAGAGCAAGCTATTATGCTATTGTTCGTTTCCAGGTTGAGCGCTTCTCTCTTTTTATTTATGCAAATTATGACATTTTGGGAAGTCTCCCTAAGTGTGATGCGGGAATCCAGACGTGGACCCGTTGCTCAGTGTGCCTAGAGGGATATGGCTGCACCTCACTGACGAGGCCCACAATAGGCCGAAACGTACGTCTGGGGTTTTGCTGTTTCTCTTGTTCAGAGAATGATTGCCTGGTATTTCGGGGCTGGACTGTACTGTGAAGTCAGGATCAGACTGATATGCTTCAGGAAAGTTTTTCTCTGTGAAAGGCACATGTTGAGCAAAAAGAGGCTGCTTCTTGGGTGGTAACTAGCCATAGAGTAAGCTATTATGCTATTGTTCGTTTCCAGGTTGAGCGCTTCTCTCTTTTTATTTATGCAAATTATGACATTTTGGGAAGTCTCCCTAAGTGTGATGCGGGAATCCAGACGTGGACCCGTTGCTCAGTGTGCCTAGAGGGATATGGCTGCACCTCACTGACGAGGCCCACAATAGGCCGAAATGTACGTCTGGGGTTTTGCTGTTTCTCTTGTTCAGAGAATGATTGCCTGGTATTTCGGGGCTGGACTGTACTGTGAAGTCAGGATCAGACTGATATGCTTCAGGAAAGTTTTTCTCTGTGAAAGGCACATGTTGAGCAAAAAGAGGCTGCTTCTTGGGTGGTAACTAGCCATAGAGCAAGCTATTATGCTATTGTTCGTTTCCAGGTTGAGCGCTTCTCTCTTTTTATTTATGCAAATTATGACATTTTGGGAAGTCTCCCTAAGTGTGATGCGGGAATCCAGACGTGGACCCGTTGCTCAGTGTGCCTAGAGGGATATGGCTGCACCTCACTGACGAGGCCCACAATAGGCCGAAACGTACGTCTGGGGTTTTGCTGTTTCTCTTGTTCAGAGAATGATTGCCTGGTATTTCGGGGCTGGACTGTACTGTGAAGTCAGGATCAGACTGATATGCTTCAGGAAAGTTTTTCTCTGTGAAAGGCACATGTTGAGCAAAAAGAGGCTGCTTCTTGGGTGGTAACTAGCCATAGAGCAAGCTATTATGCTATTGTTCGTTTCCAGGTTGAGCGCTTCTCTCTTTTTATTTATGCAAATTATGACATTTTGGGAAGTCTCCCTAAGTGTGATGCGGGAATCCAGACGTGGACCCGTTGCTCAGTGTGCCTAGAGGGATATGGCTGCACCTCACTGACGAGGCCCACAATAGGCCGAAACGTACGTCTGGGGTTTTGCTGTTTCTCTTGTTCAGAGAATGATTGCCTGGTATTTCGGGGCTGGACTGTACTGTGAAGTCAGGATCAGACTGATATGCTTCAGGAAAGTTTTTCTCTGTGAAAGGCACATGTTGAGCAAAAAGAGGCTGCTTCTTGGGTGGTAACTAGCCATAGAGCAAGCTATTATGCTATTGTTCGTTTCCAGGTTGAGCGCTTCTCTCTTTTTATTTATACAAAACTGGGTACTGGCAGACAGCTGCCAGTACCCAAGATGGCGCCCATTAAGGCAGAGGGGAAGGGTTAGAGAGCTGTTTGGTGGGGGATCAGTGAGGTTGGCGTCTAAGGGGGGATCCTACACATCAGCATATGTAAATATGCTTCTTTTTTTTTTTAAAAAAAAAGGGCCAAATACCTTTTATTTTAGTACTGGCAGAGTTTCTGCCAGTACTTAAGATGGCGGGGACAATTGTGGGGTGGGGGAGGGAAGAGAGCTGTTTGGGAGGGATCAGGGGGTCTGATGTTTCAGGTGGGAGGCTGAGCTCTACACTAAAGATAAAATTAACCCTGCAAGCTCCCTACAAGCTACATAATTAACCCCTTCACTGCTAGCCATAATACACGTGTGATGCGCAGCAGCATTTAGAGGCCTTCTAATTACCAAAAAGCAATGCCAAAGCCATATATGTCTGCTATTTCTGAAAAAAGGGGATCCCAGAGAAGCATTTACAACCATTTGTGCCATAATTGCACAAGCTGTTTGTAAATAATTTCAGTGAGAAACCTAAAATTGAGAAAAATTTAACGTTTTTTTTTAATTTGATCGCATTTGGCAGTGAAATGGTGGCATGAAATATACCAAAATTGGCCTAGATCAATACTTGGGGTTGTCTACTACACTACACTAAAGCTAAAACTACCCCAAAAAGCTCCCTACATGCTCCCTAATTAACCCATTCACTGCTGGGCATAATACACGTGTGGTGCGCAGTGGCATTTAGCTGCCTTCTAATTACCAAAAAGCAACGCCAAAGTCATATATGTCTGCTATTTCTGAACAAAGGGGATCCCAGAGAAGAATTTACAACCATTTATGCCATAATTGCACAAGCTGTTTGTAAATAATTTCAGTGAGAAACCAAAAGTTTGTGAAAAAATTTGTGAAAAGTGAACAATTTTTTGTATTTGATTGCATTTGGCGGTGAAATGGTGGCATGAAATATACCAAAATGGGCATAGATCAATTTTTTGGGTTGTCTACTAAAAAAAAATATATACATGTCAATGGATATTCAGAGATTCCTGAAAGATATCAGTGTTCTAATGTAACTAGCGCTAATTTTGAAAAGAAATGGTTTGGAAATAGCAAAGTGCTACTTGTATTTATGGCCCTATAGTTTACAAAAAAAGCAAAAAACATGTAAACATTGGGTATTTCTAAAATCAGGACAAAATTTAGAAACTATTTAGCATGGGTGTTTTTTGGTGGTTGTAGATGTGTAACAGATTTTGGGGGTCAAAGTTAGAAAAAGTGTGTTTTTTTCCATTTTTTCCTCATATTTTATAATTTTTTTTTATAGTAAATTATAAGATATGATGAAAATAATGGTATCTTTAGATTAATGGCGAGAAAAACGGTATATAATATGTGTGGGTACAGTAAATGAGTAAGAGGAAAATTACAGCTAAACACAAACATCTCAAAAATGTAAAAATAGCCTTGGTCCCAAACGGACAGAAAATGGAAAAGGGCTGTGGTCATTAAGGGGTTAAGGGACGTCCTCCAAGATGGCGTCCCTCGAATTCCAATTCGCTGATAGGATTCTATCAGCCAATCGGAATTAAGGTAGGAAAAATCTGATTGGCTGATTCAATCAGCCAACCGGATTGAAGCTCCATCCGATTGGCTGATCCAATCAGCCAATCGGATTGACCTCACATTCTATTGGCTGTTCCGATCAGCCAATAGAATGCGAGGTCAATCCGATTGGCTGATTGAATCAGCCAATCGGATTTTTCCTACCTTAATTCCGATTGGCTGATAGAATCCTATCAGCCAATCAGAAACCGAGGGATGCCATCTTGGATGAAGTCCCTTAAAGGAACCTTCATTCATCGGGTAGTTGTCGGGCCAGAAGGATGTTCTGAGTCGGAGGTCTGGAAGATGGAGCCGCGGTTGGATGAAGATAGAAGACACCGCTTGGATGAAGACTTCTACCGGATGGAGGACCTCTTCTTGCCCCGCTTGGATGAAGACTTCTACCGGATGGAGGACCTCTTCTTGCTCCGCTTGGATGAAGAATTCGGCTTGGCTGGGTGAAGACGACTCAAGGTAGGGAGATCTTCAGGGCGTTAGTGTTAGGTTTTTTAAGGGGAGTTTGAGTGGGTTAGAGTAGGGGTATGTGGGTGGTGGGTTTTAATGTTGGGGGGTTGTATTTTTCTTTACAGGTAAAAGAGCTGATTACTTTGGGGCAATGCCCGCAAAAAGCCCTTTTAAGGGCTGGTAAAAGAGCTGATTACTTTGTAATTTAGAATAGGGTAGGGCATTTTTTTTTTATTTTGGGGGGCTTTATTATTTTATTAGGGGGCTTAGATTAGGTGTAATTAGTTTAAACTTCTTGTAATTCTTTTTTATTTTCTGTAATTTAGTGTTTGTTTGTTTTTGTACTATAGTTTAGTTTATTTAATTGAATTTAATTTTAGGTAATTGTAGTTCATTTATTTAATTAATTTAATGATAGTGTAGTGTTAGGTTTAATTGTAACTTAGGTTAGGATTTATTTCACAGGTAATTTTGTAAGTATTTTAGCTAGGTAGCTATTAAATAGTTAATAACTATTTAATAACTATTGTACCTGGTTAAAACAAATACAAAGTTGCCTGTAAAATACAAAAAAATAGCTACAATGTAATTATTACAGGGACACAAGTCAAAATTAAACTTCACGATTCAGATACAGCATGCAATTTTAAACAACTTTCCAATTTACTTCCATTAACAAAATGTGCACAGTCTTTTTATATTTACACTTTTTCAGTCACCAACTCCTACTGAGCATGTGCAAGAATTCACAGCATATACGTATATGCATTTATTTTTTTTTTATTTTTTTTTTAATATTCTTTTTATTGAAGACAAAGAAAAAGCAATAAGGTTACATGCATATTATCCCGAAGCCATATAAACATGAGAATATACAGGAATTTAAAATTATACATAAGCTAGATCTGTAGGAATGTATTCAAAATTCTCAAAGTAAGTCAAATATAAACAATAGTTATGGCATATATTTCACAATGTGTAAATAGCAAATGGTCTTCATGTGTCTTCCTTATTTTTTTTATAACACAGCAAAACAAGTTTTTGTAATATATAAGTAATGTGTTGAAATTGAAAATACTAAACTTAAAACTTGTAACTCAATTTGTAAGTGAAGCTTAACAGTTTCGCTTGACTAGGTAGGAGAAATAGAGTCAATTTTATGGTAGAGTGAAAAGCTACGCATAGAAACATAGAAAATAAATGGGGTAGGTTGCGGTACTGGTTAGAAAGACCGCATAGATAGGCCTCCTTACCTAGGAGGTACATTATAAGATAGGGGCGGGGGGGGGGGGAGGTGGTTATTTGAAGTATGGTAAACGCCTTATATTCTAAATAAATATTGGGCTAAGGGTATCCCTGGTCCGGAGGGCCTCAAGTACTATATTCAAAGGGCTAACTTAGTTTATGGAGCTTAATCAAGATGCTGTATATAACATTGTGCAACTAGATATAAATGCAGGTCCAGCCTGCGCTAGAAGGTGGTACTACCTGAGGTAACTGGGATTAAAGCATAGCAAAGGCTTTAATTTATAATATGATTAAAGCACTCCTAGATATATACTCTAGGATAAGTAATCTGGAGATCATCAGAGCTTAACAGGCTCATACATCGATTGGAGATATAATATAAGAAACTAAACTGCAATCTTAGTACACCAAAGAAAGCTGGAACATTGCTTATGTGCTACAGGTGATATGATATTAAGATGTTATATCTAGAACTATGCTGTGAAACTGTCTACTTGGAAAATATACCATCCCGCCGCCTCGGCCGCTGGCGGCAAGAAGTCACGTACTAATGTTGCACCCAAGCACAATAGGTATATATATGGTGTGAGAGCTTGTACATTTGGAAAACTATATAGTGAGATATTGGAATTCTAATGATCACATAAGGAGTGCAAACAATAAGAAGCCTATAGATATGATATAACACAGTATAAAATCATTTTATCATCCCATAAAACAATCCAGTTAGCATAAATAAAACATAGTTAAATGAGTCAGCAGGAAACTTTGGCCTCGCTTCCATTGAGTCGTTAAAAATGGAGCCGTAAGCTACCGAAGCGGACGACAGCTAAAAGTAATTTACGGCTCCATTTTAGTACCAGGTTTCCATTGAAAAGATTAGCGTGTTGCGCGCAGTCGCTCTTTTCGGCTGTACGTAAGTTTGCGTTGCCAACCGATGTCGGATTTGTCGAAAAGCGCGCCATAACAAGTGCATTGCCATGGTAACCCGACCCTGTCTATAAGAATAACGGTTTGCGCCTGCGCTCTTTACCTGTGATCGCCTCTAGAGAGAAAGACACGGGAGCTAGTTGCGTTGGTAGGAGTTTTGGGTTTTTGAGAGTTGTTTGAGAGTTAGTGGAGAGTTTGATATTTGATTTTCATATATTCTTATTGTAGGCCTCATATAATATTAGGAACACACACACACATCCATACATTAGTTAATTAACACACATTAGTTTATACACACAAATACACACACATACACACTTTTATTTGATACAAACACATTCACATTTTTTTTTTCATTAACCCCCATATCCCCATCTTCCTTTATTACTCCTTTCATTAATCCCCTTATTCCACTTCCCATCCCCCCTTTGACTACCCTTCCCTTCCTCACTATATAACTTGTTTTTTTATATATATATTTTTCCCATCCTATTTTTTTTTTTTTTTAGATCCCATATTTTTTGGTTCATTTGACTATATAGCTCACCCCTTTCTTCATTTGCATCCCTTATTATTTTTCTATAATTTTGTTCTAATCCTCCTTAGTTTTTCCTTTTTCATTTACATCCCTTTGTTTATTTTCACCCCCACAATTTTTTTTTTTTGAGGGATATAGAATAGAGATAGTTAGGGTCTAGATAGGTTAGGTAGTTAGTTTTGGGGCTATTTAATTTAGGGTTTAGTTAGGTGAATTAGTGTAGTTAGGTAAGCTAGGGACTTTAGTGTTAGGTTAGAGTTAGGGAGGAAGGAGAAAGGGATGGATAGGCCTAGTGGAGTTGGGAAGGGGGTGGCTAGGGGGAGGGCAGTGGTGAGGGTGGATAGAGGGAGGGGGAGGGGGGAAGTAGGGAGTAGTATGGGCAGGAATAGGGGCCGAGGTTTGGGTGGAGGATTTGTCCTTCCTCAAACCCTGGCAGAGGAGGGAAGGAGAGAGGGTGGAAGAGGAATGGAGGTGGGAGGAGTGAGGAGGAGTCAGCCTCAGCTAGGCACAAAAAGAAAAGGGAAAGTGGGGCAGACTGTGGCAACTGGGGGTGGGGCTGGTGGTAGCCTGTCACAGCCTGCAGGGACAGAGGAGGTAGAGAGGGCTGGTCCCCAGTCACAGGAGGGAGAGTCTGTGTCTGCTGGCCCTTCAGGTGTGAAGGGCAGGCTTAGAGAGGAGAGGTACTCTGAGGAGGAGAAGGAGGCTCTTGTTGAGGCATACTTGGAGAGGGCAGCTCAGCTGGAGAACCCTAACCTGAGGCCGGCTGTCCGGAATAAGCTGTGGGAGGAGATTCGAGTGGCAGTCAGCTGCTTAGGACGTAATCGTTCTACTGCCAGCATTAAACACCGCTATCATGACTGCAGGAGGGAAACCAAAGCTAAGCTGGCACAGCAGGCCAAATATGCACGTGGGACCGGTGGTGGTCCTAGCAAGAGAATACACCTAAGGTCATGGGAGGAGATGCTGTCCAATGTCATCTCGGATGAATCTGTTCACGGATGTAAGGGGACAATGGACACCTCTGTGCCACCTGAAGAGGTGTATGAAGGTGAATATTCAATATTAAATATAACCATATATGTGATGTATATATGTTGTATATCATAAATACCCATCTGTGTTTAGCTATGAATCTAAATATACATAGTTGTATTTAATATGTTCAGCAAGCACTCTGTATTGTATATCTGCTCCGACAAGCAAGAATATTGATAATATAATATCCAAGAATATTAAGAATTTCATATAAATCATGTGTCATTGTCCTTAAAGGGACACTGTACCCATTTTTATTATTTTGTGAATCAGATGCAGCATGCAATTTTAATCAACTTTCTAATTTACTACTATAATCAATTTCTCTTCGTTCTCTTGCTATCTTTATATGAAAAAGAAGGCATCTAAGCTTTTTTCTAAGTTCGGACTCTGGACAGCAGTTTTTGATTGGTGGATGCATTTATCCACCAATCAGCAAGGACAACCTAGGTTGTTCACCAAAAATGGGCCACCATCTAAACTTACATTATTGAATTTCAAATAAAGATACCAAGAGAATAAAGAACATTTGAAAATAGGAGTAAATACGAAAGTTGATTAAAATTGCATGCTCTATCTGAAGCACAAAAGAAAATATTTGGGTACAGTGTCCCTTTAACAATGTTCCTTTAAGACACAGTCTATAAAGATTCCTCAGTTATGATCATATATGCTTGGATTTTATCCCAAACACACTATATGTGTGTGTGTGTGTGTGTGTGTATGTGTGTGTGTGTGTGTGTATGTGTGTGTGTGTGTGTGTGTGTGTATGTGTGTGTGTACATATATACACATAAATATGGAATATAATAGTCTGTATTGTTATGCTACAAAGTAATATATTCTATTAGATAGATAATGTAAACATACCGTATATTTATTTGTAGGTTCCGAACAGGAGGAGTATGAAGCTGCACCAACACCACAGCAGGATGTTCCTACATTCACTGAGGAGGATGAGGATATCTATGGTGACACTACCTCCTATATCAGCCTCTTAGAAGATGATATGCAGCAGCCTAGGGCATATGAGGTGGAGGATGTATCATGCCCTTCTCCATCTACTTCGGAGACAACATTTCATGTTTTGGGTTCTGAACCCCAGCAGACTCATCCTCCTCAACAATGGCAGTTCATGCATACTTCGCAGCAACAAATGGCACAGCCCCCACAGCTGCACCCACCGCAGCAGATGATGCACCCCCCACAACATCCTCCTCAGCAGCAGATGATGCACCCCCCACAACATCCTCCTCAGCAGCAGATGATGCACCCACCACAACATCCTCCTCAGCAACAGATGATGCACCCACCACGACATCATTATCCTCAGCAGCAGATGATGCACCCACCACAGCAGCATACAGATCTGCATCATCTGTACTATATGCCTCCCACTCCTATGGCACAACAGGAATCCACACCACCACCCACTGCACCCACCAATGTATTGCCAACAGTGCCATCACAGACAACCTCACAGTCACCAATACGGAGAGACAGCCCTGGAACCAGCCAATTATTAGTTCCTGAGACACCAAATGTACAACAGGGTCCGGCACAGTCCCAGCAGGATGATCTACTGAGGCTCATACATAGAGAGCTTAGGCTGTCCAGGCTCCAGCAGCAGCAGGATTTGAGAAGGATACAGAGCCAAATGGACATCCATAATGCCTCACTCGTCCGCCTGGCAGAGGCAGTGGAGAGGCTCGCGGATAGGCCCCAAACTCCATCCTCCCTTGCATCCTCTGTCATCTCCCTGCAGGACCCTGAATCCCGGTTATTAGCCTCACATTCAGCTGGTGGGCGTCGCACAAGACGCCACACTGCCCCCCTAAGTACCTCTCCTCCAAAGTCAAAATCCTGCCGCAAGAATTAATTAATATTCTTTTTTTTCCACCCAAGATATATCATATCTAATTTTTGCACTAAAGCACTTGTTTAAGTGCGATTTTCATCTCATAAATATGCATCCATTTTTCTAATCCAAATTTGAACATATATCTTAATATTATTCTAATAGCTGTTTATCTGCTAAAAATGAACAGCTTTATTCATTTTTATTTCACATGATGTCAATTAATATGCAGGTGTACATTGTTGATAAATTAATGTGTCCTTTTATTGAGGATATCATATTATGCCGTTTAAGAATACTTGGGGATACGTGTCTGAAATTTATACAGTATATGCTATCTAACATTAGTCAACGTGACATGTGTAAATGTTATGATTTATATTCCACAAGCATATGTTGTTTGCTCCTTCAGATGAAGCTAATAAGGGTTATACAGTTATAGAAGAGTTGGAAAGTAAATACTCCTTCCTGTTGATATGGCCAAATACCTTGCATTCATTCTTATAGTCCTATGTGGAATGTAATATCTGAAATATATACCTATCATGACTAATACCTATCATGACTAATGCACTCCTTTTTGTCAAGATTATTATTCAATATTTAGAATAATTAGATAAATGTATCTTTATGATATTTAAGCACTGGTGTATACACAACATATATGTGATTGCCATGATATAGAGGTGATTAATACATTTTAATTGACATCATATGAACAGACACAGACTCTCCCTGGGACCAATGCACAATGCACTTTTAAATTGTTTCAATAACTCCATGTTAAAGACAATACTTCATATCTCTTGAAGTATGTAATATTAAGCACTTATGTATTTTGGTTAATAGTCTAAATATTGCAAATGTATTATCTGCTTTAGCAGACATGACATTACATATATTTTATAAATATTAGTACTATGACACATTATAACTTTAATGTGTCATCGTTTTGTATTGAATAAATATGATTTTCACATTGAAAATTACATTTGAATGAGGGTAAATCTGTAATAATAAAACTCATCTTCATGATAAAAAAATTATTTCCTTTGACTTATTTTTCTATATTATTTTCTATGAGGTAACCATGCCATTCAAGTGTGCAATCTCAGGGGATTGTATGTATTGATAATGTATCTTTATTTTAAGGATTATATTATATCTGGATTTGTCTCTTTGAAATGAGCATCTGATATATTTCTTAAAGGGATAGCCTATTAAAAAAAAAACTCATGAATTAGAGCATGCAGTATTTATATACTTAAATATGTAATCCTATAATCTATTTAACTTCATTATCATCTGTAATTTACTAAAACAGGAATGTTAGCTTAGGAATCTACCCATGTTGAATCTGCACATGGGGAGCGCTTGATGATTGTTGTCTAAATGTAGGCAACAATCAGCAAGTGCACCACAGGTGATGAACATTAAATGGAATGGCTCCTAAACTTAAATACATGATTGAAATAAGAAACATAAAATAATTAAATTGATTATGAGTACATATGTAAGTTGATTGGAATTGATTGATTTATCTGGTTCATTAATGTTTTATTGTGAACACACTCTTCCTTTTTTTTTTTAAAGTGACATAAATTCCATTATTTTGCTAAAACATATATATTTAAAAGCAAATCTAATATATTTATATTCTTTATATTTCTTAATATTCTTAGTATCCTTTGATTATAGTTTTATTTAGGTAAGATCAGGAGCAGCATAGAACCTATGTTGGAGCTGTTTATTGTTGCCAACATACAGTATATATCCTGTCTGTCATTGGTTCACCCATGTACTCATTTTTATTAACCAGGAGTGCATAGCTGCTCTTTAAATAATTATACCAAGAGAACAAAGTAATATTTGGAATATAATTAAAATGATATTTTAGATAATTATGTTATACATAAATCATAAGATGAATGCATTGATTAGTACATAGCTGGAAATAAAGAAACATTCACCATGACTATATTTGAGTAAAGTATACATTTATTTAGGGAAAATGTGGTAAATATAGGGATGAGGAGAGAGGGAGGGGAGTGGTATTCCATTTCTGAGAATCTTCAATCTGTAAAACATTAAAAGAAACAAATGTGTATTATTAAAAAACATAATCATAAATAACTAAAAGGTCTCATTACAATACTATAAAAATACCTGAAAAGAATTCTTGAATAGTTGCAGATCTCTCCAAATGGGCATTGAGGGGTTGGGGATGATTAATTACATCAGGCTCAAAGATTTCACCTGGGGGCTGTGGTGTTGGAAGTAAGTCGTTCAACATCCCATGCTCCTGTGCCATGTTGTGTAGACAGCAACATGCCACTATGATTTTAATAGCTTTTTCCGGACTGAATTGGAGATCCCCCCCTGATCTGTCCAGGCAGCGAAAGCGCATTTTTAGAACACCAAACAGTCGTTCTATTATAGCACGTGTTCGGATATGTGCTTCATTATATCTGTATTAAAAGAACAAGAAATATGATTATAATATATAATGTGAAGACAAATCAAATACTAATGAGCTAACTACATTCCTGGTTTGATCTTATAAATCTTTAAACCATTTTATATATATATAAATATATTTATATTCAAGCAGAGAGATTTATAAATGCTTCACTGATAATAGATGATTTGTATTTTGACTGTCCCTTTAAAGGCACTCAGTACAACATTGTTATGTCTGTGATAGTGATATATACACACACACACGAGATAATCAAGCAACAAATGTATGTGCACAAACACAGATATATAGCTTAATAAAGGGGCAGGAGCCCCGAAACGTTGCTCAATAAAGGTGCTGTTGCTCCACATAGAGTGCTACCTGTGTGTTCTATTTCATTACATTTACTGGGACTTTGGAAAAGGAGGTCCTCCAGGTTTGCACCTACATTCACCCAAGAGTGATTTAAAGGGACATTCCTATGAAGTGTGTACTGGTCCTACTTTTCTACAGATTATAGTGAGCATTTTGCAAGGCACAATCAATATTTCTGACACACATGAGCAGAAAATAAATATATATTTTACCTTAATTCAGCAGGCCCAACAACCTGGTTCTCTTTCAATGGTGTCCAAATCCATTTTTTAAGAGGATATGCAGAATCTGCTAAAATATGAATGCATAGATATACAGTATATATATATATATATATATAGATATAGATAGATAGATAGATAAACACACATCTTTCCATAAAGCAATGTATGACATAAAATAATGTTATGCATATGTCTTACTATGACATAGTTAATATATATCTTTTAAATGATTAACAATTTATTTATTTAATCAATTTCACCCCCTTAGACACATACATAAAGGATTATAAAGCAATGAAACAATAAAATGTCAAAATATTGAACACATGAAGGCATCATAATATATACATAAACACTTACCGAGGAGATGTCCTTCAGGCATTTGATTTGTCTCAAACAATCTCCACACACCAGAATTCCTGAGGATGTAGGCATCATGGCTACTTCCTGGGAACCCTGCCACGACATTTAATATGCGCATGTTTGCATCACATATAATCTGCACATTTAAGGAGTGGAAGTGTTTCCTATTTCTAAATATTATCTCCCTGCGCACAGGGGGTCTTAGGGCAATATGAGTGCAGTCAATGGCCCCAAGGACATTGGGTATGCCACCTAAAAGAAAAAAGTCCCTCTTAACATCACGCCAACCTCTGGGTGATGTGGGGAAAAAAATAAATTTTCTGCAATTATCATAAAGTCCATCAATAACTTTTGAAAGATGCTTAGAAAGAGTGGACTTATGCACCCCAGTTACAATGCCCCCTGTCACCTGAAAGGATCCAGAAGCCAAAAAATGAAGTGCCCCTAGTAGTTTGGTCATTCCAGGGACAGCCCTGCTTGAATAGCCCTGGCTTTCCAGCCTATCTTGCAACAGGGCATATAACTGATATATTTTCTCCCTGTTGAGCCTGAAACTTTCAAACACCTGCTGCTCATTCAGGGTTTCTATATCCAGCCTCACTCTGGGGATGTCAGGCCTACGCTGTCTAACTTCAGCATTGTCAGCTTCTCTCTCACCCTGCATTTTGAAATATCTGTTCTGAGGTTAGGCTAGGTGTGGTCTTTTTCTATAGCTGTGTGTTGCTTGTTAACATATGTGAAACTGGTGATTGCAATGAATAACATGGGGGGGAGGGCTTATCTTCATCTCATCTAATCCTTAATTTAATGAACAGTTTGAAAGTATATACTTACTCATGACTTTTATTTTTGATATGAACTATAATTTCAACATATATGTAGTTACATATCGGAAATTCAAAGACACTGAATGTAATTATTATATTTTTCAATTTAAATATATCAGCCTTTATCATAACAGTTAAAAGTAATTATTAAAATTATATGATTTATATAGGTCAAATATATATATACAATTATCATACATATATACATGTAGGAGAAGATTATTATTAGATAAAATTATATTTCTATATGTATTGAGATTATATATAGCATCCCTGGGCAAAGGTTTCATTTTGAATTGGTAGATATTTTATTTATTTATAAAATATTTTACCAGGAAGGATACATTGAGATTTCTCTCTTTTTCAAGTACGTCCTGGGTACACAAAACATTGCATTGACACAATAGGTACAATAAAATAAAAAACAATAATAATACACGATATATGCACAAAAATTTAACATAGAACCGGTAGGAAATATATAATCAACAATGACAGGTGCATTCTGTTTTGAGATATGTAGAGAGGGATCTCTTAAAGGATATTAGGCATGGGGAAGGTTTAAAAGTGTGCGGGAGGTCGTTCCATAATTTTGGTGCTTGCATATATTTTTATATGCACATACATATTGAAATTTCTATGACAACATGGGTGCAAATATTCCTATACATAGGACCAATAAATGTAGCATATATAATGTTATTTGTACATTGAAACACTCATAATTTTTTTGTGATTTGCAATTTCAATGAGAAACAGGCCTCAAAAAGCTCTTTTTTCCTCCTTTACACCTAGTTGAGCTGGGGGTAATATGTCTCAATGTATCGACAGCCTCCGACAGTGTATTAACGGTTAGCGCTTTCAATGGAAACCTGGTATAATTTATCGATTAACGGCTTCTATTACTTTCTATGGGACGCGAAAATCTTTTCGGCAGCCGAAGTCCGGAAGCCGATATTAAGGTATAACGCGCCATTGGAAACAGTCGTTAAACGCTATTGCTTTCGACAGCATATTTAACGGTTTGCGAGTGCACGCAAACTGAATTACGACTCAATGGAAGCGAGGCCTTAGAAGGGTAAGATGCTTATTCAGGCGACAATCAGAAGGTGTGACCTTAGCATAGTAATTTGAGTAGTCCCAATTTCTATAATACTAGAGACCTGCTTATGAGGAGAATAGAAAGATGCAAACCTACAGTAACTTGTATTAATCTTAGGAGCAGTAATAGCTGAGCAAAGTAAGCGTCTGATAGGGAGCAAATATGATATAGCAAAAACCAAAAGTGACACAACCCACTATACATCTAATAAGTATGTTCAGGGCCAAACAATAACAAGGGGTTAAACAGGTTAATAAGACAGGCAACTGTGAAAGTCATAACAGCAATGTGCAAGCATAGCCCCTTAACATGCAAAAGATTAGGATGTCTATGCCTTGAGTCCTAAATATATAGCTGCTGTAAGTTTTTATCCAATGCCTCTGAGGATCGTGACCTCTGAGTACTGTTGCTGTAGCCCCTCTTCTCTGCCAACAATATCGTTCATCTTGTGAGGCTTAGCAGGCAAGACTAGCAAGGTATAAAGATAGAGGTGACTCACTGCACTTCCAATGCGCTTAGGCTCACCCAAAACCTCCGTTGAGACCTGTGGTGGAATCGCCTGTATGTCAGTCATACAGCTAGCTCCGAGAGCCTCTCCTGGTCTGACACCGCTGTCGCTGTAAGGAGGAACTGAAGAGGCAAGGCAGGAGAATGTTTTCTGTTCGGCTGGAGTCCGGCATCTTTGAGCTAGTCTCTGTTGGAGTGCTGGTGCGCTCTGCAGAGTTGCTTCTCCCTCAACAGTAGATGTGGCCGCTGCTGAATCCAGCGGGTACTCTCCCTCCTCGGACGTGCTGCGTCTTAGTGTAGTCTGGATATCAGGCAGGTTGTTATGAGTTTCATCTGCGCGGGTCTTGCTCACAAACGCCTCCAAAAGCCGGAAGGAGGCCTCTATAAAGCCCAGAGCTTTTATTTCCCAGTTTGCCACAGCTGCCATGCCACTCAAAGGGGCAGTAATGTAATCTTTAAAAGCTCTATTAAGATAGCGTTTACCTACACCCAAGGGTAGAATAGGTGTAAAGAGTAAGCCTCCTCAGTCCAGGGTAAAAGACTAACTGTAACTTGTGCAGGGGGAAGCCACGTGGAGAGGTTATAAAATGCTGAAATATGCTGGCAGTCTGTCGAATCTCCATTAGAGATCCCCTTATGTAGGTAGCATGAAAGGGCAATCAAATAAACTGTGATAATGTTTTTAAAATCATAGTTTTGCCTTAGTCTTCTAAGTTAAGAGCCGGAGCTCCTGCAATGTGCGACTGATCCTTTAGGCAGTTGGCTCCGCCCCCTTACGTATATGCATTTATGATTGGCTGATGGCTTTCACATGGTACAAGGGGAGTGGAAATAGACATAACTTTTCGATTTATTTAACAAAACTGTACTATTAATTTGAAGTTCAGACTAAGTGCTATTGCATTGTCATCTTATCATGCCTTTGTTGATTTTACAAATCACAATACAGTGTTTAAGTATATTGTAGCTATCTTAGGGTTTATTTTATAGGTAAGTATTTATTTTTAAATAGGAATAATTTAGTTAATAATAGTAAGTTTTATTTAGATTTAATAAAATAATATTAAAGTTAAGGGGGGTGTTAGGGTAAGGGTTAGACTTAAGTTTAGGGGTTAATAAGTTTAATATAGTGGTGGCGGTGTAGGGGGGGCAGGATAGGGTTAATAACTTTAAGATGGATGGCGGCAGTGTAGAGTGGGCAGGATAGGGGTTAATAACTTTAAGATAGGTGGCGGCGTTATAGGGGGGGCAGGATAGAGGTTAATAACTTTAAGATAGGTGGCGGTGGTATAGGGGGGGGCAGGATAGGGGTTAATAAATTTAATATAGGTGGTGGCGGTATAGGGGGTGTCAGATTTGGGGTTAATAGGTATTATGTAGGTGGCGGCGGGGTCTGGGAGTAGCGGTTTAGGGGTTAATATATTTATTATAGTTGCGGCGGGGTCTGGGAGCGGCGGTTTAGGGGGTAATAACTTTATTTAGGTGCAGGGGGGCTCCGGGAGCGGCGGTTTAGGGTTTAGTAAGTATACTGTATGCGGCGTTGTAGGGGGGACAGATTAGGGGTGTTTAGACTCAGGGTACATGTTTGGGTGTTAGGTGCAGACATTTTCCATAGGAATCAATGGGATATCGGGCAGCAGCGAACATAACCTCTCGCTGCTCTCAGACTCCCATTGATTCCTATGGGATCCGCCGCCTCCAGGGCGGCGAATTGAAAACCAGGTATGCTGGGCCGGAATAGTGGCGAGCGTACCTGGTAGGTATTTGATAACTAGCAAAAGTAGTCAGATTGTGCCGAACTTGCGTTCGGCACATCTGTAGTGATGTAAGAATCGATCTGTGTTGGACTGAGACCAGCGGATCGTAGCTTACATCACTATATTCTACTTTTGCCGGTCTCGAGCCTTTGATAACTAAGGCGAATCAGCCTCGCCACAAATACGCTGCGGAATTCCAGCGTATTTGCGGTTGACGGCTTGATAACTAGAGGCCTATAATTCTTGTCTAAATGTAACTTTCTTAAGGCAATTTTGGGAGTTTTATTACCGCAAAGATACTTTGTTATAGAAGTATTCAGTAGCTCGAGATCTTGTTTATGATTTAACAATGGTAAATTTTGCATGATATAGAGTAGTTTTGGAAAGGCGATCATTTTATTATTTAGATTAATTTTATCAAATAAATTTAAAGGTAAGGCTGCCCTCCTTGATAGATCATGTAATACTTTTTGAATTAATATCTTATACTTTCAATCATACTATAATTTGAGTGAATTTGAAATTTTAATACCGAGATATGTAATATAATCATTTGCTCCTTTAAATCTGTGATTTGCGCAAGATAACTCATTTTTATTCAGCCATAGTAATTCATATTTATTAAGGTTTAGTTTATAACCAGAAAATTTGCTGAATTCTTAAATCAGTTTCACTATTTTAGGTAAGGTAGGGTGGGTATTATTAATGTATAAGAGTAAATCATCTGCGTATAGGGATAATTTTACTGTCTTGGACCCAATTTAAATACCTTCTATACTGTCACAAATATGAATCGCAAGAGGTTCAATAGCCAAGTCAAATATGAGTGGGGAAAGAGGAGAACCCTGTCTAGTCCCTCTAATTTGTAAAAAGAAATCTGAGATCTCTCTATAAATGATGAGTGCTGCTTTAGGGAAATCATATAATTTCTGGAGTAGATGAAAAATATTTCCTTTAAAACCAAATTTCGATAGTGTGGTGAAGATATGGTCCCAGAAAAGATAATCAAAAGCTTTTTCAGCATCCAAAGAAAGGATAGCATTATCTGTTTTTTGAAGCGAGGAATCTGCAGTGTCTTTTAAGTTAGCTACATGGAAAATCTTTAAAAATACCTTTCTTAAGTTACTAAAAGATGTTTAACCCTTAGTAAACACTGTTTGATCTTAATGTATAAGCTTATGAATTATTTTTTTAAAACGATTTGCTAGAATAGAAATTAAAATCTTATAGTCGGAGTTTAAGAGGGAGATCGAATGATACAATTCCATTTTATCCGGCTGTTTAATAGGTTTCAAAATTAAAGTAATATAAGATTCTAAAAAAGATTTGGATATTTCTTTCATGTAATTGGCAAGAGTCCATGAGCTAGTGATGTATGGGATATACAATTCTACCAGGAGGGGCAAAGTTTCCCAAACCTCAAAATGCCTATAAATACACCCCTCACCACACCCACAATTCAGTTTTACAAACTTTGCCTCCTATGGAGGTGGTGAAGTAAGTTTGTGCTAAGATTTCTACGTTGATATTCGCTTCTCAGCATTTTGAAGCCCGATTCCTCTCAGAGTACAGTGAATGTCAGAGGGATGTGAAGGGAGTATCACCTATTGAATGCAATGGTTTTCCTCACGGGAGATCTATTTCATAGGCTCTCTGTTATCGGTCGTAGAGATTAATCTCCTACCTCCCTTTTTAGATCGACGATATACTCTCATATACCATTACCTCTACTGATAACTGTTTCAGTACTGGTTTGGCTATCTGCTATATGTGGATGGGTGTCTTTCGTTAAGTATGTTTTTCATTACTTAAGACACCCCAGCTATGGTTTGGTACTTTATGTATTTATATAAAGTTCTAAATATATGTATCGTACTTATATTTGCCATGAGTCAGGTTCATGTATTTCCTTGTGCAGACTGTCAGTTTCATATTTAGGGAAAATAAACATATTAAGAAATGTTTTTCTTACCTGGGGTTTAGTATTTTTTTCAAATTGACTAAATTTTTTCTTGAAAATTGTGGGCAGTACTAGGCCCGCGGGTGCGCCAACCCTAGACTTTATTGCGTCATTTTTGGCACGAGAATTTTTTGGCGCGATAAGTACGTCCGTTGACGCAAGTTCATCATTGTAGTTGATGCAGAATCCTTTCATATGGTTGCGTCGTTAGTGACACAAGTGTGTCATTTCCGGATATTGTTGGCGCCAAAATATTTTCAGTTACATTGTGCGTCATTCTTGGCGCCAAATTTTTAATTAATTTTGTACCCCATTGCTGTTTGCCTCTTGCCTTTTTTATGTCAGAGGGCTATGCTATTTGCATTTTTTTCCCATTCCTGAAACTGTCATATAAGGAAATTGATAATTTTGCTTTGTAAGTTGTTTTTTCTTTTACATTTTGCAAGATGTCTCAACCTGATCCTGCCTCAGAAGTATCTGTTGGCTGACATCGGTTCTACCAAAGCTAAGTTTATTTGTTGTAAGATTGTGAAAATTATATCTCCGAATGTTATTTGTAATAGTTGTCATGATAAACTTTTACATGCAGATAATGGCCTCTAGTTATCAAGCCGTCAACCACAAATACGCTGGAATTCCGCAATGTATTTGTGGCCAGGCTGATTCGCCATAGTTATCAAGCCCTACAGACCAGCAAAAGTAGAATCTAGTGACGTAACATACGATCCGCCGGTTACGTCACTACAGATGTTTCGAACACAAGTTCGGCACAATCTGACTACTTTTGCTAGTTATCAAAGAACTACCAAGTACGCTCGCCACTATTCCGGGCCAGCGTACCTGGTTTTCAATCCGCCGCTTTGGAAGGGGCGGATACCATAGGAATCAATGGGAGTCTGACAGCAGTGAGAGCTCATATTCGCTTCTGCTCAATATCCCATTGATTTCTATGGGAAGTGTCTGCATCTAACACCCTTACAGGTACCCCGAGTCTAAACACCCCTAATCTGCCCCCCCTACACCACCGCCACCTACTTTATACATAATAAATATATGAACCCCTAAACCGCCACTCAAGGACCCCGCCGCCACCTACATTATACCTATTAACCCATAATCTGCTGCCCCCTATACCGCCGCAACCTACATAAAATTATTAACCCCTATCCTGCCGATCCCGGACCCTGCCACAAATAAATTAATTGTCTAACCCCTAAACCGCCGCACCCGTAGCCCTCTGCCACCTACATTACATTTATTAACCCCTATCCTGCCCCCCCTACACCGCCGCCACCTACAGTATATTGATTAACCCCTAATCTACCTCCCTACACTGCCGCCAATATATTAAATGAATTAACCCCAAAACCTAAGTCTAACTCTAACCCTAACACCCCCTAACTTAAATATTATTTAAATTAATCTAAATAAATATTCCTATAATTAAATAAATTAATCCTATTTAAAACTAAATACTTACCTATAAAATAAACCCTAAGATAGCTACAATATAATTAATAATTACATTGTAGCTATTTTAGGGTTTATTTTTATTTTACAGGCAACTTTGTATTTATTTTAACTAGGTACAATAGCTATTAAATAGTTAATAACTATTTAATAGCTACCTAGTTAAAATAATTTCAAATTTACCTGTAAAATAAATCCTAACCTAAGTTACAAATACACCTAACACTACACTATCAATAAATGAATTAAATAAATTAACTACAATGATCTAAAATAAAATACAATTAAATAAACTAAACTATATTACAAAAAACAAACAAACACTAAATTACAAAAATAAAAAAATATTACAAGAAGTTTAATCTAATTACACCTAATCTAAGCCCTTTAATAAAATAAAAAAGGCCCCCAAAATAATAAAATTCCCTACCCTAAACTAAATTACAAATAGCCCTTAAAAGGGCCTTTTGCGGGGCATTGCCCCAAAGTAATCAGCTCTTTTACCAGCCCTTAAAGGGGACTTTTGCGGGGCATTTCCCCAAAGTAATCAGCTCTTGTACCTGTAAAAAAAAAAAATACAATACCCCCCCCAACATTACAACCCACCACCCACACACCCCTACTGTAAAACCCACCCGATCCCCCCTTAAATAAACCTAACACTACCCCCTTGAAGATCACCCTACCTTGAGCCGTCTTCACCCAGCCGTGCCGAACTCTTCATTCGATCCGGGCACAAGTGGTCCTCCAGCCAGGCAGAAGTCTTCATCCGATCGGGGCAGAAGAGGTCCTCTATCCAGCAGAAGTCTTCATCCAAGCGGCATCTTCTATCTTCATCCTTCCGGCAATGAGCGGCTCCATCTTGAAGACCTCCGGCGTGGAGCATCCTTCCAGCACGACGGACTAACGACGAATGACGGTTCCTTTAAATGACGTCATTCGAAGGACGCCATATTGGATGACGTCATTTAAAGGAACCGTCATTCGTTGTTAGTCCGTCATGCTGGAAGGATGCTCCACGACGGAGGTCTTCAAGATGGAACCGCTCATCTCTGGAAGGATGAAGATAGAAGATGCCGCTTGGATGAAGACTTCTGCTGGATAGAGGACCTCTTCTGCCCCGATTGGATGAAGACTTCTGCCCGGCTGGAGGACCACTTGTGCCCGGATCGGATGAAGAGTTCGGCCCAACTGGGTAAAGATGGCTCAAGGTAGGGTGATCTTCAAGGGGGTAGTGTTAGGTTTATTTAAGGGGGGATCGGGTGAGTTTTAGAGTAGGGGTGTGTGGGTGGTGGGTTGTAATGTGGGGTGTATTGTATTTATTTTTTTTACAGGTAAAAGAGCTTATAACTTTGGGGCAATGCCCCGCAAAAGGCCCCTTTAAGGGCTGGTAAAAGAGCTGATTACTTTGGGGCAATGCCCCGCAAAAGGCCCTTTTAAGGGCTATATGTAATTTAGTTTAGGGTAGGGAATTTTATTATTTTGCTGGCCTTTTTTATTTAATTATGTGGGCTTAGATTAGGTGTAATTAGATTAAACTTCTTGTAATATGTTTTTATTTTTTGTAATTTAGTGTTTTTTTTTGTAATATAGTTTATTTTATTTTATTGTATTTTATTTTAGATCTTTGTAGTTAATTTATTTAGTTAATTTATTGATAGTGTATTGTTAGGTGTATTTGTAACTTAGGTTAGGATTTATTTTACAGGTAAATTTGTAATTATTTTAACTAGGTAGCTATTAAATAGTTATTAATTATTTAATAATTGCCTGTAAAATAAAAATAAACCCTAAAATAGCTACAATGTAATTATTAATTATATTGTAGCTATCTTAGGGTTTATTTTATAGGTAAGTTATTTAGTTTTAAATAGGAACAATTTATTTAATTATAGGAGTATTTATTTAGATTAATTTAAATAATATTTAAGTTAGGGGGGTGTTAGGGTTAGACTTAGGTTTTGGGTTTAATTCATTTAATATATTGGCGGTGGTGTAGGGGGGTAGATTAGGGGGTTAATCAATATACTGTAGGTGGCGGCGGTGTAGGGGGGGCAGGATAGGGGTTAATAAATGTAATGTAGGTGGCGGAGGGCTCCAGGTGCGGCGGTTTAGGGGTTAAACAATTAATTTATTTGCGGCGGGGTCCGGGATCAGCAGGATAGGGGTTAATAACTTTATGTAGGTGGCGGCGGCATAGGGGGCGGCAGATTAAGGGTTAATAGGTATAATGTAGGTGGGGTCAGGGAGCAGCGGTTTAGGGGTTCTTATATTTATTATAGCGGCGGCGGGATCCGGGAGCGGCGGTTTAGGGGGTTAATATATTTATTATAGTTTGCGACGGGGTCCAGGAGCGGCGGTTTAGGGGGTAATAAGTTTATTTAGGTGCGGGGGGCTCCGGGAGTGGCGGTTTAGGGGGAAAAACAGTATAGTATAGTGTGGATGTTTAGTGACAGGCTAGCAAGAAATCTGCGAAGAAGCCGATGAACAGCGAGATCGATGACTGTCAGTTAACAACAGTCCACTGCTCATCGCTCCATACTTGGTGCGCGGCTTCTTGACAGCTTTCTTGATAACTTTGGCGAACGTATTCAGGTCCGTGGCGGCGATGTTAGGCGAGCGTATTAGGGCCATCGAATGCAGGTAAGTTGACGGCTTGATACATAGGGGCCAATGTGTCCATCAGTAGTAGTACATTAGACAGTTGCAGTTCCTTCAACTTCAAATGTACATGATATACCTATGAATTTTAAAAAAATTGTTACTGATTCTATTCAGAAGGCTTTGGGCTCCATGTACTAAGCAGTCAGCGAGCTACCCGCAACAAATCTCGCGTCAAAACTCGCAAACTGATATGTACAAAGTCGTCAACTATGTTCAAACTCGCATCTTTAAAATTGCGAGCGTACTTATCCGCCAAACCTCGCTACCTCTCCATTTTTCACTGTAATTAGACACATTTGACCACCAACTCGCCAAAAACGAATGTACTAAAAAATCTATTTGTCCGCTCGCTACAATTTCCGCTCCCACCTCGTTATTTTTGCCTCGCCACCTTTTAGGTGGCGGGCAAGGTACAAAACAATAGGAAAGTCAATCTAGACGCCAGTCTAGACATATATAAAAGGCAGTAATATCAGCATTGTACAGCATAACTGGCGTCTAATTTGTCTCTCATTTCCATGTACATAAATTGCGCCAAATTTGTCGACTGTAATTAAAGAGTAATCTATATTTTAAATTTGTATTGTATAGTTGTCAATCTTTATAATTATTTTTATATTAATATTTATATATTATCAGATCCAGATGAAGCCATATCCAAATTGTAAATAAATATTACAAAAATAACGCTCTGTTATCACTCTTCAAAAATTTTTGAACAATAATAAGTTGAACTTTTATAGGAGCAAAATTCTATTCCCGCGACTACTATGATGTTCGTGACACCTTGCATGTCACGTGTTAATAATTGGCCAGACAATTCAACTGAAAGTTAAGTACATTAGCTTAGTCGCGGCGAGCGAGGCGTCAAATTTATCAATAATCCGCCACTGCTCGCGGCGGGCTAGACTTGTCTATTTATTGGGGGATTATTAGTACATAGTGACAGCGGACACCATTTCGCCCGCGGCGAGTAACGGCGAGTTTATCCGCGTCTAAAATGACGGATGAATTGACGGCTTAGTACATGGAGCCCTTTGTCTGCATTTCAACCTTTTAATAAATGTAAAAGGTCTTTTAAAACTTCTCACTCAGTTGATGAAATTTCAAATGACCAACAACAAAATAACTTATCCTCCTCTGATGAGGATCTATCTGATACAGAATATCCATCCTCAGATATTGACACTGACAAATCTACTTATTTATTTAAAATGGAGTATATTTGTTCTTTATTAAAAGAAGTGGTAATTACTTTGGATATTGAGGAAACCAGTCCACTTTACGTTAAGTCTAGTAAACGTTTAAATGCTGTTTTTAAACCTCCTGTGGTTACTTCAGAGGTTTTTCCTATTCCTGATGCTATTTCTGATATGATTTCTATGGAATGGAATAAGCCAGGTACTTATTTTATTCCTTCTTCAAGGTTTAACAAATTGTATCCTTTACCAGCAATTTCTATAGAGTTTTGGGAAAAAGTCCCCACAAAGTTGATGGGGCTATTTCTACTCTTGCTAAACGTACCACTATTCCTATGGAAGATAGTAATTCCTTTAAGGATCCTTTAGATCAGAAGCTTGAATCTTATCTAAGGAAAGCCTATTTATATTCAGGTCATCTTCTCAGACCTGCAATTTCTTTGGCTGATGTTGCGGCTGCATCAACTTTTTGGTTGGAAAATTTAGCGCAACAAGAATTGGATTCTGACATATCTAGCATTGTTCACTTACTGCAACATGCTAATCATTTTATTTGTTATGCCATTTTTGATTATTATAATCTTGGAATGCTGATATGACATCTAAGCCTAGATTACTATCTATTTCTTTCCAAGAAATAGATAGTAATCTAGGCTTAGATTTATTTGGTTCTCAGTTGGATTCTATTGTTTCAACTGTTACTGGGGGAAAGGGAGTTTTTCTGCCTCAGGATAAAAAACCTAAGGGTAAATCTAAGGCTTCTAACCGTTTTTGTTCCTTTCGTCAAAAAAAGGAACAAAAATCTAATCCTTCCCCCAAGGAATCTGTTTCCAATTGGAAGCCTTCCTCAAATTGGAATAAATCCAAGCCATTTAAGAAACCAAAGTCAGCCCCTAAGTCCGCATGTAGGTGCGGCCCTCATTCCAGCTCAACTGGTAGGGGGAAGATTAAGGTTTTTCAAAGATATTTGGATAAATTCTGTCCAAAATCAATGGATTCAGAGCATTGTCTCTCAAGGGTATCGAATAGGATTCAGAGTAAGACCTCCTGTGAGAAGATTGTTTTCTCTCACGCATCCCAGCAAATCCAGTAAAAGCTCAGGCTTTCCTGAAGTGTGTTTCAGATCTGGAGTTTTCAGGGGTAATCATGCCGGTTCCTTTTCAGGAACAAGGTCTGGGGTTTTATTCAAATCTATTCATTGTCCCAAAGAAGGAAAATTAATTCAGACCAGTTCTGGATCTGAAAATTTTGAATCGTTATGTAAGAGTACCAACTTTCAAGATGGTGACTATAAGGACTATTCTGCCTTTGTTCAGCGAGGATATTATATGTCCACAATAGACTTGCAGGATGCATACCTTCATATTCCAATTCATCCAGAACATTATCAGTTCCTGAGATTCTCTTTTCTAGACAAGCATTACCAATTTGTTGCTCTTCCATTTGGCCTAGCAACAGCTCCAAGAATCTTTTCGAAGGTTCTAGGTGTCCTACTCTCTGTAATCAGAGAACAGGGTATTGCAGTGTTTCCTTATTTGGACGATATCTTGGTACTAGCTCAGTTTTTACATTCTGCAGAATCTCACACGAATCAACTAGTGTTGTTTTTTCGAAAACATGGTTGTAGGATCAATTTACCAGTGGCTATGTGCATGGAAGTTTTAGGCCTCATGACTGCAGCATCGGACGCGATTCCTTTTGATCGTTTTCACATGAGACCTCTCCAGCTTTGTATGCTGAATCAATGGTGCAGGGATTATACAAATATATCACAATTAATATCCTTAAATCCCAATGTTCGACACTCTCTGATGTGGTGGTTAAATCACCAGCGTTTAGTTCTAGGGGCTTCTTTTGTTCGGCCAACCTGGACTGTGATATCTACAGATGCAAGTCTTTCAGGTTGGGAAGCTGTTTGGGGATCTCTGACAGCACAAGGGGTTTGGTAATCTCAAGAGGCGAGATTACCAATCATTATTTTAGAACTCCCTGCAATTCTCAGAGCTCTTCATTTTTGGCCTCTGTTGAAGAGAGAACCGTTCATTTGCTTTCAGACAGACAATATCACAACTGTGGCATATGTCAATCATCAGGGTGGGACTCACAGTCCCAAAGCCATGAAAGAAGTATCTCGGATACTTGCTTGGGCGGAATCCAACTCCTGTCTAATCTCTGCGGTGCATATCCCAGGTGTAGACAATTGGGAGGCGGATTATCTCTGCCGTCAGACTTTACATCCAGGGGAGTGGTCCAGATGTGTTTTCTCAGATTGTTCAGATGTGGGGTCTCCCAGAGATAGATCTCATGGCCTCTCATCTAAACAAGAAACTTCCCAGATACCTGTCCAGGTCCAGGGATGTTTAGGCAGAAGCAGTGGATGCGCTGACACTTCCATGGTGTTATCAACCTGCTTACATCTTTCCACCTCTAGTTCTTCTTCCAAGAGTGATCTCCAAAATCATCATGGAACAATCGTTTGTGTTGCTGGTGGCTCCAGCATGGCCACACAGGTTTTGGTATGCGGATCTTGTTCGGATGACCAGTTGCCAACTTTGGCCACTTCCGTTAAGGCCGGACATACTGTCTCAAGGTCCATTTTTCCATCAGGATCTCAAATCATTAAATTTGAAGGTATGGAAATTGAATGCTTAGTGATAAGTCATAGAGGTTTCTCTGACTCAGTGATTAATACTATGTTACAAGCTCGTAAATCTGTCTCTAGAAAGATTTATTATCGAGTTTGGAAGATTTACATTTCATGGTGTTCTCATAAATTCTCTTGGCATTCTTTTAGAATTCCTAGAATTTTACAGTTCCTTCAGGATGGTTTGGATAAAGGTTTGTCTGCAAGTTCCTTGAATGGACAAATCTCTGCTCTTTCTGTTTTATTTCACAGAAATATTGCTAAACTTCCTGATATTCACTGTTTTGTACAGGCTTTAGTTCGTATTAAGCCTGTCATTAAATCGATTTCTCCTCCTTGGAGTCTTAATTTGGTTTTGAAGGCGTTGCAGGCTCCTCCATTTGAGCCTATGCATTCTTTGGGCATTAAACTACTTTCTTGGAAAGTGTTATTCCTTTTGGCTATCTCTTCTGCTAGAAAAGTTTCTGAGCTTTCTGCTCTTTCTTGTGAATCTCCTTTTCTGATTTTTCATCAGGATATGGCGGTTTTGCGGACTTCATTTCAAATTTAACCTAAGGTTGTGAATTCTAACAACATTAGTAGAGAAATTGTTGTCCCTTCCTTGTGTCCTAATCCTATGAATTCTTTGGAAAGATCCTTACATTCTTTGGATGTGGTTAGAGCTTTGAAATACTATGCTGAAGCTACTAAAGATTTCAGAAAGACTTCTAGTCTATTTGTTATATTTTCGGGTCTTAGGAAAGGTCAGAAGGCTTTTGCTATTTCCTTGGCTTCTTGGTTAAGCTTTTGATTCATTCAGCTTATTTGGAGTCGGGTTAGACCCCGCCTCAGGGAATTACAGCTCATTCTACTAGATCAGTCTCCACTTCGTTTGCTTTTAAGAATGAAGCTTCAGTTGATCAGATTTGCAAAGCAGCAACTTGGTCCTCTTTGCATACATTTACTAAATTCTACCGTTTTGATGTATTTGCTTCTTCAGAAGCAGTTTTTGGTAGAAAAGTTCTTCAGGCAGCTGTTTCAGTTTGATTCTTCTGCTGATGTTTTAAGTTTTTCTTGTCATTAAAAGAATAAACTTATAATTTGGGTAGTGGATTATTTTTTCAGTGGAAAATGGCTGTTTTTTATTTTATCCCTCCCTCTCTAGTGACTCTTGCGTGGAGTTCCACATCTTGGGTATTGATGGACTCTTGCCAATTACATGAAAGAAAACATAATTTATGTAAGATCTTACTTGATAAATTCATTTCTTTCATATTTCCAAATTCCTTTGTTGATGCTTTTTACTCTTTTCTTTATCACGCCACTACTTGGCTATTGGTTAAACTGAATTGTGGGTGTGGTGAGGGGTATATTTATAGGCATTTTGAGGTTTGGGAAACTTTGCCCCTCCTGGTAGGATTGTATATCCCATACGTCACTAGCTCATGGACTCTTGCCAATATGAAAGAAATGAATTTATCAGGTAAGTTCTTACATAAATTATGTTTTTTGGGGTATTAGTTAAATATTCAAAATGGGTGTGAAAAGCTCTACAAGCAGTTTATAGTATTCATTGGACAGTTGATCCGGGACTGCTGCTTTCTTTAAAGATAGATTACTAATAACCTCACATATTCCTTCTTGAGAGATTTTATTATTTAAAAGTTCTAAATGATCAGAATTAATTTGGGGGAGTGAAAGATCTTTCCAAAATCTTTCTCTATGAAAGAACATAATTTATGTAAGAACTTACCTGATAAATTAATTTCTTTCATATTGGCAAGAGTCCATGAGCTAGTGACGTATAGGATATACAATCCTACCAGGAGGGGCAAAGTTTCCCGAACCTCAAAATGCCTATAAATACACTCCTCACCACACCCACAATTCAGTTTTAATGAATAGCCAAGTAGTGGGGTGATAAAGAAAGGGGTAAAAAGCATAAACAAAGGAATAAATAAATGGAAATAATTGTGCTTTATACAAAAAGATCATAACCACTATAAAAAGGGTGGGCCTCATGGACTCTTGCCAATATGAAAGAAATTAATTTAGCAGGTAAGTTCTTACATAAATTATGTTTTCTTTCATGTAATTGGCAAGAGTCCATGAGCTAGTGATGTATGGGATATCAATACCCAAGATGTGGAACTCCACACAAGAGTCACTAGAGAGGGAGGGATAAAAAAAAACAACAGCCAAATGCTGGAAAAATAATCCACAACCCAAAATATAAGTTATTCTCATGAAGAAAAGAAAAACTTAAAACATCAGCAGAAGAATCAAACTGAAACAGCTGCCTGAAGAACTTTTCTAACAAAAACTGCTTCAGAAGAAGCAAAAACAAAGAGGACCAAGTTGCTGCTTTGCAAATCTGATCAACTGAAGCTTCATTCTTAAAAGCCCACAAAGTGGAGACTGATCTAGTAGAATGAGCTGTAATTCTTTGAGGCGGGGCTTGACCCGACTCCAAATAAGCTTGATGAATCAAAAACTTTAACCAAGAGGCCAAGGAAATAGCAGAGGCCTTCTGACCTTTCCTAGGACCAGAAAATATAACAAATAGACTAGAAGTCTTCCTGAAATCTTTAGTAACTTCAACATAATATTTCAAAGCTCTCACCACATCCAAAGAATGTAAGGATCTTTCCAAAGTATTCTTAGGATTAGGACACAAAGAAGGGACAACAATTTCTCTACTAATGTTGTTAGAATTAACAACCTTAGGTAAAAATTCAAATGAAGTCTGCAAAACCGCCTTATCCTGATGAAAAATCAGAAAAGGAGATTCACAAGAAAGAGCAGATAGCTCAGAAACTCTTCTAGCAGAAGAGATAGCCAAAAGGAACAACACTTTCCAAGAAAGTAGTTTAATGTCCAAAGAATGCATAAGCTCAAATGGAGGAGCCTATAACGCCTTCAAAACCAAATAAAGACGAACTAAAGCCTGTACAAAACAGTGAATATCAGGAAGATTAGCAATCTTTCTGTGAAATAAAACAGAAAGAGCAGAGATTTGTCCCTTCAAGGAACTTGCAGACAAACCCCTATCCAAACCATCCAATTCTAGGAATTTTAAATGAATGCCAAGAGAATTTATGAGAAGGACACCATGAAATGTAAGTCTTCCAAACTCGATAATAAATCTTCCTAGAGAGAGATTGACTCAGTAATTAATACTATGTTACAAGCTCGTAAGAGAAACCTCTATGACTTAGTACTAAGCGTTCAATTTCCATACCTTCAAATTTAATGATTTGAGATCCTGATGGAAAAACGGACCTTGAGACAGTAGGTCCAGCCTTAACAGAAGTGGCCAAGGTTGGCAACTGGACATCCGAACAAGATCCGCATACCAAAATCTGGGGGCCATGCTGGAGCCACCAGCAATACAAATGATTGTTCCATGATGATCTTGGAGATCACTCTTGGAAGAAGAACTAGAGACGGGATGATATAAGCAGGTTGATAACACCAAGGAAGTGTTGCAGTTCCTTCAACTTCTAATGTACATGATATACCTATGAATTTTAAAGAATTTGTTACTGATTCTATTCAGAAGGATTTGTCTGCATTTCCACCTTCTAATAAGCGTAAGAGGTCTTTTAAAATTTCTCATAAAGTTGATGAAATTTCAAATGACCGACAACATAATGAATTATCCACTTCTGATGAGGATCTATCTGATTCAGAAGATTCTTCCTCAGAAATTGACACTGACAAATCTACTTATTTATTTAAAATGGAGTATATGCATTCTTTGTTAAAAGAAGTGTTAATTACTTTGGATATTGAGGAAGCTAGTCCTCTTGATATTAAAACCAGTAAACGTTTACATTCTGTTTTTAAACCTCCTGTGGTTACTCCACAGGTTTTTCCTACCTGGTGCTAATTCTGATATGATTTCTAAGGAATGGAATAAGCTGGGTACTCCTTTTAATCCTTCTGCAAGGTTTAAAAAATTGTATCCTTTACCAGCAATTTCAATAGAATTTTGGGAAAAGATCCCCAAAGATTATGCAGAACTATTACTGATGGACACTCTATCTGCATGTAAAAGTTTATCATAACAACTAATACAAATGACATTAGGAGATATAATCTCCACAATTTTACAACAAATGCACTTAGCTTTGGTAGAACCAATGTCAGGCAGCAAAGTTCCAACAGATACTTCTGAGGCAGGATCAGATTGAGACATCTTGCAAAATGTAAAAGAAAAAACAACATATAAAGCAAAATTATCAATTTCCTTATATGACAGTTTCAGGAATGGGAAAAAAATGCAAATAGCATAGCCCTCTGACATAGAAAAAGGCAAGAGGCAAAAGCAATGGGGCAATAAATAATTAAAAAAGTTTGGCGCCAAGTATGACGCACAATGTAACTGAAATTTTTTTTTTTGCGCCAACCATGTCCGGATATGACACACTCACGTCACTAACGATGCAACCCTGTGTAAAACCTCAATTACGACGTCGGAAATGATGAACTTGCGTCAACGGACGTGCCTTTTGCGCCAAAAAATTAAACATTTGCTCTAGGTTTAGAATCAAAATGTTACCATAACCATCTGGGCCTGGACATTTACCCACTAGAAGCTTATTGATTGCTACGGCAATGCTTTTATTAGAGATAGGGGAATCAAGGTTTTATGATTTTTTTAAAGCTTAATCAGGAAATTTTCATTTGTGTAACATATCTGATGGATTAATCTAGTTCATGTTCTGCTGTATGTGTATCATCAGGAATATTATTTTTCAAATTATAAAGGTAGACATAATATTTTTGAAAAAGTCTCAGCTTTAAGTTATACTGTCTGCCTGAATCGGTTCATCAGGTTTCTCTAATAGACTGTACAAAGGCTTTCAAATATCTGTGCTGTAGCAGATGAGCAAACTGTTGCCTGGCTTTATTTACAGAGTCAAAGAACTGTTGCTTCAAGAAAAGAGCCTTTTTTATGCTTGTCTGTAAGTACTGTTTAAGAGTGGTTCTAGCTTGCATGAAGGATGCAGCTATTTCCCATTTTGTAATACTGTCCTTAAAGATCTGAGACGCAGAGTTGTATTAGCCCTTTGTGCTTTCTGCTGGTTTGCCTTAATTTTATAAACGCACCTTGAATTGCTCACTTGTGCGCTTTCCTTTGGGCAAAGATTCAGAGGTGTTTTATGCAAAGCATTCCCTTCATGATCTTTCAATGTTATGTTCGATTAAAACATTGTCTAGCAACAACTCATCTAATTTTCATTTAAAGGGTGCCACTGGTGCTTCTGGTCACATTAGGGAGCAAGATATTGGTGCAGGATTTGACCATATGAAGGGTAAGATGTCCACTGACTCAACCAAAAAGAGGCCCACCTGGTCCAGAAAAATTTAATTGATGCAGAAATAAATTTAGATGGGGGAGCGAGCAGAATGTACAATCTTACTTTAACAGATACTCAATGCAGCAGACCCTCTTAGAGCAGGCTCCAAGAGATATGATGTAGCGTATAACGTCCGCTGCACATCGATAAATGCCGACAGCATCTCAACAAGACTAGGGGCTGAATTATCAAGCTCCGAATGCAGCTTGATGCCCCTTGTTTCCAGCGAGTCTTCAGACTCACCAGAAACAAAAGTTATGAAGCAGCGGTCTAAAGACCGCTGCTCCATAACTTGTCCGCCTGCTCTGAGGCGGCGGACAGAAATCAACCCGATCGAATACGATGATTGACACCCCCTGCTAAAGGTCAATTGGCCGTGAATCTGCAGAGGGCTGTTAAACTGCTTGTACAATGATAAATGCTGACAGCGTATGCTACATCGTATCTCTTGGAGCCTGCTATAAAAGGGTCTGCTGCATTGATTATCTGTTAAAGTAAGATTGTCTGTTTAAGTATAGCAGTTAGCTAAACAAGGTAATCTTTTTAAATTGTTTCAAATTGTTTGCTGTGCAAGGGTTGTTTCCTGTGTGGGTAATTAGGGGAGGGATTTTTTTTATCTGTTTGGGCCTACCTAGACTATAAATTTAGCACAGTAACTCTTGGAGCCTGCTCTAAGAGGGTCCGCTGCATTGATTATATCTTAAAGTAAGATTGTCTGTTTAAGTATAGCAGTTATATAAACAAGGTAGTTAGGCAAACAAGGATTTGGAGTAACCAAGGGGAAATATAATTATTTTATATTTTTAAGTTAAACCTTTTAGCAAGAATGTGTGAGGATCTCATTCAGTGTACAGCTTGCCATATGTTTGCATCACTGGAGCAGCCACTTCAGGGATTATATGTTTGTGAGCATATTGTTTCTTTAGAAACTCGTATTGAAGTTCAACACTGCATGAAATTCAGACACTTGAAAGGGAAATGGATAGGACTGAGCTGGTTGTTAATGGTTCCAGCAGTGGGAATGAGGAGGATTCAGATGAGGAGACTCCAGAATCTAGCTGAGTCACAGTCAGAGGGCGAGGTAAAGATAAGCGAAAGATACAGGCCAGTTCTGAGCTGGTACATCCCAACAGATTTGCCAGATTAAGTGAAGATGTTGGGGATATCAGTTCAGGGGTGGCAATGTCAGAGAGGGCTGTTTTGCCTAGTATAGTGAGCAGTCCTTTAGTCATGGAAGAGGAGCATACTATGGTGGGCAGTCTTTCAGACATGGTAGAGGGGCATACTATAGTTAACAGTCCTTCGGTCATGGAAGAGGGACATACAAATCAGGGTCTGAGGCAGATGTTGGTGGAAGGAGACACTATTATTAGGAAGGTTGATAGGGTAATTTGTCATCCAGACCCTTTAAATAGAACAGTTTGCTGTCTTCCAGGGGCTTGTGTTAGACATATTGTGGAGCGCATTGATAGATTGTTAGAGGGATGTGGGTCTGATCCTAAAGTCATGGTACATATTGGTACTAATTAAGGAATCAGCGGGAGATGGAGAGTCCTAAAAAATGACTTCAGGGAGTTAGGTAGCAAGCTTAAAGGGACATTAAACCCAAATTTCTTCTTTCATTATTTTGATAGAGAATACTATTTAAAAAAAGTTTCCAATTTACTTCTATTATCAAATTTGCTTTGTTGCCATGTTATTCTTTGTTGAAGGGATACCTTGGTAGGTAGCGTGCACATGCCTGAAGCACTACATGACAGGAAATAGTGCTGCCATCTAGTGCTCCTGCTAATGTATAACATTTTTGCAAAACTGCTGACATATAGTGCTGTAGACACGTGCACACTCATGAGCTTAGATGCCAGCTTTTCAACAAAGGATAACAAGAAAACAAAGACAATTTGATAACAGAAGTAAATTACAAAGATTTTTAAAAATGTATGCTCTATCGGAACCATGAAAGAACAAATTGGGGTTTTATGTCCCTTTAAAGCAAGGACCTCCAAAGTAATATTTTCGGAGATATCACCAGTGCTGTGTGCTAATTCAGTAAGGCAGAAGGAGCTAAGGTCTGGTAATTCATGGTTATAAGTATGGTGTAAAAATGAGGGATTTTACTTTTTAGAGCACTGGTATGACTTTTCACTTGGATACAGTTTGTACAGTAAGGATGGATTGCACCTGAATGAGATGGGTGCAGGTGTGTTGGGGAAAGGATGGTAGCACATTTAGAGAACCTTTTAAACTAGGGAAAGGGGGGAGGGTAAGTTAGAACACAATAGAACAGAGAGATCAGTCTTTGGATATGTAACTTCTATAGTATCTCAAGGAAGGGGTGACTTAAGAAATGTCACATTAGAAAGTATGGAGGAAAGCACACCAAGTAGCAGCAAAAAGCACACGGAAATTAAATGTATGACAACAAATGCAAGAAGCATGACAAGTAAAATGGGGGAGCTGGAGCTCTTAGTTGCAGAAGAGGACTATGACATTACCAGTATAACTAAAACTTGGTGGGATGATTCACATGACTGGGCAGTTAACTTAGAGGGGTATACTTTATTTAGGAGGGACAGGAATAATAAAAGGGGTGGAGGAATCTGCATGTAAACCTAACGTTAAACCTACAAAAAGGGAAGATATTTAAGATACAGGTGACAATGTAGAGACCCTGTGGGTTGAAATAAAGAGTGGGGGGGAAAAATCCTAAAAAAATATTAATTGGAACATGCTACAAGCCCCCCAACAGTAGTGACCTGGAGGAATTTCAACTGCTTATGCAAATAGGTAAGGCTGCAAATAACAGTGCTGTAATTATGGGATATTTTAACTACCCTAATATAAAATGGGCCAATGAAACTAGTAATTCAGCTAAGGGGGATACATTTTTAAATTTTCTCAGGGATAACTTCTTGTCACAATTAATAGAGGAGCCACCTAGAAGTAAAGCTATATTGGATTTAGTGCTATCAAACAATACAGATATAGGCATCTATTTATCAAGCCGTCAACCGCAAATACGCTGGAATTCCACAGCATATTTGTGGTGAGCCTGATTCGCCTTAGTTATCAAACCCTACAGACCGGCAAAAGTAGAATTTTGTGACGTAACATACGATCCGCCGGACTCAGTCTGACACAGATCGATGCTTACGTCATTACAGATGTTCCGAACGCAAGTTCGGCACAATCTGACTACTTTTGCTAGTTATCAAAAGTCTACCAGGTACGCTCGGCACTATTCCGGCCCAGCGTACCTGGAGGCAGTGGATGCCATAGGAATCAATGGGAGTCTGAAAGCAGCGAAAGCACATGTTCGCTGCTGCCCGATATCCCATTGGATTCCTATGGGAATGTTTACACCTAACACCCTAACATGTATCCTGAGTCTAAACACCCCTAATCTGCCCCCCCTACACCGCCGCCACCTACATTATACTTATTAACCCCTAATCTGCCCCCTACACTGCCACCACCTACATTATACTTATTAACCCCTAATCTGCCCCCCTATACCACCGCCACCTACATTATACTTATTAACCCCTAATCTGCCGCGCCGTCACTGCCGCCACCTACATTATACTTATTAACCCCTAATCTGCCGTCTCTACACCGCCGCCACCTAAATAAAAGTTATTAACCCCTATCCCGCTGCTCCCGGACCCCGCCGCAACTAAATAAACAGATTAACCCCTAAGTCGCCGCTCCCGGAGCCCACCGCCACCTACATTGTACTTATTAACCCCTAATCTGCCGCCCCCTACACCGCCGCCACCTACATTATATTTATTAACCCCTAATCTGCCCCCCCTACACCGCCGCCATCTACCTACATTTATTAACCCCTAATCTGCCACCACTATATTAAATTTATTAACCCCTAAACCTAAGTCTAACCCTAACCCTAACACCCCCTAACTTAAATATAATTTAAATAAATCTAAATACATATTACTATCATTAAATAAATTATTCCTATTTAAAACTAAATACATACCTATAAAATAAACCCTAAGCTAGCTACAATATAACTAATAGTTACATTGTAGCTAGCTTAGGGTTTATTTTTATTTTACAGACAAGTTTGTATTTATTTTAACTAGGTAGAATAGTTATTAAATAGTTATTAACTATTTAATAACTTCCTAGTTAAACTAAAGACAAATTTACCTGTAAAATAAAACCTAACCTAAGTTACAATTACACCTAACACTACACTATAATTAAATAAATTAACTAAACTAAATACAATTAAATACAATTATTTTTTTTATCTAAAGTACAAAAACAAACAAACACTAAATTACAGAAAAATAATAAAATAATTACAAGATTTTTAAACTAATTACACCTAATCTAATCCCCCTAACAAAATAAAAAAAGCCCCCCAAAATAAAAAGGCCCTACCCTACACTAAATTTCAAATAGCCCTTAAAAGGGCCTTTTGTGGGGCATTGCCCCAAAGTAATCAGCTCTTTTACCTGGAAAAAAAAATACAACCCCCCCAACATTAAATTCTATTGGCTGTTCCAATCAGCCAATAAAATGCGAGCTCAATCCTATTTGCTGATTGGATCAGCAAATAGGATTGAACTTCAATCCTATTGGCTGATTGCATCAGCCAATAGGATTTTTCCTACCTTAATTCCGATTGGCTGATAGAATTCTATCAGCCAATCAGAATTGAAGGGACGCCATCTTGGATGGCATCACTTAAAGGAACCTTCATTCTTCAGTCGCCGTTGAACGAAGAGGATGCTCTGCATTGGATGTTTTGAAGATGGAGCCGCTCCGCGCCAGATGGATGAAGATAGAAGATGCCGCCTGGATGAAGACTTCTGCCCATCTGGAGGACCACTTCTGCCCGTCCGGAGGACCACTTCTGCCGGATTCGTTGAGGACTTCAGCCCGGTTGGGTGAAGACTTCTCAAGGTAGGGTGAGCTTCAAGGGGTTAGTGTTTATTTAAGGGGGTATTGGGTGGGTTTTAGAGTACAGTTGGTTGTGTGGGTTTTAATGTTGAGGGGGTATTGTACTTTTTTTTCCAGGTAAAAGAGCTGATTACTTTGGGGCAATGCCCCGCAAAGGCCCTTTAAAGGGCTATTTGTAATTTAGTGTAGGGTAGGGCTTTTTTATTTTGGGGGGCTTTTTTATTTTGTTAGGGGGATTAGATTAGGTGTAATTAGTTTAAAAATCTTGTAATTATTTTATTATTTTCTGTAATTTAGTGTTTTTTTTGTACTTTAGATAATTTTTTTTAATTGTATTTAGTTGTATTTAGTTTAGGTAATTGATTTAATAATAGTGTGGTGCTAGGTGTAATTGTAACTTAGGTTAGGTTTTATTTTACAGGTATATTTGTATTTATTTTAACTAGGAAGTTAATAAATAGTTAATAACTATTTAATAACTATTGTACCTAGTTAAAATAAATACAAAGTTGCCTGTAAAATAAATATAAACCCTGAGATAGCTACAATGTAACTATTAGTTATATTGTAGCTAGCTTAGGGTTTATTTTACAGGTAAGTATTTAGTTTTAAATAGGAATAATTTATTTAATGATAGTAATTTTATTTAGATTTATTTAAATTATATTTAAGTTAGGGGGTGTTAGGAATAGGGTTAGACTTAGGTTTAGTGGTTAATAAATTTAATATAGTGGCAGTGACGTTGGGGGCGGCAGATTAGGGGTTAATAAATGTAGGTAGGTGGTGGCGGTGTAGGGGGGAGATTAGGGGTTAATAAATATAATGTAGGTGGCGGCAGTGTGGGGGGGCAGATTAGGGGTTAATAAATATAATGTAGGTGGTGGCGGTGTAGGGGGCGGCCGATTAGGGGTTAATAAGTATAATGTAGGTGGCGGTGGGCTCCGGGAGCGGTGGTTTAGGGGTTAATAATTGTATTTAGTTGTGGTGGGGTCCGTGAGCGGCGGTTTAGGGGTTAATACATTTATTAGAGTTGTGGTGGGCTCCAGGAGCAGCAGTTTAGGGGTTAATACATTTATTAGAGTTGCGGTTAGGGGTTAATACATTTATTAGAGTTGCGGTGGGCTCTAGGAGTGGCGGTTTAAGGGGTAAACAGTATAGTATAGTGTGGGTGTTTAGTGACAGGGTACCAAGAAAGCTGTAAAAAAGCCGAAGAGCAGCAAGATCAATGACTGTTAGTTAACAACTGTCCGCTGCTCATCGCCCCGTACTTGGTGCGCGGCTTTTTGACAGCTTTTTTGATAATTTTAGAGAGCATATTCAGATCCGCTACAGCGATGTTAGGCAATCTTAGGCGAGCGTATTGGTGCCGTCAAATGCAGGTAAGTTGACGGCTTGATAAATAGATGCCATAATATCAAACATAGAAGTCAAAGAACATTTGGATAACAGTGATCATAACATGGTCACATTTTAAATCTATTTTCATAAGCAGTGTCTTAAAGGTTTAACTAAGACTTTTAATTTCAAGAAAGCAAAATTCAACGATTTAAGGAAACCATTAAATAACATATAAATTGGGACAAATTTTTCTCTAATAAAAATACTTTGTTAAATAAATATGCATATCAACAAATACCATATGGTTATAAAAATAAAAATAAAAAATCCAAGTCAATGTGGCTAAATAAAAATGTGTTAAGAGAAATTAGGAAAAAACGTAGGGCATTTAAATTATACAAAGAAAATAGTAGAGACTCAACATACCATATTTAAAAGGAATGTAACAATGCATGCAAAAAAACAATCAAATTAGCCAAAATTGAAAATGAAAAATTAATTGCAAAGGATTCTAACCCTTAAAGATTCTTTAAGTACATAAATAGCAAAACATCTAAGGACAATATAGGAACACTTAAATGCGTGGAGGGTAGCATGATTAATAGTGACAGGGAGAAGGCTAAGGTACTAAACCAGTTCTTTTCTTCAGTATACACAAGAGAGGAACCAATGGAGGGTACTTTGGAACAAACTAGAACATGCCAGTTGAAGGGATTATAAGGGATTATATTAATGAGCATATTCGTGTAAACAAGATTATGAGTTCAAATCAGCATGGTTTTATGAGAAATAGATCATGTCAAACTAATCTAATTAGATTCTATGAGGAAGCAAGTAAAAATATAGATAAAGGGGAATCAGTTGATATACTTAGATTTTGCAAAGGCATTTGATACAGTGCCACATGAGAGATTAATGCACAAAATTATGGGACTGGGAATAGCTGAAAATGTAAGCTCATGGATAAATAACTGGATAAAAGATAGGGAGCAAAGAGTATTAGTGAATGGGTCATACTCAGATTGGGCAAAGGTAATCAGTGAAATCCCCCAGGGATCAGTACTGGGCCCTGTTCTTTTTAATATTTTTATAAATGACTTGGAGCAAGGATTAAATAGCGACATCTCTATTTTTGCAGATGATACTAAGTTAAAGGGACAGTCAACACCAGAATTTTTGTTGTTTAGAAATATAGATAATCCCTTTATTACCCATTCCCCAGTTTTGCAAAACCAACACTGTTATATTAATACACTTTTTACTTCTGTGACTAACTTGTATCTAAGCATTCATTCTGACCGCCCCTAATCACATGACTTTTAGTTATTATCTATTGACTTGCATTTTAGTCAATTAGTGCAGTGTCTGCCACTAGCCACAAGCATGATCACAATGCTATCTATATGGCCTACATGAGCCTGCTCTCCCCTGCTGTGAAAAGTAAATAAAATAGAGGCGGCCTTCAAGGGCTTAGAAATTATCATATGTGCCTTCCTAGGTTTGCTTTCAACTAGAATACCTACGTGCTAAATGAATTTAGCTCTTTTGCAGGTTATAAAATCAATATGGAGAAGAGTGAACTTATGTGGCTCAGGAATCGATCTACAGAACAACCTAATACAATGTTTCGTACAGTCAATGCTATAAAATATCTTGGTCTAGAAATCCATAAAAATCCGAAACAGTGGTATCAGGTAAATTTTGGATTGCTTTTCCAGAAGATCCAAGAGGATCTTGAGTTATGGGCTGCCTTCCCTTTATCCATTACAGCTTCTATCAATTTGACCAAAACTACAATTTTCCCAAGAGTTTTATATCCTCTTCAAAACCTGCCGCTTATTATGCTAAATAAAGATTTGAAGAATTTGCCATCATGGTTTTCCAAATTTATTTGCAAATCCAAAAACCCCTGCATATCTCTTAATAGACTGTCTCAAAAATATACTGCTGCTGGGTTAGCTCTTCCTAACATCAGACTATATGATTAAACTTGCTATTGATTGGATTTCTCAGACTAATTTGGTCACTTCTTTTGATGTTGAAGCATTTATGATTACTCCTTGGTCATTGAAGGCCCTTTTACATTGTCCTCTGCATATCTTGCCTTGGAGAGTATCTACCCTTCTTTCATTCAGGAATATAATTGTGGTATGGCATAAGTTCTGTAAATTACTTAGAATTGATTCATCCTTCTCCGAATTTCTGCCTATTAGGGGGAATCCTCTATTTTTACCAGGAATAGACCAAATTTTTTTTCAAGAATGGCAGCTTAAAGGTCTCCATTATGTCCATCAATTATTAAATAATGAATTTCAGGTACTTCCATGGGAAATCATCCTTGAACAGTTTTCTCTGCCAAGGACGAATCGGTTTGCGTATTTTCAAATATGACACTTTATTGGTTCTCAAAAATGGCGGACGTCTAGTAGAGCCGATTGGTCTGAGGTTAAGATCTTTATCCAAAAATATATAGCTTGGGATGCTTCGATTTCATTAATCTATGATATTATGCTCGCCAAGCAAGGTATATTAGAGGAGGATAAATTGATTAATTTCTCGCTACCATATATTCCAACAATAGATCGAGAGAAGATATTTAATAGTCTCTCTGTAGTGGCCAAATACCCTGTGGCGGTCAACTGGAAAGAATCTCATCTCAAATTAATAAATAACTATTATATATCGCCAGCTAAACTGTTTACATTTTATCCAAATAAAGTTTTTTATGTGTGAGCATTGCTCTTATATTAGGGTGGATCTTCCGCATATGTTATGGTCCTGTCCTAAAATACATCAATTATGGCAGAAGGTCCAATTTTGGTTTAATTGATTATATGAAAGTACTTTCTCTTTTTCTCTGGAAGATATAGTTTTACTATTCCCTAACCCTAGGGATTGTGCAAGAATACGGATTTTAAATACTATTATATTAATAGTGAGATATAATGTCTTTAAAAAATGGATAATGAAGAGCTCACCTAGTTTGTCACAAGTCTTTAGGGATATTCAAGCTCAGATTATTTTTTAAACTTTCCATCTCCATCAGGTGTCTGAGTAAAGAATAAAAAAGTTCTTGGTAGGATGGTCTCCTATTATTAAGACATACCCTTGCTGCCTACAAGGACAGATCCTGTCTCCATTTGTAGCTTCTATGAGCTTTGCTGAAATGGTTCTACATCAGGTATTTTCATATACATGGATAAGAAACAATAGGGAAATTGAATAATCCAGGCTAAGATCCTTCGGTAAGGGTTGTAGTTTCGATCTCCCATGGACTCTGTGAGGACGTTTTCAGTTCTTCTTTTCCCTTTCTTCCCCTTTGGTTGTTTTTTTTTTTTCTCTCTTTTGTTTTCTTCCCCTATTGTGTCGATATTATTTTATGTATATAGGATGAAAATTAGCCAAAATTTCACAGCACCTATCAAGCAAATCAATAAGGGCTTGCAAGACAGGACATTGTATAAGGTGTTTTTTTCCTGATTTATATGTTCTAAATATATGACTGTCCTGACATAGATTATTATGATTTATGGTTTTTTTATTATGCTTAATAAAGATATTTAAAAAAAATAAAAAAATAAATGGGTCATCTTTTAGTGGGATTATTTAAGTTTAACTGGAGAGTATTTTATATTTGTATAGGTTGAACTTGATGGGCTTCAGTCTTTTTTCAACCTCATCTACTATGTTACTATGTTACTATGTATCATGTCTGCTTGCACTTTGATAAATATGCCCCTTTGATTTGAAATTGCTCATATTTCACATATGTAAGCAATCCACACATTTTAAAACATATATGATTACAATAATGGATACTATGAATTTGTCATTACAGTAAGTGGTTAAAGATGAGGTAAGTTGCAATTCCAGAAGTGAAAGTGGGTACAGACACTAAATTCCAAAATTGTGCAATAGAGTGGTAGATCATACTGCATTCTGTAAAACTGCAGTTTTACCATTTCTTGTGGGGATGATACTGACTGGGAAGCCCCATTGATATGGTATTTTGTTATCGTCTCCCCTTGGGGGAGCTGTTGGAGAAGGTTTATGGCCTCTGGGCTCTATGGGTCCTTTCTATTGGGACTTTTTGTGGCTCTGGGATGCCTTTTATTGTTCTAAATAGGTCCTGTAAGTGACCAATAATGGCTAAAGAATTTACTGACTCTGGGACTCCTTAAATCCATAAGTTATTTATGAGGCTATGATTTTCGAGATCTTTAACTTTGTCAAGCAAAACAATACAGGGAGTGCAGAATTATTAGGCAAGTTGTATTTTTGAGGATTAATTTTATTATTGAACAACAACCATGTTCTCAATGAACCCAAAAAACTCATTAATATCAAAGCTGAATAGTTTTGGAAGTAGTTTTTAGTTTGTTTTTAGTTATAGCTATTTTAGGGGGATATCTGTGTGTGCAGGTGACTATTACTGTGCATAATTATTAGGCAACTTAACAAAAAACAAATATATACCCATTTCAATTATTTATTTTTACCAGTGAAACCAATATAACATCTCAACATTCACAAATATACATTTCTGACATTCAAAAACAAAACAAAAACAAATCAGTGACCAATATAGCCACCTTTCTTTGCAAGGACACTCAAAAGCCTGCCATCCATGGATTCTGTCAGTGTTTTGATCTGTTCACCATCAACACTGCGTGCAGCAGCAACCACAGCCTCCCAGACACTGTTCAGAGAGGTGTACTGTTTTCCCTCCTTGTAAATCTCACATTTGATGATGGACCACAGGTTCTCAATGGGGTTCAGATCAGGTGAACAAGGAGGCCATGTCATTAGATTTTCTTCTTTTATACCCTTTCTTGCCAGCCACGCTGTGGAGTACTTGGACGCGTGTGATGGAGCATTGTCCTGCATGAAAATCATGTTTTTCTTGAAGGATGCAGACTTCTTCCTGTACCACTTCTTGAAGAAGGTGTCTTCCAGAAACTGGCAGTAGGACTGGGAGTTGAGCTTGACTCCATCCTCAACCCGAAAAGGCCCCACAAGCTCGTCTTTGATGATACCAGCCCAAACCAGTACTCCACCTCCACCTTGCTGGCGTCTGAGTCGGACTGGAGCTCTCTGCCCTTTAGCAATCCAGCCATGGGCCCATCCATCTGGCCCATCAAGACTCACTCTCATTTCATCAGTCCATAAAACCTTAGAAAAATCACAGTCTTGAGATATTTCTTGGCCCAGTCTTAACGTTTCAGCTTGTGTGTCTTGTTCAGTGGTGGTCGTCTTTCAGCCTTTCTTACCTTGGCCATGTCTCTGAGTATTGCACACCTTGTGCTTTTGGGCACTCCAGTGATGTTGCAGCTCTGAAATATGGCCAAACTGGTGGCAAGTGGCATCTTGGCAGCTGCACGCTTGACTTTTCTCAGTTCATGGGCAGTTATTTTGCGCCTTGGTTTTTCCACACGCTTCTTGCGACCCTGTTGACTATTTTGAATGAAACGCTTGATTGTTCGATGATCACGCTTCAGAAGCTTTGCAATTTTAAGAGTGCTGCATCCCTCTGCAATATATCTCACTATTTTTTACTTTTCTGAGCCTGTCAAGTCCTTCTTTTGACCCATTTTGCCAAAGGAAAGGAAGTTGCCTAATAATTATGCACACCTGATATAGGGTGTTGATGTCATTAGACCACACCCCTTCTCATTACAGAGATGCACATCACCTAATATGCTTAATTGGTAGTAGGCTTTCGAGCCTATACAGCTTGGAGTAAGACAACATGCATAAAGAGGATAATATGGTCAAAATACTCATTTGCCTAATAATTCTGCACTCCCTGTAATCTTTGAGTCTTTAGTATTCAGCTGTGCAGTGGTGGTCTGTACTTCTTTGTGTATGGCAGAGAACCTCAATTTCCAATGCAGTAACTCTCTAGTTTACTTGAACAAGGTCCTTACATAACTCCCCAAAGAGACTAGACCTCTTTCATCACTTCTTTGATGTCATTCTTTCAGACTTTCATCCTGTCAGACTTTAGATCTGCTTTGGTAATTGACTAGGAGAGTGACATGGGTTGGTCATGAATATGTGCTGAAATTGGGTCTGGGGCAGGTTCTATAAGGTGATGTAAATGTTTTAAATAATGTTTCAACATGGTAGGTTTATGTGGTTTGTATGTTTTCCCCATTCTTATGTTTGGCATATCCCACCAGACAAATAGTGTCAAAAGCAGGTCATAGTAAGTGAGGCAAGTCTTACAGGTAGCCCGATGTTACCCTGCCAGTGCAGGCAAATTATAGAACAGAGCATCACCATGTGCATGTGCTTCAAATCATGAAGATATAGACTTGAAGATATATTAAACAAAGTTGTACGTGTTTTAGAGCTCAAAAGCTGTAAGCTATTTCCTCTTCACAAGGTGCAAGGAAGCCCAATAGTGACATCTATTAGATTAAATATACGCTTGTTCAAGGGGGAGCAGGAAGTGTAAAATATTATATATATTGGTTCTGAGCTCTATATTATAAGGTGGGGAATGGGGTAGAAAATGTGGAGTACTCCATTTTTTTAAGCCTATTTTGAAAGTAGGGCTCTGGAGCTATTCTAGTGTGCGACCATTTCACAGTACAGCCAGGATCCCCTGAAAATATATATTTTTAACAAAAGTAATATGTTTTAATGTTTTCTTTTAACCCAGTAAATATATGTCTCAGGCATGAAAAAACAGAAAATAACGGTTAGATTACAAGTCTTGCGTTAGGTTTAAAAAGCAGCATTGGCCGGTCCCAATGCTTCTTTTTAACGCCCACTGGTATTACGAGTCTTGCAGGTACAGGTGTACCGCTCACTTTTTGGGCCAGACTCGGAAATACTGCAAATCCACTTATGTCAATTGCGTATCCTCTTTTTTCAATAGGACTTGCATAGCGCTGGTATTACGAGTCTGCCAAAAAGTGAGCGGTAGACCCTCTCCTGTCAAGCCTGGTACCGCATTTAAAAGTCAGTAGTTAAGAGTTTTACACTACAATGCCGTAGCATAAAACTCTTAACTTCAGTGCTAAAAAGTACCTTAACACCCATAAAATATCTATTAACCCCTAAACCGAGGTCCCCCACATCGCAAACACTTTAAAAAATGCTTTAACCCCTAATCTGCCGAAATGGACATCGCCGCAACTATAATAAATATATTAACCCCTAAACCGCCACACTCCCGACTTGCAAACACTAGTTAAATTTTATTAAAGTGACAGTCTAGGCCAAAATAAACTTTCGTGATTCAGATAGAGCATGTCATTTTAAACAATTTTCCAATTTACTTTTATCACCAATTTTGCTTTGTTCTCTTGGTATTCTTAGTTGAAAGCTTAACCTAGGAGGTTCATATGCTAATTTCTTAGACCTTGAAGCCCACCTCTTTCAGATTGCATTTTAACAGTTTTTCACCACTAGAGGGTGTTAGTTCACGTATTTCATATAGATAACACTGTGCTCGTGCACGAGAAGTTATCTGGGAGCAGGCACTGATTGGCTAGACTGCAAGTCTGTCAAAAGAACTGAAAAAAGGGGCAGTTTGCAGAGGCTTAGATACAAGATAATCACAGAGGTTAAAAGTATATTATTATAAATGTGTTAGTTATGCAAAACTGGGAAATGGGTAATAAAGGGATTATCTATCTTTTAAAACAATAAAAATTCTGGTGTAGACTGTCCCTTTAACCTCTAATCTGCCATCCCTAACATTGCTGACACCTACCTACGTTTATTAACCCCTAATCTGCCGCCCCCAACGTCGCCGCCACAATATTAAAGTTATTAACCCCTAAATCTAAGTCTAACCCTAACCCTACCCCCTAACTTAAATATAATTTAAATAAATATAAATAACATTCCTATCATTAACTAAATTATTCCTATTTAAAACTAAATACTTACCTATAAAATAAATCCTAAGCTAGCTACAATTTAACTAATAATTACATTGTAGCTAGTTTAGGGTTTATTTTTATTTTACAGGCAAGTTTGTATTTATTTTAACTAGGTAGAATAGTTATTAAATAGTTATTAACTATTTAATAACCACCTAGCTAAAATAAATACAAACGTACCTGTAAAATAAAACCTAACCTAAGTTACAATAACACCTAACACTACACTATAATTAAATTAATTCCCTAAATTAAATTAAATTATAGTAAATTAAAGTACAAAAAAAACAAACACTAAATTACAGAAAATAATAAACAAATTACAAGATTTTTAAACTAATTACACCTAATCTAATCCCCCTAACAAAATAAAAAAGTCCCCCCAAAATAAAAAAGCCCTACCCTACACTAAATTACAAATAGCCCTTAAAAGGGCCTTTTGCGGGGCATTGCCAATAAAATGCCAGCTCAATCCTATTGGCTGATTGGATCAGCCAATAGGATTTTTCCTACCTTAATTCCAATTGGCTGATAGAATTCTATCAGCCAATCGGAATTGAAGGGACGCCATTGGATGACGTCATTTAAAGGAACCTTCATTCAGTCATAGCCGTGGAAAGAAGAGGATGCTCTGCGTCGAATGTCTTGAAGATGGACCAGCTCCACGCCAGATGGATGAAGATAGAAGATGCTGTCTGGATGAAGACTTCTGCCCGTCTGGAGGACCACTTCTGCCTGGCTTGGATGAAGACTTCTGCCCATCTGGAGGACCACTTCTGGTAGGGTGATCTTCTAACTATTTAATAACTACCTAGTTAAAATAAATACGTTTCCTGTAAAATAAAAATAAACCCTAAGCTAGCTACAATTGAACTATTAGTTATATTGTAGCTAGCTTAGGGTTTATTTTATAGGTAAGTATTTAGTTTTAAATAGGAATAATTTAGTTAATGATAGTAATATTTATTTAGATTTATTTAAATTATATTTAAATTAGGTGGTGTTAGGGTTAGTCTTAGGTTTAGGGGTTAATAACTTTAATATAGTGGCAGCGACGTTGGGGACGGCAGATTAGGGGTTAATAAGTGTAAGATTAGGGGTGTTTAGACTCTGGGTTCATGTTAGGGTGTTAGGTGTAGACATAAATGTATTTTCCCCATAGATATCAATGGGGCTGCGTTAGGAGCTTTACGCTGCTTTTTTGCAGGTGTTAAGGTTTTTTTTCAGCCGGCTCTACCCCATTGATTCCTATGGGGAAATCGTGCATGAGCACGTTCAGCCAGCTCACCACTAATGTAAGCAGCGCTGGTATTGAGGTGAGATGTGGAGCAAAATTTTTCTCTACGATCACTTTTTTGCGGTTAACCACGGGTTTGTAAAAACCCGTAATACCAGCGCTGTCTGTAAGTGAGCGGTGAGCATAAACTGCTTGTTAGCACCGCACAGCTCCTAACGCAAAACTCGTAATCTAGCCGTAAGTTAGCAAACAATAAAAAAATCATTTGACTTGAAATGCAGTCTTATTTAATCTTTAGTTTACTGTTTGCAATATTTTACAAAATACAGAATCTATGGGCCAGAGAGCAAAAATATAATCTTTAAAGTGTCATAAAACAGGTTGAGATCTGTGCATATCCTAAAAGGGATAATTAATTTAAAATAGTTTGCATAAAAAATTGTTTAAATATTTCTGGCAAGTATTTTAAAATAATTTTCAAAAATAAGTATAAATTACAGAGCTAAGCTGCCTGGAGCAGCTAACTCCACCCCTCTTATCAGTGTTTAGACACAGGCATTGTTTTTAAACTTTGTTCACAGCTTCTAGGCATGCTCCAGCAGATAATCCCTGTTCACTTTTGCCTTCTACCAAAAGAACAATAAACATTGCTTGGCTAAACATCAGACTAGTTTCCAGTAAGGTAGGAGCGATTTTAAAGACTCTTGGAGTTTTGGGAATCTTTGCCTCCTCCTAATGGTCAGGAGAGGAATTCCCAGGAATAATGGTTTGTGGACTCTCACCGCCATGAAATAAATTAATATATAAGGCAAGTCTAAATGATACTTTTGTGCATTTAAGGTAATTTTAATGTCTTTTTTTAAACCTCCCCTCCCCTAGGGTGCTCACTCCTATTTACAAGATAAGAGTAACCAACTCCTGGTTTATTAAGGAATAAAATGTGTGTTGGGCATGTTACCTGGTGTTTTGTATAAAGGTGTAATAAATTGGAAGATAATTTATGTGACATGATTAAGGATAACAAGTTCAAAACATTTTCTTTGAATGCTCCCTTTCCCAATAAAAGTATTATTTTCAGCAGTGTTGCTGTATTTGGACTTTTTTAAAATCAATAATGCCACTGTCAACAACAAGATGGGCATGCATTGCAGAGACAGTGGCTACTGTACAGAAATTGACTAATGTTGCTGAAGGAAAAAAAAACAGTGGGCTCATCCACATTCATTTAGGCTTGGCTTTACCCTTCAGATGATGAACTCCAGATAAACATTTAAGTTCGTAAAAGTATTCAGGCTCCAGATTTCAACATACTCACTAAAATACCAGGTGTGAAAAGCTAGTGTAACTCACAGGCTGCAATGAGAACTGACCAAGAATGTTTTCTGTCCATTTTCAGGGACAGTGTGAAAATGTGTGAGAATGAGATCTCCTGTTAAAAAGAGAAATACATCCAGTCAAATTAATGCTACTTTTTTATCCCAGTCTTATTGTGATTAAAAAGAGGAGCAGGAAAAAATAACTTCATTTTACCTAATTCTAGACTCATTTATGTTAGATATTAACCAGTGATTTGAGCAGGAGACTTGCAAAATTCTATAAATAAAAATAGAGAAGCGCTCAACCTGGGAACGAACAATAGCTTTATCGCTTGTTCTATGGCTAGTTACCACCCAAGAAGCAGCCTCTTTTTGCTCAACATGTGCCTTTCGCAGAGAATAACTTTCCTGTAGTATTACAGTCTGATTCTGACTAAACAGTGCAGTCCAGTCCCCAAATACCAGGCAATCCCTCTCTGAATGAGAAATATGGCAAAATTGTGACAGCAATAGGAAACCTGTAGATCGTAGTCAGATGTATATGCAAAGTTTCATTTATCTGTATTGTATTGTATAATGTTATACTATGCATTTAAAGCCTCATTTATTGATATTTAATCCTTCTGCTGATATTCTTTGACATTTTTACACATAATTTTAATATTGTAAACATTGTATATTTTTTCTGTTTGTATTTTGATTTCAATATATTGTAATTGTTTTAAAAATATGAGGGGGGGGGGGGACTGTAGAGTTTTATTTATGTAACTGTGATTGATTGCTGATTGTCCCATTTAATTATTTTAGATGTTTTGAATGTTAATGCATTTTAATTCTACACATGGTGAAAATCATATAGCATCTTCTTTTGTATTGTCATTAAAGCACACTTCTTGCAACCCATATAAGTAATAAGAACCTGAAAATAACACATGCTTTATTAGCTACTGGTTTTTCAAGTGTTCTTAAATTGACCAATTAGATTCCAACCTAATGTCCTATGACCATTAAATGACCAGAACAGAGTTTTCCTTACCCTTGTTGAGTCATAAGTGTTTTTTATCATTATGGCTTTATTCTTTTTTCAAAGTAAAGTGGCTTATCAGTCTCCAAAGAAAAAATTCTATACTATACAATTATTATAGCAGCAGAAGAAGTTCTTCACTCAGCAATTTTACTTAGATGTTCATTTAGCATGAAACATATTAGGAAATTACTTTTCTGTCTAACTTGCAGAACCCAATGGCGAATATTAGCTTATTCATTGAGGTGGAAGAAAAGTGAGAATCAACATTTCATATGGTACAGTAGTTTTAAATTGTTATTAAGGATAAATATTTTATTATGTTTAAGTTGAGATATATATATATATTTTACCTATATTTGTTCATGTTCAGACTGTTATTATTCTTTCAATATATTGCACCCCTAAATACTTTCAGTTTTAAAAAAAAAACTGCGCTTGCAGGTCCTGAGAACAAAAATTAAGTGAATAATAATAATGTTAACAAAAAAAATCAGTTTGAGATTTTACAAATGTATTTTCTCACAATCTGTTAGAGGCTATTCTAATGGGTTTAGCAACTCTCTAGATAATGTTCTGTGCATTCAGAATTTTTTGACAGTGGATCTGTATTAATGTAATGCTGCTCAGTAGCATTTTCTTACAAAGGGCTAAATTACAAATGGCACAGAGAACTGCAAACGCAACTGTGAGATTGCATTTTTTTTGTGCTTGATTCAACAGTGTTTAAATTACAGTGAATTCATTTGTGCAAACTCTCAGTAATTTATGCACCCCATAAATTCTATGGACAGCTTTGAGAGCCAATGTGCAGTCATATTACAATTTGAAAGTAAAGGCAATTGTTCGAGCGCAATCGCATTTTATGCTCAAACTTTTTATGTGACTTGAATGTTTTGAAGAGTTTGACTTGAGGAAAAGGTTGCACTAAACCCTAAGTCAACACACAAACTACCCTGCTACAACATTAACCTCTAAACCCCCACATCCCCACATTGCAAGTGCGCCCTAACCTCCTAACAGCTAACCCCCCAACATCTCTACCCTAACACCACCAAGTTACAAAAAAAAAACTACCATAACAGAGAATAAAAAAAACTACCATTACAGAAAACCCCCCAAAAAACTTCAACCAGTAAGACCTATGCTAAAAAAATGTCCACCAAAAAAAAAACTAACTAAACTAACACTAAAACCTACTGATAAGGGCATTTGTCTTTTTATAGACTGATTTTAATTTGGATTTGAAAATCAGCCAATAGGAATGCAAGGGCACTCCTATATAAACTTTAGTGTGCAACGGTGACCGCATTAAAAATACATTCGGCGATGAAAGATCCAAAGATGAGAAGGTCAGAAGATAGATGGATGTAGACTGGTTGGGTGGAAGAGGACATTCCCAGTGGAGTGTCACAATGGCTGAAGAGGGAAGAAGAACCACCGCCATGGATGAAGATAGAAGAGGAGCATTGCCTTGGAGTAGTAGCTGCCCACCTAGGAGCTGGATTCAAATTGGGTGGGAACCATCATTGGGGTTTAGAGTTAGGCTTTTTTTGGGGGTGTTTCTTTTTTTAACATGGGTTTCATTATTCTACAAAAGTGCTGTCATCACTTTAGGGCAAAGCCCTACCAAATGCCCATTTTTAATGTTAGGGATGTTTTTATTCTGCCAAAGAGCTTTGTCATTTTAGGGCAATGCCCTTATCAGGGCAATACTTAATGTAGTATTTTTTAAAGTTATTTTTTTTTGTTGGGGGGTGGGGGTCACTTTGATATTAGGATAGGGTTTTGTTCTGCAAAAGAGCTATTCACTTCATCTAGGGCACTGCCTAACAAATGCCTATTTTAGAATAGGTTTGAGTTTTAGTTTAGGTTTTTTTCTTTAGGGGTGGGCTTTACTTTTAGCATAGGTCTTACTGTTTGGATTTCTTTTATTTTTGGTTATGCTTTTTTTTTTATTTTCTGTAATGGTAAGTTTTTTTATTTTCTGTAGGTTTTTTGTAACCTGGGGGTGATAGGTTAAGGGTGTTGGGGAGTTAGCTCTTAGGATGTTAGGGGTACTTTGCAATGGGGGTGTGGTGGTTAGGGAATTAATAGTTTAGGTGGTACTTTGAGACTGGGGTGTGGTGTTTAGGGGGTTAATTGTGTAGCGGGGTGTTTTGCAGTGGGCTATGTGGCAGTTAGGGGGGTAATAGTGTAGCAGGGTATTTTTTGGTGGGCTATGTAGTAGTTAGGGGTTAGTAGTGTAGTAGGTTGTTTTGCCATGGGCTATATGGTGTTTAGGGGTTAATAGTGTTAAGGGCTTTTTTGCAGGTGGTTAGGTCGCAGTTACGGGTTTATATTGTAGTAGGATAATTTGCGGGGGGGTTGTGGGGTTTAGGGCTATTAGAGTAGTGGGCTTATTGCGATGCAGGTTAGCGTGCAAACTGGAGCACAAAATAGCACTCCACTCGTAATCTAGACCAAACTCTCTTTTATTTTTACATCAATCATTTATGCCAATTTCAGTTTAATTTTAACATTTAATTTGATGTGTCAAGTCTATGTAGACAGATGTCTTAATTTACATCAACCTATTTAAGAACTATGCTTAAATGTTAGTTGAGTACTTAACTTTTTTTATCTTTTTGTCCTAAAACTGTCAGTTTGATAATTTTTATAATTTGAAGGTTTGAATAAAAAGTATGATTTAAAGGATATGAGACGTTATGTTCATGCCATGTAGGAAATTCCTGGTTTCATGCACTACTTGCAATACCAGTATCAATACAACGTAATAGTTCTGTGGAACCTGTTGGTACTCTACAAAAAAATGATAATAATAATAATTTAATTTAATCTACAAAAACAGGTTACATTTTTTTGAGAGGGAGATCAGATGCTATTTTTTCTTTCATCAGATGGTGAGAGCCCACGAGTCATCACTTGTGGGATATTCCCCTCTTGACCTCTAGAAGGCAAAATACACACACCCCAACACACCAGGGTTTTAAATCCCTCCCACTTTCCATGATCCTCTGTGATTCTCTTTTACCTCCTTGACGAGAAGTGAGGTGAAAGTGAAGTGCAAGATCTACTCATCGTTTGAAAGGGGATATAGCTTATGGTTTATTTTTATTTTACAGGCAAGTTTGTATTTATTTTTACTAGGTAGAATAGTTACTAAATAGTTATTAACTATTTAATATCTACCTAGCTAAAATAAATACAAATTGACCTGTAAAATAAAACCTAACCTAAGTTACACTAACACCTAACACTACACTATAATTAAATAAATTAACTTAATTAACAACAATTAAATAAATTAAATTAGCTAAAGTACAAAAACAAACACTAAATTATAGAAAATAATAAACAAATTATCAGATTTTTAAACTAATTACACCTAATCTAATAGCCCTATCAAAATAAAAAAGCCCACCCAAAATAAAAATAAACCCTAGCCTAAACTAAACTATCAATATCCCTTAAAAGGGCCTTTTGCAGGGCATTGCCCCAAAGAAAACAGCTCTTTTACCTGTAAATAAAAATACAAACAACCCCTCAACAGTAAAACCTACCATCCACACAACCAACCCCCCAAATAAAATACTAATTAAAAAAACCTAAGCTCCCCATTGCCCTGAAAAGAGCATTTGGATGGGTATTGCCCTTAAAAGGGCAGTTAGCTCTTTTGCTGGCCAAAGTCGCTAACCTAAAAATAAAACTCACCCAATACACCCTTAAAAAAACCTAACACTAACCCCCTGAAGATCGACTTACAGTTCTGAAGACCAGACATCCATCCTCAAGGAAGCGGCAGAAGTCTTCATCCAACCAGGCCGAAGTCCTCAACGAAGCCGGGAGAAGTCTTCATCCAAGCCGGGCGAAGTGGTCCTCCAGACGGTCAGAAATCTTCATCCAGATGGCATCTTCTATCTTCATTCATCCAACGCGGAGCGGCTCTATCAGCCAATCGGAATTAAGGTAGAAAAAATCATATTGGCTGATGCAATCAGCCAATAGGATTGAAGTTCAATCCTATTGGCTGATCCAATCAGCCAATAGGATTGAACTCGCATTCTATTGGCTGATTGGAACAGCCAATAGAATGCAAGCTCAATCCTATTTGCTAATTGCATCAGCCAATAGGATTTTTTCTACCTTAATTCCGATTGGCTGATAGAATTCTATCAGCCAATCGTAATCTAAGGGACGCCATCTTGGATGACGTCACTTAAAGGAACCTTCATTTGTCTTTAGTCGTCGGAAGAAGACAATGCCCTCCGTCGGATGTCTTGAAGATGGAGCCGCTCTGTGTCGGATGGATGAAGATAGAAGATGCCGTCTGGATTAAGACTTCTGCCCGTCTGGAGGACCACTTCACCTGACTTGGATGAAGACTTCTCCCGGCTTCGTTGAGGACTTCGGCCCAGCTGGATGAAGACTTCTGCCGCTTCCTTGAGGATGGATGTCCGGTCTTCAGAACTGTAAGTCGATCTTCAGGGGGTTAGTGTTAGGTTTTTTTAAGGGTATATTGGGTGGGTTTTGTTTTTAGGTTAGGGACTTTGGGCCGCAAAAGAGCTAATTGCCCTTTAAAGGGCAATGCCCATCCACATGCCCTTTTCAGGGCAATGGGGAGCTTAGGTTTTTTTAGTTAGTATTTTATTTGGGGGGTTGGTTGTGTGGATGGTGGGTTTTACTGTTGGGGGGTTGTTTGTATTTTTTTTACAGGTAAAAATGATGATTTCTTTGGGGCAATGACCAGCAAAAGGCCCTTTTGAGGGCTATTGATAGTTTAGTTTAGGCTAGGGTTTTTTTTTTTTGGGTGGGCTTTTTTTATTTTGATAGGGCTATTAGATTAGGTGTAATTAGTTTAAAAATCTTGTAATTTGTTTATTATTTTCTGTAATTTAGTGTTTTTTGTTGTTGTACTCTAGCTAATTTAATTTAATTTATTTAATTGTTGTTAATTTAGTTAATTTATTTAATTATAGTGTAGTGTTAGGTGTTAGTGTAACTTAGGTTAAGTTTTATTTTACAGGTCAATTTGTATTTATTTTAGCTATGTAGTTATTAAATAGTTAATAACTATTTAGTAACTATTCTACCTAGTTAAAATAAATACAAACTTGCCTGTAAAATAAAAATAAACCCTAAGATAGATTCAATGTAACTATTAGTTACAGTATATTGTAGCTATCTTAGGGTTTATTTTATAGTTAAGTATTTAGTTTTAAATAGGAATTATTTAGTTATTAATAGTAAGTTTTCTTTAGATTTATTGTAATTATATTTAAGTTAGGGGGTGTTAGGGTTAGTGTTAGACTTAGGTTTAGGGGTTAATACATTTAGTATAGTGGCGGCGAAATTGGGGCAGCAGATTAGGGGTTAATAAGTGTAGGTAGGTGGCGGCGATGTTAGGGCTGGCAGATTAGGGGTTAATAATATTTAACTAATGTTTGTGAGGCGGGAGTGCAGCGGTTTAGGGGTTAATATGTTTATTATAGTGGCAGCGATGTTGGGGGAGGCAGATTAGGGGTTAATAAGTGTAGGAGGTGGCGGCGACATTGGGGGCGGCAGATTAGGGGTTAATAAATATAATGTAGGTGTCGGTGATGTTGGGGGCAGCAGATTAGGGGTTCATAAATATAATGTAGGTGGCAGCGGTGTCCGGAGCGGCAGATTAGGGGTTAATAGGTAGTTTATGGGTGTTAGTGTACTTTTTAGCACTTTAGTTATGAGTTTTATGTTACAGCGTTGTACCATAAAACTCTTAACTACTGACTTTAAAATGCGTTACAGATCTTAGAGTTCGAGGGTGTACCGCTCACTTTTTGACCTCCCAGGACAGACTCATAATACCGGTGCTATGGAAGTCTCATAGAAAAAATACTTCACAAAGTTTACGTAAGTTGTTTTGCGGTAAGGCCAAAGAAGTGTGCGGTGACCCTAAACCTTCAAGACTCGTAATACCAGTGGGCGTAAAAAAGCAGCGTTAGGACCTCTTAACACTGCTTTTTCAGCTTAATGCACAACTCGTAATCTATCCGAATGTTTATTCATTCTCTTGGTATCTTTATTTGAAAAAGCAGGAGCGTAAGCTTAGCAGCCGGACCATTTTTGGTTTAGAACCCTGAGTAGCACTTGCTGATTGAGGGCTACATTTAGCCACCAATCAGCACGTGCTACCCAGGTTCTGAACCAAAAATGGGCCGGCTCCTAAGCTTACATTCCTGCTTTTCAAATAAAAATACCAAGAGAACAAAGAAAAGTTGATAATAGGAGTAAATTAGAAAGTTGCTTAAAACTGCATCTGAATCCTGAAAGAAAAAAATCAACTGTGCTGTTATTTGCTATATAAGCCCTTTTACTGTTTTACATTGTTTTGTCAGCTTTTATTTGAACAATACCTTATGTTTGTTGTTACTGTTTACCTTTTTATGGTTAATCATTTTTACACTGTGCCTATTCTTACCTTAGAGTTTAACTTTTTGGGTGCTTTCTAATGCTTATTTGCTTCAATCTATCTCTGATACTTAAGCTATTTCCTTACAGTACTATGAAGCAAACTGGTGCAGCTCTGGCCTCTGATCCATCAGCTGGTCATCTAGAAGGGAGATCCACTGTTATTTTAGCACCTTCTAGTTTGTGTTTACTTTGTAAGGATTCTCTGCTGTGTCCCTGCACAGCTTTATGCTTTATGTGCTGAGTCTATTGCTAATCCTAAACAGGGTTTTACTGCGCTTCAGAGTGTACAAGGGTTTTTACCATATGAAAGTTTCTTCCTAGGAGAGTTACTATTATTATTATTATTATCAGGTATTTGTAGAGCGCCAACAGGTTCTGCAGCGCTATGAACATAGGTGGTATATAAAAACTATTACATGGATCAAATGGGGAGAGAGGGTCTTGCAGAGAGTTGCACTGTTGTAGTCAGCTCTTATGAAGGTGAACTACAAACAGCTGGACTCATAGGCTTTCATGCTATGGGGTTTTTGGGGATAGCAGTGGAGATAGGAAGGTTAGTGTAGGTTGTAAGCATCCCTGAATAGTAGAGTCTTCAGGGAGCACTTGAAGCTTTTAAAACTAGGGGAGATTCTTGTGGAGTGAGGCAGAGAGTTCCATAAGATGGGAGCCAATCTGGAGAAATCTTGTAGACTGGAATGTGAGGAGGTAAGAAGAGAGGAGGAGAGTAGGAGACCATGAGTGGAGTGAAGGGGACGGGAGAGAGAGTATCTGGAGACAAGGTCTGAGATGTAGGGGGGAGCAGTGCAATTGAGGGCTTTGTATGTCAGAGTGAGAATTTTCTGTTTAATCCTGGAGGCAAGAGGAAGCCAGTGAAGGGATTGGTAGAGAGGTGTGGCAGATGAAGAGCGACATGCAAGGAAGATGAGCCTGGCAGTGGCATTCATTATGGATTGTAAAGGAGCTAGGCGGCAGCTAGGGAGACCAGAGAGGATAGAGTTGCAGTAGTCGAGGCGGGAAAGGATGAGACAGTGGATTCAAATCTTTGTTTATGTCTTGTGTAAGGAAATGTCTAATTTTAGCAATGTTTTTAAGGTGGAAGCGGCAGGCTTTAGCCAAGGACTGAATGTGAGGAGTGAAAAAAAGATCTTTGTCCAGAGTGACCCCAAGACATCGGGCATGTGAGGTTGGGGTAATGATGGAGTTATCAACAGTTATAGAGACATGGGGGGGGGTGGAGATTTTGGAAGAAGATGGAAAATAAGGAGCTCAGTTTTGGAGAGATTTAGCTTGAGGTAGTGAGAGGACATCCAAGATGAGATATGAGAGAGACAGTTAGTGACACGGGTTAGCAAGGAAGGAGATAGTTCTAGTGCAGAGAGGTAGATTGTTGGCATACAAATGATAATGAAATCCGTGGGACTTTATTAAGGAATCTAGTGAGGACGTGTAGATTGAGAAGAGAAGAGGACAGAGGACAGAGCCTTGCGGTCGCCCAACAGAAAGAGGTAACAGGACAAAGGATGCCCCAGAGAAGGCTACACTAAAGGTACGGATGGACAGATAGGAAGAGAACCAAGAGAGAGCTGTGTCACAGATGCTGAAGGATTGGAGGGTATGGAGCAAAAGAGGGTGGTCGACAGTATTAAAAGCTGCAGACAGATCAAGGAGTATGAGTAGAGAGAAGTGGCCTTTTGATTTTGCTGTAAGTAGGCCGTTGGTAACCTTAAAAATTGCTGTCTCTGTTGAGTGAAGGGGGCAAAATCCAGATTGCAGTGGGTCAAGGAGGGAGTTTAGTGTAAGGAAATGGGATAGACGTGCATATACTAGCTTTCCAAGAAGCTTTGAGGCAAGAGGTAGTAGGGAAATAGGGCGGTAGTTAGATGGGGAGGTTGGATTGAGAGAAGGTTTTTTGAGTATAGGTGTGACTAATGCATGCTTAAGAGTTGTGCAAACTATACCAGTGCTGAGGGAGAGGTTGAAGATGTGTTTTAGTATAAGGGTAAGGGTAGAAGAGAGGGCGGGGAGTAGTTGTGAGGGGATGGGGTCGAGGGGACAGGTAGTGAGGTGAGAGGATAGTATAAGTGCAGACACTTCATCCTCTGTAACAGGGGCAAAAGAGCTAAATTTATGGTTATGTGGATTTTGGATGATTGTGAGCTTTTGAGGGGGAGGGAGACCGGTAGTATGTTGAGAGCTGATTTCATTTCTGATGGAGTCAATTTGTTGTTGAAGTAGCTGGCAAAATCTTGGGCTAAGAGAAAAGTTGTGGTGGGAGGTGGGGGTGGGCAGAGAAGAGTATTGAATGTGGAGAACAGGCGTTTTGGGTTTGAAGAAAGAGTAGAAATAAGAGTGGAGAAGTAATGTTGCTTATATTAGATTAAGGGCTGAATAGTAAGAGTTCAAGATGAACCTATAGTGAAGAAAGTCAGCAGAACTCCGAGATTTCCTCCAATGTTGCTCAGCAGTATGGGAACCTCTGCGTAGATACCGTGTCAGAGGAGTATGCCAGGGCTGAGGATGAGTGTATGTTTTCTGAGTTATGGTAGGTGGGCCAGGTTATCAAGGACCAATGTAAGGGTGGAGTTATAGTGGCAGATGGATTAATCAGGACAGTTAAAAGAGGGGATAGAAGAGAGAAGAGGTTCAAGAGAGCAAGCAAGCTGTTGCTGATCTAATGACTTGATTCTTCTGTGAAGTTTAGTGTGAGGGGTAGAAGGAGCTAGAGTTGTAGGGAGGGAGGTGATGGTACAAGTGAGGAGTAGTGATGTCGCGAACTGTTCGCCGGAGAACAGTTCCCGGCGAACATAGCTTGTTCGCGTTCGCCGCTGCGGGTGAACAAATGCGATGTTCGATCAGCCCCCTATGTGTCATCATTCAGGAAACTTTGACCCTGTATCTCACAGCTTTCTGACACATTTGAGCAAATCAGCAGCAGACACTCCCTCACAGACCCTCCCAGCTCCGTGGCAGCAGCCATTTTAGATTCATTACGATCTTGCTTTCTTAGTGAGAGGAGCTTTAGTGTTGCTGCTGCTGACATTATAGGGAAATAGATAGCTAGGCTAGTGTATTTAGTGTCCACTACAGTCCTGAAGGACTCATCTAATCTCTGCTGTAAGGACAGCACCCCAAAAAGCCCTTTTTAGGGCTATAACTTCAGTCATTTTTTTTTTTTTATTTGTAATTTTATTTGAATTTACCTTGCTTTCAGTCTGTGTGTGAGGCTCACAGCATGTACTGTGATTAGTGCCACCACTGATATCTGCTTAACATTTGTGAAAATTTAACATTTTGCTAGTGTAATCTAATTTCATTTTCTATCAGGCCTGTGTCTCAGGTTCACACAGCATATACTGTGTTTAATTGCTCTGTGCCAGCCACCACTCATATCTGCTTAACATTAGTGTAAATTTAAACAACAAAACTTTAAATCATTTTGCTAGTGTAATCTAATTTCATTTTCTATCAGGCCTGTGTGTCAGGCTTACACAGCATATACTGTGGTTAATTGCTGTGCCAGCCACCACTCATATCTGCTTAACATTATTGTAAATTTAAAAAAAAAAACTTTTAAATCATTTTGCTAGTGTAATATAATTTCATTTTCCATCAGGCCTGTGTGTCAGGCCCACATCATATAGTGTGATTAATAGCTCTTTTTTCCACCACTTATATCTGGTGTAACATCAGTCCTCTTCTAGTGTTATTTAATTTTAGTTGCCAGGCAAGCCTGTCTGCCATTAGTGCCAGGCTGTGTGTCAGGCTGCCAGCATATACTGTGCCTACTTCCATCCTCAGTGCCAGTCCACCACTCCTATCTGGTGTAACATTAGTTTAAATTTTGTAAAAAACAACTTTTACATCAGTCTTCTAGTGTTATTTAATTTTAGTTGCCAGGCCAGCCTGCCACTAGTGCCAGCCTGTGTGTCAGGCTGCCAGCACATACTGTGCCTACTTCTATCCTGAGTGCCATCACTCCTATCTGGTGTAACATTAGTGTAACTTTAAAAAAAAAAAAAACTTTTACATCAGTCTGCTATTGTTATTTAATTGCAGTTGCCTGTCTGCCAGCGTGTGTGCCAGGCCCACTTTCCAACTAGTGCCACGAATCATATTTGTTATAACAGTAGTGTAAATATTTTAAATAAAAACTTTTTTGACTGAGAAACATCAGTCATCTAGTGTAATCTAATTGCAGTTGCCTTCCTCCCAGCGTGTGTGCCAGGCCTACTTGCCAACTAGTGCCACCAATCATATTTGTTATAGCAGTAGTGTAAATATTTAAAAAACATATTTTTTGACTGTGAAACATCAGTCTGCTAGTGTAATCTAATTGAAGTTGCCTTCAATGTATCTATCTATCAAATCTATCTCGTGGTTGTGCAAATGGACTGTTTGCGGTTGTTTGCGGTGCGTTACACGGGGAGTTTGGTCTGTCACTGTGAACGGGCGTAACCCTTACACTACCTGATCGATACAACATCATACCTGATGTTTTAAAGCACGTTATTCCAAACAATTTAGGAATGTTAGGCGATTTAGGCCGTTTATGGGTTAAAACCAGACTCTGCATCAACTATGTAATTTTCCATTGGAGTTTTGCCATGGATCCCCCTCCGGCATGCCACAGTCCAGGTGTTAGTCCCCTTGAAACAACTTTTCCATCACTATTGTGGCCAGAAAGAGTCCTTGTGGGTTTTAAAGTTCGCCTGCCTATTGAAATCAATGGCGGTTCGCCCGGTTTGCCGGTTCGCGAACATTTGCGGAAGTTCGAGTCCGCCATTCGCGAACCTAAATTTTTAGGTTCGCGACATCACTAGTGAGGAGGTGGTGGTCAGAAAGAGGAAAAGACGAGTTTGTGAAGTTTAAGATAGTGCATCAATAACTGAAAATCAGTGACCATCTTTGTGAGTGGGAGAGTCAGTCCATTGTGACAGGCCGAAAGAGAAGTTGCAGAAGTTGTTTTGCAGCGGAGGCAGTGGGATTATCAACAGGGAGGTTGAAGTCACCGATAATGATGGCAGGGGTATCCGAGGAAAGGAAGTAAGGTAGCCAGGCGGCAAAGTGATCTAGAGTTGGGAGCCAGGGGGGCGGTAATCGATATATGATTGCAACGCGTATAGAGAGGGGAGAGAATAAGATAATCATGTGTGTTTCGAATGAAGAAAATGTGAGGGAAGAGAAGGGCTGTATTTGTTGAAAGGTGCAATGAGAGTAAAGTAAAATACCAACACTACCTCCTTGTCTATTGCCAGTCCTAGGAGTGTGACTGAAGTGGAGACCCCCATGTGACAGTGCAGCAGATGAAGCAGTGTCTGAAGGAGAGAGCCAGGGTTCTGTGAGAGCAAGAAGATTGAGAGAGTGGGAAAGAAAGAGGTCATGGATAGAAATGAGTTTGTTGCAAACAGAGCGAGAGTTCCATAGTGCACAAGTGAAGGAGGTGGTGACTTTAAATTCAAGAGGAATAAGATTAAGGTTACCAGAGTTTTGTTTTTGAAGTCTATTGAAAGGCACACATGGGTGTGCAGGGCAAGGAAGTTGTGGGGAACCAGGATTAGGGGAGATGTCGCCAGCAGCTAGTATGAGCAAGAGGGAGAGGGAAATGAGATGAGATGCGGATTTGCCGTAGTGAGACTGTTTTTGCTATGAGTTGCAAGGGGGAGAGAGTCTTTAGGAATGTGTGAAGTTCATGAATACAAAAGTAAGGTGAGGTTAAGAGATATGGGCTAATGAGCAGTGCAGTTGGTGAGGGGTAAGGAGTAATTGAGTAAACAGACAAAAGGTGGCAAAAAGGAATATGAAGATATTTAGCATTTTTACAAAATAGTCAAACAGTGTATAAAACTCATCTGAAATTCATCCAAAACTGCTATTAGTAAGGTTTTAGCTTGCTTGCTACCAGCTGCCAAGCACATACATTTGCAAGGATTTGACGTGGTCCTTCTTTGACCTCTAGCTTATCAGGGACTTCCCTTAGTAGTGGCCACTCTAAGTTACCCATTAATGATAGGGTTGTCTCTGACTCTGAGGACTCTGATTCTGAGTATAGTCTCTCTGAGTCTCAGGACCCTCAGGATTTTTCCTACCTTAATTCAGATTGGCTGATAGAATCGGAATTCAAGGGACGCCATCTTGCATGACATCATTTAAAGGAACCTTCATTCAGTGTTAGGACGTTGTTTGAAGAGGATGGCTCTGCGTCGGCTGGCTTGAAGATGGATCCACTCCGCTCCAGATGGATGAAGATAGAAGATGCCGCTTGGATGAAGACTTCTGCCGCTTGGAGGACCTCTTCTGCCTTGATCGGATGAAGACTTTTGCCCCTCTGGAGGTCCACTTGTGCCCGGCTGGGTGAAGACGGCTCAAGGTAGGGAGATCTTCATGGGGGTAGTGTTAGGTTTTTTTAAGGGGGAATTGGGTGGGTTTTAGAGTAGGGTTGGGTGTGTGGGTGGTGGGTTTTAATGTTGGGGGGTATTGTATTTTTTTTACAGGTGAAAGAGCTGATTACTTTGGGCAATGCCCCCCAAAAGGCCCTTTTAAGGGCTATTTGTAATTTAGTATAGGGTAGGGAATTTTATTATTTTGGGGGGATTTTTTATTTTATTAGGGGGATTAGATTAGGTGTAATTAGTTTAAAATTCTTGTAATTCTTTTTTTTTAATGTAATATAGTGTTTGTTTGTTTTGTAATTTAGTTTATTTAATTTAATTGTATTTAATTGTAGGTAGTTTAGGTAATTTATTTAATGATAGTGTAGTGTACCTACTTAAAATAAATACAAAGTTGCCTGTAAAATAAATATAAATCCTAAACTAGCTACAATATAACTATTGGTTATATTGTAGCTAGCTTAGGGTTTATTTTATAGGTAAGTATTTAGTTTTAAATAGGATTAATTTATTTAATTGTAGTAATTTTATTTCTTTTCATTTAAATTATATTTAAGTTAGGGGGGTTAGGGTTAGGTTTAGACTTAGGTTTAGGGGTTAATACATTTAATATAGTAGCGGCGACGTTGGGGGTGGCAGATTAGGGGTTAATAAATGTAAGTAGGTGTCGGCGATGTTAGGGATGGCAGATTAGGGGTTAATAAAATTTAACTAGTGTTTGCAAGGCGGGAGTGTGGTGGTTTAGGGGTCAGACTCGTAATACCAGCATTAGGAAAAAAGCAGCGTTGGGACCTCTCAATGCTGTTTTTTAACGCTAACACCAAACTCGTAATCTAGACGTTAGGTTTTCATAGGTGACCCTTTCAGTTTGCAGGTTCTATGTTTAGACCTCCAGTCAGTGTAGCCTGTATCACAGCTGCAACTGCTGTTTGGTGTGATAATCTCACAGAAATTGTTTATGGGGAAAACACTCTGGATGAGATGTAGAATTATATTAATTTCCTTTACTTGTGATGTAGCAGTGGAAAGGAAATACATTAATATTACAAATAGTGATGTCGTGAACCTAAAATGTTCAGTTCCCGAACGGCGAACACGAACTTCTGCAAATGTTCGCGAACAGTACTGGTTAACAGGAGATCCTGAGTTTGAATCTCAGCAGTGCCTCCATATAATATGTCAGTATATTTATAAGAATCTTAGCAGTATTCTCCAAACAATGTGTGAGTATATTTAACAATCTTTATATATATATATAATACATTTAACAATCTTTCTTTAGACTGAACCCACTATCAATATACTTCTACTAAGACAACAAAATTAATATAAATATCTGAGTTCTTTATTATTAGTAAATAACTATGAACATGTTGATACATAAATATTTGTAATATTTAGAATATGAGTCAATATTATATGCGTTAAAACAAAAACTATTTAAAATATGCTATGCAAGCTCATGCAAATTTATCTCTAAAAATCAGCCTTGCTCACAATTGAATTTCATTCAGTTAACACAATGAGGCTAAATATAAACCACTAAACATTGAGACTGGCATGATTCTAAACAGTGCTTAAATCAAACAATAGGTCAATAGTTGTATATTCAGTTATTTAGCTAAAATTTGATTCTAATACAATTCTTACTTGGATACATGCGACTGACTGGGTTTATCACCTCCTCAAAAGGCATTGCGCATGAGCATCCAGTAACGTGGCAAAAAATTCCCAGCTCCGCAGAGGCTGTCCCAGCAACCCAGTCATACAAATAGTCTTGTTGGATCAGGCGGTCGAACATTAGGAGTGTGGAATTCCAACGTGTCGGGCTATCGCAAATCAAGCGCCTCACTGGCATGTTGTTTCGCCGCTGGATATCTGAAAAGTGCACCATGGCCTGAAATGGCCACACACCTTCCTGGCCTGCTTCAGGACGTCCTGTAAGCCTGGGTACTTATGCACAAAGCGTTGTACGATCAGATTACACACATGTGCCATGCACGGCACATGTGTCAACTTGCCCAAATTCAATGCCGCCAACAAATTTCTTCCGTTGTCACAAACCACTTTGCCAATCTCCAGTTGGTGCAGAGTCAGCCACTGATCCACCTGTGCGTTCAGGGCGGACAGGAGTGCTGGTCCGGTGTGACTCTCTGCTTTCAGGCAAGTCAACCCCAAGATGACGTCACACTGCCGTATCCGGGATGTGGAATAGTACCTGGGGAGCTGGGGGGGTGCCGTTGATGTGGAGCAAGACGCAGCAGCAGAAGAGGACTCGGCCGAGGAGGTTATGGAAGAGGATGGAGTAGGAGGAGTAGAGGAGGTGGCAGCAGGCCTGCCTGCAAGTCCTGGTGGTGTCACCAACTCCTCTGCAGAGCCACGCATTCCATGCTTGGCAGCCGTCAGCAGGTTTACCCAATGCGCAGTGTAGGTGATATACCTGCCCTGACCATGCTTTGCAGACCAGGTATCAGTGGTCAGATGGACCCTTGCCCCAACACTGTGTGCCAGACATGCCATTACTTCCTTTTGCACAATCGAGTACAGGTTGGGGATTGCCTTTTGTGCAGAGAAATTTCGGCTGGGTACCTTCCACTGCGGTGTCCCAATAGCTACAAATTTTTGGAACGCCTCAGACTCCACCAGCTTGTATGGTAAAAGCTGGCGGGCTAAGAGTTCAGACAAGCCAGCTGTCAGATGCCGGGCAAGGGGGTGACTTTGTGACATTGGCTTCTTATGCTCAAACATGTCCTTGACAGACACCTGACTGTGGGCAGATGAGCAGGAACTGCTCAAGGCGAGAGACGGAGTGGCAGATGGTTGAGAGGGGGCAAGGAGGACAGCAGTGGTTGACGTGGATGAAGATGCTGGACCAGGAGGAGGATGTCGGCTTTGAGTTTGTGTGCTGCTTGTACTCATGTGTTGATTCCATAGGCGTTTGTGATGTGTGATCATGTGCCTTCGCAAAGCAGTTGTACCTAGGTGGGTGTTGGACTTCCCATGACTCAGTTTCTTTTGGCACAGGTTGCAAATGGCACCGCTGTTGTCAGAGGCAGACACACAAAAAAAATGCCACACTGCTGAGCTCTGCAATTACGGCATTCTGGTGGTGGCAACAGCATGCGTTGATTGGCGTGCTGTCTGGCTGACCCCGGGTGCCGATGCATGCTTTCTGACTGTGCCACTAGCTCCTTGCGATGACCTCCCCCTGCTTCCAACTCGTCTCCTCCTCCTCTCTGTCTCCCCATCTGAACTTTCCCCATGTTCTTCTTCTCTTCTAGCGGGCACCCACGTGAAATCCACGGACGCATCGTCATCATCAACCACTTCACTTGTATCTGACAACTCAGCAAAGGAAGCAGCAGTGGGTACAACATCATCATCATCATCACACCGTACATCCATGTGTGTAATGCTGCCTGACTGAGACATATCCCTGTTATCTACATCCTCTGTCAATAATGGTTGCGCATCACTATCACTCATTTCTTCCAACTGATGTGTAAATAACTCCTCTGACAGATCAAGTGAAGCGGCTGTGGTGCTAGTGTTGATGGTGGCGGCAGGCGGGCGAGTGGTAACTTGAGAGGTGCCCGAAGCTAAGCTGGAGGAGGATGGTGCGTCAAGGTTCCGAGCGGAAGCTGTAGAAGATTGGGTGTCCTGTGTTAGCCAGTCAACTATGTCCTCAGAACTGTTTGAGTTCAGGGTACGTGGCCTCTGAACCCTGGGCATTATTCTAGGGCCAAAGGAAATCACAGCACCACGACCACGACGGTCCCTGCGGGGTGGCCTGCCTCTGCTTGTCATTTTTTTTTCTATTAGTCGTACTATGCGTGCAAGCTACTGTGACAACAGATATGAGTGACACTGTGCACTGGCAGAAGTTGGCAGAGTAGACGCTGTAGGCCTGACACACACGCTTGCAGACAACTAACTGCTATTCAATCTATTACAGTCAAAAATGTACACTACTGTTACACCAGATATGAGTTGCACTGGTGTGACACTGTGCCCTGGCAGGCCCTGAAACGCACACGTGTGAAGGAAACTGACTGCTATTATTTCACAGCCAAAAAAGTATTGTTTTTTTTAAATGTACACTACTGTTACACCAGATATGAGTTGCACTGGTGTGACACTGTGCCCTGGCAGGCACTGAAACGCACACACGTGAAGGAAACTGACTGCTATTATTTCACAGTCAAAAAAGTATTGTTTTTTTTAAATGTACACTACTGTTACACCAGATATGAGTTGCACTGGGGTGACACTGTGCCCTGGCAGGCACTGAAACGCACACGTGTGAAGGAAACTGACTGCTATTATTTCACAGTCAAAAAAGTGTTGTTTTTTTTAAATGTACACTACTGTTACACCAGATATGAGTTGCACTGTGGTGACACTGTGCCCTGGCAGCCACTGAAACGCACACGTGTGAAGGAAACTGACTGCTATTATTTCACAGTCAAAAAAGTGTTGTTTTTTTAAATGTACACTACTGTTACACCAGATATGAGTTGCACTGGGGTGACACTGTGCCCTGGCAGGCACTGAAACGCACACGTGTGAAGGAAACTGACTGCTATTATTTCACAGTCAAAAAAGTGTTGTTTTTTTAAATGTACACTACTGTTACACCAGATATGAGTTGCACTGGGGTGACACTGTGCCCTGGCAGGCACTGAAACGCACACGTGTGAAGGAAACTGACTGCTATTATTTCACAGTCAAAAAAGTGTTGTTGTTTTTTTAAATGTACACTACTGTTACACCAGATATGAGTTGCACTGGAGTGACACTGTGCCCTGGCAGGCACTGAAACGCACACGTGTGAAGGAAACTGACTGCTATTATTTCACAGTCAAAAAAGTGTTGTTTTTTTTTAAATGTACACTACTGTTACACCAGATATGAATTGCACTGTGGTGACACTGTCCCCTGGCAGGCACTGAAACGCACACGTGTGAAGGAAACTGACTGCTATTATTTCACAGTCAAAAAAGTGTTGTTTTTTTTAAATGTACACTGCTGTTACACCATATATGAGTTGCACTGTGGTGACACTGTGCCCTGGCAGCCACTGAAACGCACATGTGTGAAGGAAACTGACTGCTATTATTTCACAGTCAAAAAAGTGTTGTTGTTTTTTTTAAATGTACACTACTGTTACACCAGATATGAGTTGCACTGGGGTGACACTGTGCCCTGGCAGGCACTGAAACGCACACGCGTGAAGGAAACTGACTGCTATTATTTCACAGTCAAAAAAGTATTGTTTTTTTTAAATGTACACTACTGTTACACCAGATATGAGTTGCACTGGGGTGACACTGTCCCCTGGCAGGCACTGAAACGCACACGTGTGAAGGAAACTGACTGCTATTATTTCACAGTCAAAAAAGTGGTTTTTTTTTTAAATGTACACTGCTGTTACACCAGATATGAGTTGAACTGTGGTGACACTGTGCCCTGGCAGGCACTGAAACGCACACGTGTGAAGGAAACTGACTGCTATTATTTCACAGTCAAAAAAGTGTTGTTGTTTTTTTAAATGTACACTACTGTTACACCAGATATGAGTTGAACTGGGGCGACACTGTGCCCTGGCAGCCACTGAAACGCACACGTGTGAAGGATTCTGACTGCTATTATTTCACAGTCAAAAAAGTGTGTTTTTTTTTTAAATGTACACTACTGTTACACCAGATATGAGTTGCACTGGGGTGACACTGTGCCCTGGCAGGCACTGAAACGCACACGTGTGAAGGAAACTGACTGCTATTATTTCACAGTCAAAAAAGTGTTGTTTTTTTTAAATGTACACTACTGTTACACCAGATATGAGTTGCACTGGGGTGACACTGTGCCCTGGCAGGCACTGAAACGCACACGCGTGAAGGAAACTGACTGCTATTATTTCACAGTCAAAAAAGTATTGTTTTTTTTAAATGTACACTACTGTTACACCAGATATGAGTTGCACTGGGGTGACACTGTCCCCTGGCAGGCACTGAAACGCACACGTGTGAAGGAAACTGACTGCTATTATTTCACAGTCAAAAAAGTGTTGTTTTTTTTTAAATGTACACTGCTGTTACACCAGATATGAGTTGAACTGTGGTGACACTGTGCCCTGGCAGGCACTGAAACGCACACGTGTGAAGGAAACTGACTGCTATTATATCACAGTCAAAAAAGTGTTGTTGTTTTTTTAAATGTACACTACTGTTACACCAGATATGAGTTGAACTGGGGCGACACTGTGCCCTGGCAGCCACTGAAACGCACACGTGTGAAGGATTCTGACTGCTATTATTTCACAGTCAAAAAAGTGTGTTTTTTTTTTAAATGTACACTACTGTTACACCAGATATGAGTTGCACTGGGGTGACACTGTGCCCTGGCAGGCACTGAAACGCACACGTGTGAAGGAAACTGACTGCTATTATTTCAAAGTCAAAAAAGTGTTGTTTTTTTTAAATGTACACTACTGTTACACCAGATATGAGTTGCACTGGGGTGACACTGTGCCCTGGCAGGCACTGAAACGCACACGTGTGAAGGAAACTGACTGCTATTATTTCACAGTCAAAAAAGTGTTGTTGTTTTTTTTAAATGTACACTACTGTTACACCAGATATGAGTTGCACTGGGGTGACACTGTGCCCTGGCAGGCACTGAAACGCACACGCGTGAAGGAAACTGACTGCTATTATTTCACAGTCAAAAAAGTATTGTTTTTTTTAAATGTACACTACTGTTACACCAGATATGAGTTGCACTGGGGTGACACTGTCCCCTGGCAGGCACTGAAACGCACACGTGTGAAGGAAACTGACTGCTATTATTTCACAGTCAAAAAAGTGTTGTTTTTTTAAATGTACACTACTGTTACACCAGATATGAGTTGCACTGGGGTGACACTGTGCCCTGGCAGGCACTGAAACGCACACGTGTGAAGGAAACTGACTGCTATTATTTCACAGTCAAAAAAGTGTTGTTTTTTTAAATGTACACTACTGTTACACCAGATATGAGTTGCACTGGGGTGACACTGTGCCCTGGCAGGCACTGAAACGCACACGTGTGAAGGAAACTGACTGCTATTATTTCACAGTCAAAAAAGTGTTGTTGTTTTTTTAAATGTACACTACTGTTACACCAGATATGAGTTGAACTGGGGCGACACTGTGCCCTGGCAGCCACTGAAACGCACACGTGTGAAGGATTCTGACTGCTATTATTTCACAGTCAAAAAAGTGTGTTTTTTTTTTAAATGTACACTACTGTTACACCAGATATGAGTTGCACTGGGGTGACACTGTGCCCTGGCAGGCACTGAAACGCACACGTGTGAAGGAAACTGACTGCTATTATTTCACAGTCAAAAAAGTGTTGTTTTTTTTAAATGTACACTGCTGTTACACCATATATGAGTTGCACTGTGGTGACACTGTGCCCTGGCAGCCACTGAAACGCACATGTGTGAAGGAAACTGACTGCTATTATTTCACAGTCAAAAAAGTGTTGTTGTTTTTTTTAAATGTACACTACTGTTACACCAGATATGAGTTGCACTGGGGTGACACTGTGCCCTGGCAGGCACTGAAACGCACACGCTTGAAGGAAACTGACTGCTATTATTTCACAGTCAAAAAAGTATTGTTTTTTTTAAATGTACACTACTGTTACACCAGATATGAGTTGCACTGGGGTGACACTGTCCCCTGGCAGGCACTGAAACGCACACGTGTGATGGAAACTGACTGCTATTATTTCACAGTCAAAAAAGTGTTGTTTTTTTTAAATGTACACTGCTGTTACACCAGATATGAGTTGAACTGTGGTGACACTGTGCCCTGGCAGGCACTGAAACGCACACGTGTGAAGGAAACTGACTGCTATTATTTCACAGTCAAAAAAGTGTTGTTGTTTTTTTTAAATGTACACTACTGTTACACCAGATATGAGTTGCACTGGGGTGACACTGTGCCCTGGCAGGCACTGAAACGCACACGCGTGAAGGAAACTGACTGCTATTATTTCACAGTCAAAAAAGTATTGTTTTTTTTAAATGTACACTACTGTTACACCAGATATGAGTTGCACTGGGGTGACACTGTCCCCTGGCAGGCACTGAAACGCACACGTGTGAAGGAAACTGACTGCTATTATTTCACAGTCAAAAAAGTGGTTTTTTTTTTTAAATGTACACTGCTGTTACACCAGATATGAGTTGAACTGTGGTGACACTGTGCCCTGGCAGGCACTGAAACGCACACGTGTGAAGGAAACTGACTGCTATTATTTCACAGTCAAAAAAGTGTTGTTGTTTTTTTAAATGTACACTACTGTTACACCAGATATGAGTTGAACTGGGGCGACACTGTGCCCTGGCAGCCACTGAAACGCACACGTGTGAAGGATTCTGACTGCTATTATTTCACAGTCAAAAAAGTGTGTTTTTTTTTTAAATGTACACTACTGTTACACCAGATATGAGTTGCACTGGGGTGACACTGTGCCCTGGCAGGCACTGAAACGCACACGTGTGAAGGAAACTGACTGCTATTATTTCACAGTCAAAAAAGTGTTGTTTTTTTTAAATGTACACTACTGTTACACCAGATATGAGTTGCACTGGGGTGACACTGTGCCCTGGCAGGCACTGAAACGCACACGCGTGAAGGAAACTGACTGCTATTATTTCACAGTCAAAAAAGTATTGTTTTTTTTAAATGTACACTACTGTTACACCAGATATGAGTTGCACTGGGGTGACACTGTCCCCTGGCAGGCACTGAAACGCACACGTGTGAAGGAAACTGACTGCTATTATTTCACAGTCAAAAAAGTGTTGTTTTTTTTTAAATGTACACTGCTGTTACACCAGATATGAGTTGAACTGTGGTGACACTGTGCCCTGGCAGGCACTGAAACGCACACGTGTGAAGGAAACTGACTGCTATTATATCACAGTCAAAAAAGTGTTGTTGTTTTTTTAAATGTACACTACTGTTACACCAGATATGAGTTGAACTGGGGCGACACTGTGCCCTGGCAGCCACTGAAACGCACACGTGTGAAGGATTCTGACTGCTATTATTTCACAGTCAAAAAAGTGTGTTTTTTTTTTAAATGTACACTACTGTTACACCAGATATGAGTTGCACTGGGGTGACACTGTGCCCTGGCAGGCACTGAAACGCACACGTGTGAAGGAAACTGACTGCTATTATTTCACAGTCAAAAAAGTGTTGTTTTTTTTAAATGTACACTACTGTTACACCAGATATGAATTGCACTGTGGTGACACTGTCCCCTGGCAGGCACTGAAACGCACACGTGTGAAGGAAACTGACTGCTTTTATTTCACAGTCAAAAAAGTGTTGTTTTTTTTAAATGTACACTGCTGTTACACCATATATGAGTTGCACTGTGGTGACACTGTGCCCTGGCAGCCACTGAAACGCACATGTGTGAAGGAAACTGACTGCTATTATTTCACAGTCAAAAAAGTGTTGTTGTTTTTTTTAAATGTACACTACTGTTACACCAGATATGAGTTGCACTGGGGTGACACTGTGCCCTGGCAGGCACTGAAACGCACACGCGTGAAGGAAACTGACTGCTATTATTTCACAGTCAAAAAAGTATTGTTTTTTTTAAATGTACACTGCTGTTACACCAGATATGAGTTGAACTGTGGTGACACTGTGCCCTGGCAGGCACTGAAATGCACACGCGTGAAGGAAACTGACTGCTATTATTTCACAGTCAAAAAAGTGTTTTTTTTTTTTTTTTTAAATGTACACTGCTGTTACACCAGATATGAGTTGCACTGGGGTGACACTGTGCCCTGGCAGGCACTGAAACGCACACGTGTGAAGGAAACTGACTGCTATTATTTCAAAGTCAAAAAAGTGTTGTTTTTTTTAAATGTACACTACTGTTACACCAGATATGAGTTGCACTGGGGTGACACTGTGCCCTGGCAGGCACTGAAACGCACACGTGTGAAGGAAACTGACTGCTATTATTTCACAGTCAAAAAAGTGTTGTTGTTTTTTTTAAATGTACACTACTGTTACACCAGATATGAGTTGCACTGGGGTGACACTGTGCCCTGGCAGGCACTGAAACGCACACGCGTGAAGGAAACTGACTGCTATTATTTCACAGTCAAAAAAGTATTGTTTTTTTTAAATGTACACTACTGTTACACCAGATATGAGTTGCACTGGGGTGACACTGTCCCCTGGCAGGCACTGAAACGCACACGTGTGAAGGAAACTGACTGCTATTATTTCACAGTCAAAAAAGTGTTGTTTTTTTAAATGTACACTACTGTTACACCAGATATGAGTTGCACTGGGGTGACACTGTGCCCTGGAAGGCACTGAAACGCACACGTGTGAAGGAAACTGACTGCTATTATTTCACAGTCAAAAAAGTGTTGTTTTTTTAAATGTACACTACTGTTACACCAGATATGAGTTGCACTGGGGTGACACTGTGCCCTGGCAGGCACTGAAACGCACACGTGTGAAGGAAACTGACTGCTATTATTTCACAGTCAAAAAAGTGTTGTTGTTTTTTTAAATGTACACTACTGTTACACCAGATATGAGTTGAACTGGGGCGACACTGTGCCCTGGCAGCCACTGAAACGCACACGTGTGAAGGAAACTGACTGCTATTATTTCACAGTCAAAAAAGTGTTGTTTTTTTAAATGTACACTACTGTTACACCAGATATGAGTTGCACTGGGGTGACACTGTGCCCTGGCAGGCACTGAATCGCACACGTGTGAAGGAAACTGACTGCTATTATTTCACAGTCAAAAAAGTGTTGTTGTTTTTTTAAATGTACACTACTGTTACACCAGATATGAGTTGAACTGGGGCGACACTGTGCCCTGGCAGCCACTGAAACGCACACGTGTGAAGGATTCTGACTGCTATTATTTCACAGTCAAAAAAGTGTGTTTTTTTTTTAAATGTACACTACTGTTACACCAGATATGAGTTGCACTGGGGTGACACTGTGCCCTGGCAGGCACTGAAACGCACACGTGTGAAGGAAACTGACTGCTATTATTTCACAGTCAAAAAAGTGTTGTTTTTTTTAAATGTACACTACTGTTACACCAGATATGAATTGCACTGTGGTGACACTGTCCCCTGGCAGGCACTGAAACGCACACGTGTGAAGGAAACTGACTGCTATTATTTCACAGTCAAAAAAGTGTTGTTTTTTTTAAATGTACACTGCTGTTACACCATATATGAGTTGCACTGTGGTGACACTGTGCCCTGGCAGCCACTGAAACGCACATGTGTGAAGGAAACTGACTGCTATTATTTCACAGTCAAAAAAGTGTTGTTGTTTTTTTTAAATGTACACTACTGTTACACCAGATATGAGTTGCACTGGGGTGACACTGTGCCCTGGCAGGCACTGAAACGCACACGCTTGAAGGAAACTGACTGCTATTATTTCACAGTCAAAAAAGTATTGTTTTTTTTAAATGTACACTACTGTTACACCAGATATGAGTTGCACTGGGGTGACACTGTCCCCTGGCAGGCACTGAAACGCACACGTGTGATGGAAACTGACTGCTATTATTTCACAGTCAAAAAAGTGTTTTTTTTTAAATGTACACTGCTGTTACACCAGATATGAGTTGAACTGTGGTGACACTGTGCCCTGGCAGGCACTGAAACGCACACGTGTGAAGGAAACTGACTGCTATTATTTCACAGTCAAAAAAGTGTTGTTGTTTTTTTAAATGTACACTACTGTTACACCAGATATGAGTTGAACTGGGGCGACACTGTGCCCTGGCAGCCACTGAAACACACACGTGTGAAGGATTCTGACTGCTATTATTTCACAGTCAAAAAAGTGTGTTTTTTTTTTTAAATGTACACTACTGTTACACCAGATATGAGTTGCACTGGGGTGACACTGTGCCCTGGCAGGCACTGAAACGCACACGTGTGAAGGAAACTGACTGCTATTATTTCACAGTCAAAAAAGTGTTGTTTTTTTTAAATGTACACTACTGTTACACCAGATATGAATTGCACTGTGGTGACACTGTCCCCTGGCAGGCACTGAAACGCACACGTGTGAAGGAAACTGACTGCTATTATTTCACAGTCAAAAAAGTGTTGTTTTTTTTAAATGTACACTGCTGTTACACCATATATGAGTTGCACTGTGGTGACACTGTGCCTTGGCAGCCACTGAAACGCACATGTGTGAAGGAAACTGACTGCTATTATTTCACAGTCAAAAAAGTGTTGTTGTTTTTTTTAAATGTACACTACTGTTACACCAGATATGAGTTGCACTGGGGTGACACTGTGCCCTGGCAGGCACTGAAACGCACACGCGTGAAGGAAACTGACTGCTATTATTTCACAGTCAAAAAAGTATTGTTTTTTTTAAATGTACACTACTGTTACACCAGATATGAGTTGCACTGGGGTGACACTGTCCCCTGGCAGGCACTGAAACGCACACGTGTGAAGGAAACTGACTGCTATTATTTCACAGTCAAAAAAGTGTTTTTTTTTTTTTAAATGTACACTGCTGTTACACCAGATATGAGTTGAACTGTGGTGACACTGTGCCCTGGCAGGCACTGAAACGCACACGTGTGAAGGAAACTGACTGCTATTATTTCACAGTCAAAAAAGTGTTGTTGTTTTTTTAAATGTACACTACTGTTACACCAGATATGAGTTGAACTGGGGCGACACTGTGCCCTGGCAGCCACTGAAACGCACACGTGTGAAGGATTCTGACTGCTATTATTTCACAGTCAAAAAAGTGTGTTTTTTTTTTTAAATGTACACTACTGTTACACCAGATATGAGTTGCACTGGGGTGACACTGTGCCCTGGCAGGCACTGAAACGCACACGTGTGAAGGAAACTGACTGCTATTATTTCACAGTCAAAAAAGTGTTGTTTTTTTTAAATGTACACTGCTGTTACACCATATATGAGTTGCACTGTGGTGACACTGTGCCCTGGCAGCCACTGAAACGCACATGTGTGAAGGAAACTTACTGCTATTATTTCACAGTCAAAAAAGTGTTGTTGTTTTTTTTAAATGTACACTACTGTAACACCAGATATGAGTTGCACTGGGGTGACACTGTGCCCTGGCAGGCACTGAAACGCACACGCGTGAAGGAAACTGACTGCTATTATTTCACAGTCAAAAAAGTATTGTTTTTTTTAAATGTACACTACTGTTACACCAGATATGAGTTGCACTGGGGTGACACTGTGCCCTGGCAGGCACTGAAACGCACACGTGTGAAGGAAACTGACTGCTATTATTTCACAGTCAAAAAAGTGTTTTTTTTTTTTAAATGTACACTGCTGTTACACCAGATATGAGTTGCACTGGGGTGACACTGTGCCCTGGCAGGCACTGAAACGCACACGTGTGAAGGAAACTGACTGCTATTATTTCACAGTCAAAAAAGTGTTGTTGTTTTTTTAAATGTACACTACTGTTACACCAGATATGAGTTGAACTGGGGCGACACTGTGCCCTGGCAGCCACTGAAACGCACACGTGTGAAGGATTCTGACTGCTATTATTTCACAGTCAAAAAAGTGTGTTTTTTTTTTAAATGTACACTACTGTTACACCAGATATGAGTTGCACTGGGGTGACACTGTGCCCTGGCAGGCACTGAAACGCACACGTGTGAAGGAAACTGACTGCTATTATTTCACAGTCAAAAAAGTGTTGTTTTTTTTAAATGTACACTACTGTTACACCAGATATGAATTGCACTGTGGTGACACTGTCCCCTGGCAGGCACTGAAACGCACACGTGTGAAGGAAACTGACTGCTATTATTTCACAGTCAAAAAAGTGTTGTTTTTTTTAAATGTACACTGCTGTTACACCATATATGAGTTGCACTGTGGTGACACTGTGCCCTGGCAGCCACTGAAACGCACATGTGTGAAGGAAACTGACTGCTATTATTTCACAGTCAAAAAAGTGTTGTTGTTTTTTTTAAATGTACACTACTGTTACACCAGATATGAGTTGCACTGGGGTGACACTGTGCCCTGGCAGGCACTGAAACGCACACGCGTGAAGGAAACTGACTGCTATTATTTCACAGTCAAAAAAGTATTGTTTTTTTTAAATGTACACTACTGTTACACCAGATATGAGTTGCACTGGGGTGACACTGTCCCCTGGCAGGCACTGAAACGCACACGTGTGAAGGAAACTGACTGCTATTATTTCACAGTCAAAAAAGTGTTTTTTTTTTTTTAAATGTACACTGCTGTTACACCAGATATGAGTTGAACTGTGGTGACACTGTGCCCTGGCAGGCACTGAAACGCACACGTGTGAAGGAAACTGACTGCTATTATTTCACAGTCAAAAAAGTGTTGTTGTTTTTTTAAATGTACACTACTGTTACACCAGATATGAGTTGAACTGGGGAGACACTGTGCCCTGGCAGCCACTGAAACGCACACGTGTGAAGGATTCTGACTGCTATTATTTCACAGTCAAAAAAGTGTGTTTTTTTTTTAAATGTACACTGCTGTTACACCAGATATGAGTTGCACTGGGGTGACACTGTGCCCTGGCAGGCACTGAAACGCACACGTGTGAAGGAAACTGACTGCTATTATTTCACAGTCAAAAAAGTGTTGTTTTTTTTAAATGTACACTGCTGTTACACCATATATGAGTTGCACTGTGGTGACACTGTGCCCTGGCAGCCACTGAAACGCACATGTGTGAAGGAAACTTACTGCTATTATTTCACAGTCAAAAAAGTGTTGTTGTTTTTTTTAAATGTACACTACTGTAACACCAGATATGAGTTGCACTGGGGTGACACTGTGCCCTGGCAGGCACTGAAACGCACACGCGTGAAGGAAACTGACTGCTATTATTTCACAGTCAAAAAAGTTTTGTTTTTTTTAAATGTACACTACTGTTACACCAGATATGAGTTGCACTGGGGTGACACTGTCCCCTGGCAGGCACTGAAACGCACACGTGTGAAGGAAACTGACTGCTATTATTTCACAGTCAAAAAAGTGTTTTTTTTTTTTAAATGTACACTGCTGTTACACCAGATATGAGTTGCACTGGGGTGACACTGTGCCCTGGCAGGCACTGAAACGCACACGTGTGAAGGAAACTGACTGCTATTATTTCACAGTCAAAAAAGTGTTGTTGTTTTTTTAAATGTACACTACTGTTACACCAGATATGAGTTGAACTGGGGTGACACTGTGCCCTGGCAGCCACTGAAACGCACACGTGTGAAGGATTCTGACTGCTATTATTTCACAGTCAAAAAAGTGTGTTTTTTTTTTAAATGTACACTACTGTTACACCAGATATGAGTTGCACTGGGGTGACACTGTGCCCTGGCAGGCACTGAAACGCACACGTGTGAAGGAAACTGACTGCTATTATTTCACAGTCAAAAAAGTGTTGTTTTTTTTAAATGTACACTACTGTTACACCAGATATGAATTGCACTGTGGTGACACTGTCCCCTGGCAGGCACTGAAACGCACACGTGTGAAGGAAACTGACTGCTATTATTTCACAGTCAAAAAAGTGTTGTTTTTTTTAAATGTACACTGCTGTTACACCATATATGAGTTGCACTGTGGTGACACTGTGCCCTGGCAGCCACTGAAACGCACATGTGTGAAGGAAACTGACTGCTATTATTTCACAGTCAAAAAAGTGTTGTTGTTTTTTTTAAATGTACACTACTGTTACACCAGATATGAGTTGCACTGGGGTGACACTGTGCCCTGGCAGGCACTGAAACGCACACGCGTGAAGGAAACTGACTGCTATTATTTCACAGTCAAAAAAGTATTGTTTTTTTTTAAATGTACACTACTGTTACACCAGATATGAGTTGCACTGGGGTGACACTGTCCCCTGGCAGGCACTGAAACGCACACGTGTGAAGGAAACTGACTGCTATTATTTCACAGTCAAAAAAGTGTTTTTTTTTTTTTAAATGTACACTGCTGTTACACCAGATATGAGTTGAACTGTGGTGACACTGTGCCCTGGCAGGCACTGAAACGCACACGTGTGAAGGAAACTGACTGCTATTATTTCACAGTCAAAAAAGTGTTGTTGTTTTTTTAAATGTACACTACTGTTACACCAGATATGAGTTGAACTGGGGCGACACTGTGCCCTGGCAGCCACTGAAACGCACACGTGTGAAGGATTCTGACTGCTATTATTTCAAAGTCAAAAAAGTGTGTTTTTTTTTTAAATGTACACTACTGTTACACCAGATATGAGTTGCACTGGGGTGACACTGTGCCCTGGCAGGCACTGAAACGCACACGTGTGAAGGAAACTGACTGCTATTATTTCACAGTCAAAAAAGTGTTGTTTTTTTTAAATGTACACTGCTGTTACACCATATATGAGTTGCACTGTGGTGACACTGTGCCCTGGCAGCCACTGAAATGCACATGTGTGAAGGAAACTTACTGCTATTATTTCACAGTCAAAAAAGTGTTTTTTTTTTTTTAAATGTACACTGCTGTTACACCAGATATGAGTTGAACTGTGGTGACACTGTGCCCTGGCAGGCACTGAAACGCACACGTGTTAAGGAAACTGACTGCTATTATTTCACAGTCAAAAAAGTGTTGTTGTTTTTTTAAATGTACACTACTGTTACACCAGATATGAGTTGAACTGGGGCGACACTGTGCCCTGGCAGCCACTGAAACGCACACGTGTGAAGGATTCTGACTGCTATTATTTCACAGTCAAAAAAGTGTGTTTTTTTTTTAAATGTACACTACTGTTACACCAGATATGAGTTGCACTGGGGTGACACTGTGCCCTGGCAGGCACTGAAACGCACACGTGTGAAGGAAACTGACTGCTATTATTTCACAGTCAAAAAAGTGTTGTTTTTTTTAAATGTACACTGCTGTTACACCATATATGAGTTGCACTGTGGTGACACTGTGCCCTGGCAGCCACTGAAACGCACATGTGTGAAGGAAACTTACTGCTATTATTTCACAGTCAAAAAAGTGTTGTTGTTTTTTTTAAATGTACACTACTGTAACACCAGATATGAGTTGCACTGGGGTGACACTGTGCCCTGGCAGGCACTGAAACGCACACGCGTGAAGGAAACTGTCTGCTATTATTTCACAGTCAAAAAAGTATTGTTTTTTTTAAATGTACACTACTGTTACACCAGATATGAGTTGCACTGGGGTGACACTGTCCCCTGGCAGGCACTGAAACGCACACGTGTGAAGGAAACTGACTGCTATTATTTCACAGTCAAAAAAGTGTTTTTTTTTTTTTTAAATGTACACTGCTGTTACACCAGATATGAGTTGCACTGGGGTGACACTGTGCCCTGGCAGGCACTGAAACGCACACGTGTGAAGGAAACTGACTGCTATTATTTCACAGTCAAAAAAGAGTTGTTGTTTTTTTAAATGTACACTACTGTTACACCAGATATGAGTTGAACTGGGGCGACACTGTGCCCTGGCAGCCACTGAAACGCACACGTGTGAAGGATTCTGACTGCTATTATTTCACAGTCAAAAAAGTGTGTTTTTTTTTTTTAAATGTACACTACTGTTACACCAGATATGAGTTGCACTGGGGTGACACTGTGCCCTGGCAGGCACTGAAACGCACACGTGTGAAGGAAACTGACTGCTATTATTTCACAGTCAAAAAAGTGTTGTTTTTTTTAAATGTACACTACTGTTACACCAGATATGAATTGCACTGTGGTGACACTGTCCCCTGGCAGGCACTGAAACGCACACGTGTGAAGGAAACTGACTGCTATTATTTCACAGTCAAAAAAGTGTTGTTTTTTTTAAATGTACACTGCTGTTACACCATATATGAGTTGCACTGTGGTGACACTGTGCCCTGGCAGCCACTGAAACGCACATGTGTGAAGGAAACTGACTGCTATTATTTCACAGTCAAAAAAGTGTTGTTGTTTTTTTTAAATGTACACTACTGTTACACCAGATATGAGTTGCACTGGGGTGACACTGTGCCCTGGCAGGCACTGAAACGCACACGCGTGAAGGAAACTGACTGCTATTATTTCACAGTCAAAAAAGTTTTGTTTTTTTTAAATGTACACTACTGTTACACCAGATATGAGTTGCACTGGGGTGACACTGTCCCCTGGCAGGCACTGAAACGCACACGTGTGAAGGAAACTGACTGCTATTATTTCACAGTCAAAAAAGTGTTTTTTTTTTTTTAAATGTACACTGCTGTTACACCAGATATGAGTTGAACTGTGGTGACACTGTGCCCTGGCAGGCACTGAAACGCACACGTGTGAAGGAAACTGACTGCTATTATTTCACAGTCAAAAAAGTGTTGTTGTTTTTTTAAATGTACACTACTGTTACACCAGATATGAGTTGAACTGGGGCGACACTGTGCCCTGGCAGCCACTGAAACGCACACGTGTGAAGGATTCTGACTGCTATTATTTCACAGTCAAAAAAGTGTGTTTTTTTTTTAAATGTACACTACTGTTACACCAGATATGAGTTGCACTGGGGTGACACTGTGCCCTGGCAGGCACTGAAACGCACACGTGTGAAGGAAACTGACTGCTATTATTTCACAGTCAAAAAAGTGTTGTTTTTTTTAAATGTACACTGCTGTTACACCATATATGAGTTGCACTGTGGTGACACTGTGCCCTGGCAGCCACTGAAACGCACATGTGTGAAGGAAACTTACTGCTATTATTTCACAGTCAAAAAAGTGTTGTTGTTTTTTTTAAATGTACACTACTGTAACACCAGATATGAGTTGCACTGGGGTGACACTGTGCCCTGGCAGGCACTGAAACGCACACGCGTGAAGGAAACTGACTGCTATTATTTCACAGTCAAAAAAGTATTGTTTTTTTTAAATGTACACTACTGTTACACCAGATATGAGTTGCACTGGGGTGACACTGTCCCCTGGCAGGCACTGAAACGCACACGTGTGAAGGAAACTGACTGCTATTATTTCACAGTCAAAAAAGTGTTTTTTTTTTTAAATGTACACTGCTGTTACACCAGATATGAGTTGAACTGTGATGACACTGTGCCCTGGCAGGCACTGAAATGCACACGTGTGAAGGAAACTGACTGCTATTATTTCACAGTCAAAAAAGTGTTTTTTGTTTTTTTTTAAATGTACACTGCTGTTACACCAGATATGAGTTGCACTGGGGTGACACTGTGCCCTGGCAGGCACTGAAACGCACACGTGTGAAGGAAACTGACTGCTATTATTTCAAAGTCAAAAAAGTGTTGTTTTTTTTAAATGTACACTACTGTTACACCAGATATGAGTTGCACTGGGGTGACACTGTGCCCTGGCAGGCACTGAAACGCACACGTGTGAAGGAAACTGACTGCTATTATTTCACAGTCAAAAAAGTGTTGTTGTTTTTTTTAAATGTACACTACTGTTACACCAGATATGAGTTGCACTGGGGTGACACTGTGCCCTGGCAGGCACTGAAACGCACACGCGTGAAGGAAACTGACTGCTATTATTTCACAGTCAAAAAAGTATTGTTTTTTTTAAATGTACACTACTGTTATACCAGATATGAGTTGCACTGGGTTGACACTGTCCCCTGGAAGGCACTGAAACGCACACGTGTGAAGGAAACTGACTGCTATTATTTCACAGTTAAAAAAGTGTTTTTTTTTTAAATGTACACTGCTGTTACACCAGATATGAGTTGCACTGTGGTGACACTGTGCCCTGGCAGGCACTGAAACGCACACGTGTGAAGGAAACTGACTGCTATTATTTCACAGTCAAAAAAGTGTTGTTTTTTTTTTTTAAATGTACACTGCTGTTACACCAGATATGAGTTGCACTGGGGTGACACTGTGCCCTGGCAGGCACTGAAACGCACACGTGTGAAGGAAACTGACTGCTATTATTTCAAAGTCAAAAAAGTGTTGTTTTTTTTAAATGTACACTACTGTTACACCAGATATGAGTTGCATTGGGGTGACACTGTGCCCTGGCAGGCACTGAAACGCACACGTGTGAAGGAAACTGACTGCTATTATTTCACAGTTAAAAAAGTGTTGTTTTTTTTTAAATGTACACTGCTGTTACACCAGATATGAGTTGCACTGTGGTGACACTGTGCCCTGGCAGCCACTGAAACACACACGTGTGAAGGAAACTGACTGCTATTATTTCACAGTCAAAAAAGTGTTGTTGTTTTTTTTAAATGTACACTACTGTTACACCAGATATGAGTTGCACTGGGGTGACACTGTGCCCTGGCAGGCACTGAAACGCACACACGTGAAGAAAACTGACTGCTATTATTTCACAGTCAAAAAAGTATTGTTTTTTTTAAATGTACACTACTGTTACACCAGATATGAGTTGCACTGGGGTGACACTGTCCCCTGGCAGGCACTGAAACGCACACGTGTGAAGGAAACTGACTGCTATTATTTCACAGTCAAAAAAGTGTTGTTTTTTTTAAATGTACACTGCTGTTACACCAGATATGAGTTGCACTGTGGTGACACTGTGCCCTGGCAGGCACTGAAACGCACACGTGTGAAGGAAACTGACTGCTATTATTTCACAGTCAAAAAAGTGTTGTTATTTTTTTTAAATGTACACTACTGTTACACCAGATATGAGTTGCACTGGGGTGACACTGTGCCCTGGCAGGCACTGAAACGCACACGTGTGAAGGAAACTGACTGCTATTATTTCACAGTCAAAAAAGTGTTGTTTTTTTTAAATGTACACTACTGTTACACCAGATATGAGTTGCACTGGGGTGACACTGTGCCCTGGCAGGCACTGAAACGCACACGTGTGAAGGAAACTGACTGCTATTATCTCACAGTCAAAAAAGTGTTGTTGTTTTTTTTAAATGTACACTACTGTTACACCAGATATGAGTTGCACTGGGGTGACACTGTGCCCTGGCAGGCACTGAAACGCACACGTGTGAAGGAAACTGACTGCTATTATTTCACAGTCAAAAAAGTGTTGTTTTTTTTTTTAAATGTACACTGCTGTTACACCAGATATGAGTTGCACTGGGGTGACACTGTGCCCTGGCAGGCACTGAAACGCACACGTGTGAAGGAAACTGACTGCTATTATTTCAAAGTCAAAAAAGTGTTGTTTTTTTTAAATGTACACTACTGTTACACCAGATATGAGTTGCACTGGGGTGACACTGTGCCCTGGCAGGCACTGAAACGCAACCGTGTAAAGGAAACTGACTGCTATTATTTCACAGTCAAAAAAGTGTTTTTTTTTTTAAATGTACACTACTGTTACACCAGATATGAGTTGCACTGGGGTGACACTGTGCCCTGGCAGGCACTGAAATGCACACGTGTGAAGGAAACTGACTGCTATTATTTCACAGTTAAAAAAGTGTTTTTTTTTTTTAAATGTACACTGCTGTTACACCAGATATGAGTTGCACTGGGGTGACACTGTGCCCTGGCAGCCACTGAAACACACACGTGTGAAGGAAACTGACTGCTATTATTTCACAGTTAAAAAAGTGTTGTTTTTTTTAAATGTACACTGCTGTTACACCAGATATGAGTTGCACTGTGGTGACACTGTCCCCTGGCAGGCACTGAAACGCACACGTGTGAAGGAAACTGACTGCTATTATTTCACAGTCAAAAAAGTGTTGTTTTTTTTAAATGTACACTGCTGTTACACCATATATGAGTTGCACTGTGGTGACACTGTGCCCTGGCAGCCACTGAAACGCACATGTGTGAAGGAAACTGACTGCTATTATTTCACAGTCAAAAAAGTGTTGTTGTTTTTTTTAAATGTACACTACTGTTACACCAGATATGAGTTGCACTGGGGTGACACTGTGCCCTGGCAGGCACTGAAACGCACACGCGTGAAGGAAACTGACTGCTATTATTTCACAGTCAAAAAAGTATTGTTTTTTTTAAATGTACACTACTGTTACACCAGATATGAGTTGCACTGGGGTGACACTGTCCCCTGGCAGGCACTGAAACGCACACGTGTGAAGGAAACTGACTGCTATTATTTCACAGTCAAAAAAGTGTTGTTGTTTTTTTTAAATGTACACTACTGTAACACCAGATATGAGTTGCACTGGGGTGACACTGTGCCCTGGCAGGCACTGAAACGCACACGCGTGAAGGAAACTGACTGCTATTATTTCACAGTCAAAAAAGTATTGTTTTTTTTAAATGTACACTACTGTTACACCAGATATGAGTTGCACTGGGGTGACACTGTCCCCTGGCAGGCACTGAAACGCACACGTGTGAAGGAAACTGACTGCTATTATTTCACAGTCAAAAAAGTGTTTTTTTTTTTTTTAAATGTACACTGCTGTTACACCAGATATGAGTTGCACTGGGGTGACACTGTGCCCTGGCAGGCACTGAAACGCACACGTGTGAAGGAAACTGACTGCTATTATTTCACAGTCAAAAAAGAGTTGTTGTTTTTTTAAATGTACACTACTGTTACACCAGATATGAGTTGAACTGGGGCGACACTGTGCCCTGGCAGCCACTGAAACGCACACGTGTGAAGGATTCTGACTGCTATTATTTCACAGTCAAAAAAGTGTGTTTTTTTTTTTAAATGTACACTACTGTTACACCAGATATGAGTTGCACTGGGGTGACACTGTGCCCTGGCAGGCACTGAAACGCACACGTGTGTAGGAAACTGACTGCTATTATTTCACAGTCAAAAAAGTGTTGTTTTTTTTAAATGTACACTACTGTTACACCAGATATGAATTGCACTGTGGTGACACTGTCCCCTGGCAGGCACTGAAACGCACACGTGTGAAGGAAACTGACTGCTATTATTTCACAGTCAAAAAAGTGTTGTTTTTTTTAAATGTACACTGCTGTTACACCATATATGAGTTGCACTGTGGTGACACTGTGCCCTGGCAGCCACTGAAACGCACATGTGTGAAGGAAACTGACTGCTATTATTTCACAGTCAAAAAAGTGTTGCTGTTTTTTTTAAATGTACACTACTGTTACACCAGATATGAGTTGCACTGGGGTGACACTGTGCCCTGGCAGGCACTGAAACGCACACGCGTGAAGGAAACTGACTGCTATTATTTCACAGTCAAAAAAGTATTGTTTTTTTTAAATGTACACTACTGTTACACCAGATATGAGTTGCACTGGGGTGACACTGTCCCCTGGCAGGCACTGAAACGCACACGTGTGAAGGAAACTGACTGCTATTATTTCACAGTCAAAAAAGTGTTTTTTTTTTTTTAAATGTACACTGCTGTTACACCAGATATGAGTTGAACTGTGGTGACACTGTGCCCTGGCAGGCACTGAAACGCACACGTGTGAAGGAAACTGACTGCTATTATTTCACAGTCAAAAAAGTGTTGTTGTTTTTTTAAATGTACACTACTGTTACACCAGATATGAGTTGAACTGGGGCGACACTGTGCCCTGGCAGCCACTGAAACGCACACGTGTGAAGGATTCTGACTGCTATTATTTCACAGTCAAAAAAGTGTGTTTTTTTTTTAAATGTACACTACTGTTACACCAGATATGAGTTGCACTGGGGTGACACTGTGCCCTGGCAGGCACTGAAACGCACACGTGTGAAGGAAACTGACTGCTATTATTTCACAGTCAAAAAAGTGTTGTTTTTTTTAAATGTACACTGCTGTTACACCAGATATGAGTTGCACTGTGGTGACACTGTGCCCTGGCAGCCACTGAAACGCACATGTGTGAAGGAAACTTACTGCTATTATTTCACAGTCAAAAAAGTGTTGTTGTTTTTTTTAAATGTACACTACTGTAACACCAGATATGAGTTGCACTGGGGTGACACTGTGCCCTGGCAGGCACTGAAACGCACACGCGTGAAGGAAACTGACTGCTATTATTTCACAGTCAAAAAAGTATTGTTTTTTTTAAATGTACACTACTGTTACACCAGATATGAGTTGCACTGGGGTGACACTGTCCCCTGGCAGGCACTGAAACGCACACGTGTGAAGGAAACTGACTGCTATTATTTCACAGTCAAAAAAGTGTTTTTTTTTTTAAATGTACACTGCTGTTACACCAGATATGAGTTGAACTGTGATGACACTGTGCCCTGGCAGGCACTGAAATGCACACGTGTGAAGGAAACTGACTGCTATTATTTCACAGTCAAAAAAGTGTTTTTTGTTTTTTTTTAAATGTACACTGCTGTTACACCAGATATGAGTTGCACTGGGGTGACACTGTGCCCTGGCAGGCACTGAAACGCACACGTGTGAAGGAAACTGACTGCTATTATTTCAAAGTCAAAAAAGTGTTGTTTTTTTTAAATGTACACTACTGTTACACCAGATATGAGTTGCACTGGGGTGACACTGTGCCCTGGCAGGCACTGAAACGCACACGTGTGAAGGAAACTGACTGCTATTATTTCACAGTCAAAAAAGTGTTGTTGTTTTTTTTAAATGTACACTACTGTTACACCAGATATGAGTTGCACTGGGGTGACACTGTGCCCTGGCAGGCACTGAAACGCACACGTGTGAAGGAAACTGACTGCTATTATTTCACAGTCAAAAAAGTATTGTTTTTTTTAAATGTACACTACTGTTATACCAGATATGAGTTGCACTGGGTTGACACTGTCCCCTGGAAGGCACTGAAACGCACACGTGTGAAGGAAACTGACTGCTATTATTTCACAGTTAAAAAAGTGTTTTTTTTTTAAATGTACACTGCTGTTACACCAGATATGAGTTGCACTGTGGTGACACTGTGCCCTGGCAGGCACTGAAACGCACACGTGTGAAGGAAACTGACTGCTATTATTTCACAGTCAAAAAAGTGTTGTTTTTTTTTTTTAAATGTACACTGCTGTTACACCAGATATGAGTTGCACTGGGGTGACACTGTGCCCTGGCAGGCACTGAAACGCACACGTGTGAAGGAAACTGACTGCTATTATTTCAAAGTCAAAAAAGTGTTGTTTTTTTTAAATGTACACTACTGTTACACCAGATATGAGTTGCATTGGGGTGACACTGTGCCCTGGCAGGCACTGAAACGCACACGTGTGAAGGAAACTGACTGCTATTATTTCACAGTTAAAAAAGTGTTGTTTTTTTTTAAATGTACACTGCTGTTACACCAGATATGAGTTGCACTGTGGTGACACTGTGCCCTGGCAGCCACTGAAACACACACGTGTGAAGGAAACTGACTGCTATTATTTCACAGTCAAAAAAGTGTTGTTGTTTTTTTTAAATGTACACTACTGTTACACCAGATATGAGTTGCACTGGGGTGACACTGTGCCCTGGCAGGCACTGAAACGCACACACGTGAAGAAAACTGACTGCTATTATTTCACAGTCAAAAAAGTATTGTTTTTTTTAAATGTACACTACTGTTACACCAGATATGAGTTGCACTGGGGTGACACTGTCCCCTGGCAGGCACTGAAACGCACACGTGTGAAGGAAACTGACTGCTATTATTTCACAGTCAAAAAAGTGTTGTTTTTTTTAAATGTACACTGCTGTTACACCAGATATGAGTTGCACTGTGGTGACACTGTGCCCTGGCAGGCACTGAAACGCACACGTGTGAAGGAAACTGACTGCTATTATTTCACAGTCAAAAAAGTGTTGTTATTTTTTTTAAATGTACACTACTGTTACACCAGATATGAGTTGCACTGGGGTGACACTGTGCCCTGGCAGGCACTGAAACGCACACGTGTGAAGGAAACTGACTGCTATTATTTCACAGTCAAAAAAGTGTTGTTTTTTTTAAATGTACACTACTGTTACACCAGATATGAGTTGCACTGGGGTGACACTGTGCCCTGGCAGGCACTGAAACGCACACGTGTGAAGGAAACTGACTGCTATTATCTCACAGTCAAAAAAGTGTTGTTGTTTTTTTTAAATGTACACTACTGTTACACCAGATATGAGTTGCACTGGGGTGACACTGTGCCCTGGCAGGCACTGAAACGCACACGTGTGAAGGAAACTGACTGCTATTATTTCACAGTCAAAAAAGTGTTGTTTTTTTTTTTAAATGTACACTGCTGTTACACCAGATATGAGTTGCACTGGGGTGACACTGTGCCCTGGCAGGCACTGAAACGCACACGTGTGAAGGAAACTGACTGCTATTATTTCAAAGTCAAAAAAGTGTTGTTTTTTTTAAATGTACACTACTGTTACACCAGATATGAGTTGCACTGGGGTGACACTGTGCCCTGGCAGGCACTGAAACGCAACCGTGTAAAGGAAACTGACTGCTATTATTTCAAAGTCAAAAAAGTGTTTTTTTTTTTAAATGTACACTACTGTTACACCAGATATGAGTTGCACTGGGGTGACACTGTGCCCTGGCAGGCACTGAAATGCACACGTGTGAAGGAAACTGACTGCTATTATTTCACAGTTAAAAAAGTGTTGTTTTTTTTTAAATGTACACTGCTGTTACACCAGATATGAGTTGCACTGGGGTGACACTGTGCCCTGGCAGCCACTGAAACACACACGTGTGAAGGAAACTGACTGCTATTATTTCACAGTTAAAAAAGTGTTGTTTTTTTTAAATGTACACTGCTGTTACACCAGATATGAGTTGCACTGTGGTGACACTGTCCCCTGGCAGGCACTGAAACGCACACGTGTGAAGGAAACTGACTGCTATTATTTCACAGTCAAAAAAGTGTTGTTTTTTTTAAATGTACACTGCTGTTACACCATATATGAGTTGCACTGTGGTGACACTGTGCCCTGGCAGCCACTGAAACGCACATGTGTGAAGGAAACTGACTGCTATTATTTCACAGTCAAAAAAGTGTTGTTGTTTTTTTTAAATGTACACTACTGTTACACCAGATATGAGTTGCACTGGGGTGACACTGTGCCCTGGCAGGCACTGAAACGCACACGCGTGAAGGAAACTGACTGCTATTATTTCACAGTCAAAAAAGTATTGTTTTTTTTAAATGTACACTACTGTTACACCAGATATGAGTTGCACTGGGGTGACACTGTCCCCTGGCAGGCACTGAAACGCACACGTGTGAAGGAAACTGACTGCTATTATTTCACAGTCAAAAAAGTGTTTTTTTTTTTTTTTAAATGTACACTGCTGTTACACCAGATATGAGTTGAACTGTGGTGACACTGTGCCCTGGCAGGCACTGAAACGCACACGTGTAAAGGAAACTGACTGCTATTATTTCACAGTCAAAAAAGTGTTGTTGTTTTTTTAAATGTACACTACTGTTACACCAGATATGAGTTGAACTGGGGCGACACTGTGCCCTGGCAGCCACTGAAACGCACACGTGTGAAGGATTCTGACTGCTATTATTTCACAGTCAAAAAAGTGTGTTTTTTTTTTAAATGTACACTACTGTTACACCAGATATGAGTTGCACTGGGGTGACACTGTGCCCTGGCAGGCACTGAAACGCACACGTGTGAAGGAAACTGACTGCTATTATTTCACAGTCAAAAAAGTGTTGTTTTTTTTAAATGTACACTGCTGTTACACCATATATGAGTTGCACTGTGGTGACACTGTGCCCTGGCAGCCACTGAAACGCACATGTGTGAAGGAAACTTACTGCTATTATTTCACAGTCAAAAAAGTGTTGTTGTTTTTTTTAAATGTACACTACTGTAACACCAGATATGAGTTGCACTGGGGTGACACTGTGCCCTGGCAGGCACTGAAACGCACACGCGTGAAGGAAACTGACTGCTATTATTTCACAGTCAAAAAAGTTTTGTTTTTTTTAAATGTACACTACTGTTACACCAGATATGAGTTGCACTGGGGTGACACTGTCCCCTGGCAGGCACTGAAACGCACACGTGTGAAGGAAACTGACTGCTATTATTTCACAGTCAAAAAAGTGTTTTTTTTTTTTTAAATGTACACTGCTGTTACACCAGATATGAGTTGAACTGTGGTGACACTGTGCCCTGGCAGGCACTGAAACGCACACGTGTGAAGGAAACTGACTGCTATTATTTCACAGTCAAAAAAGTGTTGTTGTTTTTTTAAATGTACACTACTGTTACACCAGATATGAGTTGAACTGGGGCGACACTGTGCCCTGGCAGCCACTGAAACGCACACGTGTGAAGGATTCTGACTGCTATTATTTCACAGTCAAAAAAGTGTTTTTTTTTTTTAAATGTACACTACTGTTACACCAGATATGAGTTGCACTGGGGTGACACTGTGCCCTGGCAGGCACTGAAACGCACACGTGTGAAGGAAACTGACTGCTATTATTTCACAGTCAAAAAAGTGTTGTTTTTTTTAAATGTACACTGCTGTTACACCATATATGAGTTGCACTGTGGTGACACTGTGCCCTGGCAGCCACTGAAACGCACATGTGTGAAGGAAACTTACTGCTATTATTTCACAGTCAAAAAAGTGTTGTTGTTTTTTTTAAATGTACACTACTGTAACACCAGATATGAGTTGCACTGGGGTGACACTGTGCCCTGGCAGGCCCTGAAACGCACACGCGTGAAGGAAACTGACTGCTATTATTTCACAGTCAAAAAAGTATTGTTTTTTTTAAATGTACACTACTGTTACACCAGATATGAGTTGCACTGGGGTGACACTGTCCCCTGGCAGGCACTGAAATGCACACGTGTGAAGGAAACTGACTGCTATTATTTCACAGTCAAAAAAGTGTTTTTTTTTTTAAATGTACACTGCTGTTACACCAGATATGAGTTGAACTGTGATGACACTGTGCCCTGGCAGGCACTGAAATGCACACGTGTGAAGGAAACTGACTGCTATTATTTCACAGTCAAAAAAGTGTTTTTTTTTTTTTTTTTAAATGTACACTGCTGTTACACCAGATATGAGTTGCACTGGGGTGACACTGTGCCCTGGCAGGCACTGAAACGCACACGTGTGAAGGAAACTGACTGCTATTATTTCAAAGTCAAAAAAGTGTTGTTTTTTTTAAATGTACACTACTGTTACACCAGATATGAGTTGCACTGGGGTGACACTGTGCCCTGGCAGGCACTGAAACGCACACGTGTGAAGGAAACTGACTGCTATTATTTCACAGTCAAAAAAGTGTTGTTGTTTTTTTTAAATGTACACTACTGTTACACCAGATATGAGTTGCACTGGGGTGACACTGTGCCCTGGCAGGCACTGAAACGCACACGCGTGAAGGAAACTGACTGCTATTATTTCACAGTCAAAAAAGTATTGTTTTTTTTAAATGTACACTACTGTTATACCAGATATGAGTTGCACTGGGTTGACACTGTCCCCTGGAAGGCACTGAAACGCACACGTGTGAAGGAAACTGACTGCTATTATTTCACAGTTAAAAAAGTGTTTTTTTTTTAAATGTACACTGCTGTTACACCAGATATGAGTTGCACTGTGGTGACACTGTGCCCTGGCAGGCACTGAAACGCACACGTGTGAAGGAAACTGACTGCTATTATTTCACAGTCAAAAAAGTGTTGTTTTTTTTTTTTAAATGTACACTGCTGTTACACCAGATATGAGTTGCACTGGGGTGACACTGTGCCCTGGCAGGCACTGAAACGCACACGTGTGAAGGAAACTGACTGCTATTATTTCAAAGTCAAAAAAGTGTTGTTTTTTTTAAATGTACACTACTGTTACACCAGATATGAGTTGCATTGGGGTGACACTGTGCCCTGGCAGGCACTGAAACGCACACGTGTGAAGGAAACTGACTGCTATTATTTCACAGTTAAAAAAGTGTTGTTTTTTTTTAAATGTACACTGCTGTTACACCAGATATGAGTTGCACTGGGGTGACACTGTGCCCTGGCAGGCACTGAAACGCACACACGTGAAGAAAACTGACTGCTATTATTTCACAGTCAAAAAAGTATTGTTTTTTTTAAATGTACACTACTGTTACACCAGATATGAGTTGCACTGGGGTGACACTGTCCCCTGGCAGGCACTGAAACGCACACGTGTGAAGGAAACTGACTGCTATTATTTCACAGTCAAAAAAGTGTTGTTTTTTTTAAATGTACACTGCTGTTACACCAGATATGAGTTGCACTGTGGTGACACTGTGCCCTGGCAGGCACTGAAACGCACACGTGTGAAGGAAACTGACTGCTATTATTTCACAGTCAAAAAAGTGTTGTTATTTTTTTTAAATGTACACTACTGTTACACCAGATATGAGTTGCACTGGGGTGACACTGTGCCCTGGCAGGCACTGAAACGCACACGTGTGAAGGAAACTGACTGCTATTATTTCACAGTCAAAAAAGTGTTGTTTTTTTTAAATGTACACTACTGTTACACCAGATATGAGTTGCACTGGGGTGACACTGTGCCCTGGCAGGCACTGAAACGCACACGTGTGAAGGAAACTGACTGCTATTATCTCACAGTCAAAAAAGTGTTGTTTTTTTTTTTAAATGTACACTACTGTTACACCAGATATGAGTTGCACTGGGGTGACACTGTGCCCTGGCAGGCACTGAAACGCACACGTGTGAAGGAAACTGACTGCTATTATCTCACAGTCAAAAAAGTGTTGTTTTTTTTTTTAAATGTACACTGCTGTTACACCAGATATGAGTTGCACTGGGGTGACACTGTGCCCTGGCAGGCACTGAAACGCACACGTGTGAAGGAAACTGACTGCTATTATTTCAAAGTCAAAAAAGTGTTGTTTTTTTTAAATGTACACTACTGTTACACCAGATATGAGTTGCACTGGGGTGACACTGTGCCCTGGCAGGCACTGAAACGCAACCGTGTAAAGGAAACTGACTGCTATTATTTCACAGTCAAAAAAGTGTTTTTTTTTTTAAATGTACACTACTGTTACACCAGATATGAGTTGCACTGGGGTGACACTGTGCCCTGGCAGGCACTGAAATGCACACGTGTGAAGGAAACTGACTGCTATTATTTCACAGTTAAAAAAGTGTTGTTTTTTTTTAAATGTACACTGCTGTTACACCAGATATGAGTTGCACTGGGGTGACACTGTGCCCTGGCAGCCACTGAAACACACACGTGTGAAGGAAACTGACTGCTATTATTTCACAGTCAAAAAAGTGTTGTTGTTTTTTTTAAATGTACACTACTGTTACACCAGATATGAGTTGCACTGGGGTGACACTGTGCCCTGGCAGGCACTGAAACGCACACACGTGAAGGAAACTGACTGCTATTATTTCACAGTCAAAAAAGTATTGTTTTTTTTAAATGTACACTACTGTTACACCAGATATGAGTTGCACTGGGGTGACACTTTCCCCTGGCAGGCACTGAAACGCACACGTGTGAAGGAAACTGACTGCTATTATTTCACAGTTAAAAAAGTGTTGTTTTTTTTAAATGTACACTGCTGTTACACCAGATATGAGTTGCACTGTGGTGACACTGTGCCCTGGCAGCCACTGAAACACACACGTGTGAAGGAAACTGACTGCTATTATTTCACAGTCAAAAAAGTGTTGTTGTTTTTTTTAAATGTATACTACTGTTACACCAGATATGAGTTGCACTGGGGTGACACTGTGCCCTGGCAGGCACTGAAACGCACACGTGTGAAGGAAACTGACTGCTATTATTTCACAGTCAAAAAAGTGTTGTTTTTTTTAAATGTACACTACTGTTACACCAGATATGAGTTGCACTGGGGTGACACTGTCCCCTGGCAGGCACTGAAACGCACACGTGTGAAGGAAACTGACTGCTATTATTTCACAGTCAAAAAAGTGTTGTTTTTTTTAAATGTACACTGCTGTTACACCAGATATGAGTTGCACTGTGGTGACACTGTGCCCTGGCAGGCACTGAAACGCACACGTGTGAAGGAAACTGACTGCTATTATTTCACAGTCAAAAAAGTGTTGTTGTTTTTTTTAAATGTACACTACTGTTACACCAGATATGAGTTGCACTGGGGTGACACTGTGCCCTGGCAGGCACTGAAACGCACACGTGTGAAGGAAACTGACAGCTATTATTTCACAGTCAAAAAAGTGTTGTTGTTTTTTTTTAAATGTACACTACTGTTACACCAGATATGAGTTGCACTGGGGTGACACTGTGCCCTGGCAGGCACTGAAATGCACACGTGTGAAGGAAACTGACTGCTATTATTTCACAGTCAAAAAAGTGTTGTTTTTTTTTTAAATGTACACTGCTGTTACACCAGATATGAGTTGCACTGGGGTGACACTGTGCCCTGGCAGGCACTGAAACGCACACGTGTGAAGGAAACTGACTGCTATTATTTCACATTCAAATAAGTGTTTTTTTTGTTTTAAATGTACACTACTGTTACACCAGATATGAGTTGCACTGGGGTGACACTGTGCCCTGGCAGGCACTGAAACGCACACGTGTGAAGGAAACTGACTGCTATTATTTCACAGTTAAAAAAGTGTTTTTTTTTTTTAAATGTACACTGCTGTTACACCAGATATGAGTTGCACTGGGGTGACAGTGACACTGTGCCCTGGCAGCCACTGAAACACACACGTGTGAAGGAAACTGACTGCTATTATTTCACAGTCAAAAAAGTGTTGTTGTTTTTTTTAAATGTACACTACTGTTACACCAGATATGAGTTGCACTGGGGTGACACTGTCCCCTGGCAGGCACTGAAACGCACACGTGTGAAGGAAACTGACTGCTATTATTTCACAGTCAAAAAAGTGTTGTTTTTTTTAAATGTACACTGCTGTTACACCAGATATGAGTTGCACTGTGGTGACACTGTGCCCTGGCAGGCACTGAAACGCACACGTGTGAAGGAAACTGACTGCTATTATTTCACAGTCAAAAAAGTGTTGTTGTTTTTTTTAAATGTACACTACTGTTACACCAGATATGAGTTGCACTGGGGCGACACTGTGCCCTGGCAGGCACTGAAACGCACACGTGTGAAGGAAACTGACTTCTATTATTTCACAGTCAAAAAAGTGTTGTTGTTTTTTTTAAATGTACACTACTGTTACACCAGATATGAGTTGCACTGGGGTGACACTGTCCCCTGGCAGGCACTGAAACGCACACGTGTGAAGGAAACTGACTGCTATTATTTCACAGTCAAAAAAGTGTTGTTGTTTTTTTAAATGTACACTACTGTTACACCAGATATGAGTTGCACTGGGGCGACACTGTGCTCTGTGAGGCACTGAAATGCACACGTGTGAAGGAAACTGACTGCTATTATTTCACAGTCAAAAAAGTGTTGTTGTTTTTTTTAAATGTACACTACTGTTACACCAGATATGAGTTGCACTGGGGTGACACTGTGCCCTGGCAGGCACTGAAACGCACACGTGTGAAGGAAACTGACTGCTATTATTTCACAGTCAAAAAAGTGTTGTTTTTTTAAATATATACTACTGTTACACCAGATATGAGTTGCACTGGAGTGACACTGTGCCCTGGCAGGCACTGAAACACACACGTGTGAAGGAAACTGACTGCTATTATTTCACAGTCAAAAAAGTGTTTTTTTTTTAAATGTACACTGCTGTTATACCAGATATGAGTTGCACTGTGGTGACACTGTGCCCTGGCAGGCACTGAAACGCACACGTGTGAAGGAAACTGACTGCTATTATTTCACAGTCAAAAAAGTGTTGTTGTTTTTTTTAAATGTACACTACTGTTACACCAGATATGAGTTGCACTGGGGTGACACTGTGCCCTGGCAGGCACTGAAACGCACACGTGTGAAGGAAACTGACTGCTATTATTTCACAGTCAAAAAAGTGTTGGTTTTTTTAAATGTACACTACTGTTACACCAGATATGATTTGCACTGGGGTGACACTGTGCCCTGGCAGGCACTGAAACGCACACGTGTGAAGGAAACTGACTGCTATTATTTCACAGTCAAAAAAGTGTTTTTTTTTTAAATGTACACTGCTGTTACACCAGATATGAGTTGCACTGTGGTGACACTGTGCCCTGGCAGGCACTGAAACGCACACGTGTGAAGGAAACTGACTGCTATTATTTCACAGTCAAAAAAGTGTTGTTGTTTTTTTTAAATGTACACTGCTGTTACACCAGATATGAGTTGCACTGGGGTGACACTGTGCCCTGGCAGGCACTGAAACGCACACGTGTGAAGGAAACTGACTGCTATTATTTCACAGTCAAAAAAGTGTTGTTGTTTTTAAATGTACACTACTGTTACACCAGATATGAGTTGCACTGGGGTGACACTGTGCCCTGGCAGGCACTGAAACACACACGTGTGAAGGAAACTGCTATTATTTCACAGTCAAAAAAGTGTTGTTTTTTTTTAAATGTACACTGCTGTTACACCAGATATGAGTTGCACTGTGGTGACACTGTGCCCTGGCAGGCACTGAAACGCACATGTGTGAAGGAAACTGACTGCTATTATTTCACAGTCAAAAAAGTGTTGTTGTTTTTTTAAATGTACACTACTGTTACACCAGATATGAGTTGCACTGGGGTGACACTGTGCCCTGGCAGGCACTAAAACGCACACCTGTGAAGGAAACTGACTGCTATTATTTCACAGTCGAGAAAGTGTTTTTTTTTTAAATGTACACTACTGTTACACCAGATATGAGTTGCACTGGGGTGACACTGTGCCCTGGCAGGCACTGAAACGCACACGTGTGAAGGAAACTGACTGCTATTATTTCACAGTCGAAAAAGTGTTGTTTTTTTTTAAATGTACACTACTGTTATACCAGATATGAGTTGCACTGGGGTGACACTGTGCCCTGGCAGGCACTGAAACGCACACGTGTGAAGGAAACTGATTGCTATTATTTCACAGTCAAAAAGTGTTGTTTTTTTTTTTTAAATGTACACTGCTGTTACACCAGAAATGAATGGTGGCACTGGGCAAGTCGGCAGTATACGCTGTGAGCCTGACACACACGCTGGCAGGCAGTCAACTGCAATTAGATTACACAGAAAAAAAAAAAAGCAGACTGATGTTCTAGCCCTAAAAAGGGCTTTTTGGGGTGCTGTCCTTACAGCAGAGATCAGATGAGTCCTTCAGGACTGTAGTGGACACTGAATACACTAGCCTAGCTATCGATTTCCCTATTAAATTAGCAGCAGCTACACTGTCCCTCCTCTCACTAAGAATGCTGCTTCCGAATTAATCTAAAATGGATGCTGTTCAGGAGATGGGAGGGTCTGGGAGGGAGGGTCTGCTGCTGATTGGCTGGAATGTGTCTGCTGACTGTGAGGTACAGGGTCAAAGTTTTACTCAATGATGACGAATAGGGGGCGGACCGAACATCACATATGTTCGCCCTTCGCGGCGAACGCGAACATGCTATGTTCGCCGGGAACTATTCGCCGGCAAACTATTCGCAACATCACTAATAACAAATGCTGCTTAGATGTTTTAGCTAGGTGAGCTTTTTGACTTACAACTTGGGCTGCTGATATGGTTTCTAACCGCAGATTGCTTTTTCTCCCCTTTCAGGGTAAATCTCTGCTTGGACCTGGACTAGATGCTATTATTGCAACAGTCACTGGGGGTAAGGGAGCTTTTCTGTCCCATGATAAAATAATCTAAGGGTAAGCAGGATCTGCAGGGCGTTTTCATATCTTTCGGCAATCTAATGGCTACTCCAAATCATCCTGGAAGTCTAACTATTTTTGGTTAAAAAACAAACAGTCCAAGAAGTCTACTCCAGCTCTCAAGACCACATGTAGGTGTGGTCCCATAACAAATGTGTCTCTGGTGGGGGGCTGATTGAGTCACTTTTGGGAGGCTTGGGAGAGATCTGGGTATTGCAAATAATTTCTCAAGGGTATCAAATAAGCTTTAATTTCAAGGTCTCCTAGGGGAAGATTCTTTCTGTTCTCAAGCCCCTCGAAATCCTTTAAAGGCCGATGATTGTTTGGCATCTGTGAGAGATCTGGAATTAATTGAAGTGATTGCTTAACTTTCAACTACAGAATGAAACCAGGGATTTATTCAAATCTCTTTATAGTACCAAATAAAAAGTGTAATGTTTTGGATCTCAAAATATTGAACATTTTGCTGAATATTTCTACATTCCAGATGAAGGTGATTCACACTTTACTTCCTTTAGTGCAGGCTGGTCAGTTTATGTCTACCATAGACTTAAAGGATGCTTATTTACATATCCCTATCCATAAGGATCTTGTCAGGTTCCTGAGATTTGCTTTTCTTGACAAGCATTATCAGTTTGTGGCTCTTCCTTTTGGTCTGGCTACAGCTACCAGAGTTCCAAAAAGTTAATTATCTCTTCAGACCCATGTGTCTTTTCTGGGGTTCATAGTCGATTCTGTAACCATGCATTTGTCTCTGACAGTTCATAGAAGAAGGTACACAGAACAATCACAGATGTTACACTCTGTCTAAGCAATACTTAAATTCCTACTTGTCCCAATAGAAAATAAACACCTATATACAACTCCAAAAAATGTCCCAGTCCCATTTCAAACTTCATCTTCCCTATTATTACAATGAAAAATTCCAGATAGGCAGTAATACAAGCATCTAAGGTTAAAATGGGGCCTATTTACGAAGGTGCGAGCGGACATGATCCGATATTGATCGTATTTGATCGGGTTGATTTCTTGCAATGTCTGTCCGCCTCCTCAGAGCAGACGGACAGGTTATGGAGCAGTGGTCTTTAGAACGCTGCTTCATAACTTGTGTTTCCGGCGAGCCTGAAAGCTTGCCAGATACACAGGACATCAAGCTCTGTTCGGAGCTTGATAATTCGGCCCCCAAGTGTGAAAATAAAGCAAATTGATAAGTAGGGACTTCTATCATGTTCTTAACCTATCCACTAATTAGCTCAGATTTGGCAGAGAACAAGAGTGTAATAAACCTGCTAGTTAGCTGACAATGGAGTTAAAGGGATAGTAAAGTCAAAATTAACAAAGTGGCATTAAAGACAAAATTAAACCTTTATGATTCAGGTAGAGCATGTGGTTTTAATAGACTTTCCAATTTACTTTCATTATCAAATTGCACACAGTCATTTATATGCACACTTTCTGAACATGTGCAGAATTTTAGTAAATATGTATATGAATCTGTGATTGACTAATGGCTGTCACATTGTACAGCCGGCAATTTAAAAAAAATGTCAGAAATAAATCGACCCCTCAGTTAAAATTCAGAGTAAGTGGTATTACATTGTCCTTTAACATGCATTTGTTTATTATATAATTCTACTGTATATAAAGGGACTTGAAATCCAAAATTGTTCTTTCATGATTCAGATAGAGAATACAATTTAAAAAAGTTTCCAATTTACTTCTATTATCAAATTTGCGTCGTTCTCATGTTATTCTTTGTTGAAGAGATATCTAGATAGGTAGCGTGCACATGTCTGGAGCACTACTTGACAGGAGATAGTGCTGCCATCTAGAGCTCTTGCTAATGTACAACATTGTTGCAAAACTGCTGCCTTATAGTACTACAGACAAGTGCACACTCCGGAACTTACTTTCCTGCTTTTCAACATAGGATAACACTCCTAAGATTTTTCAAATCAGCCAATAGGATTTAAGTAGCTCTCATCCTATTGGCTGATTTGAATATTTCAGCCAATAGGAATGCAATGGTACCCCAATAAAAAAGGGGTACCTTGCATTCAAGCTTGAGTGTGCGGCAGATAATCGCATGAAGAGGATACCCGTCGCTGAAGACTAGCACTCAAGATGAGAACCAGCACTCCAGATCCATGCATCGCTGAAGACCACTCCGCACCACCAAGAAGAATATAGAAGATGGTGCCGCCCTGGAAGAAGATCTTCGCTGCCTGGATGAAGACTTTGCTCCATCTGGACTTCCAGACTTCAGGAACGGTGAGTACATTTTCTGGGGTTAGGTTATTTTTTGTTTTTGGGTGGTGTTTTTTTTAGATTAGGACTTTTTTTTATGGGCGCAAGAGAGCTGATTGCTCTTTTAAGGGCAGTGTTAGGATTTTTTTAATATTGTAATTTAGGTTTTTTTAATTTTATTATTTTTTTTTAAAATAGGTTAATTTAAAGTTTAATCTTTTTTATTTCATAGGTAAGGTTTTACTTATTTGAAGGTAGTTATATTGTAAGTTTAATTTAAAGTTAGGGGGTGTTAGGTTTAGGGGTTAATAGTTTAATTTAGTGTGTTGCAATGTGGGGGGCAGCAGTTCAGGGGTTAATAGTTTCAGTTTAGTATTAGCAATGTGGGGGCCCGGCGGTTTAGGGGTTATTAGGTTTATTATAGTATTTGCAATGCGGGGGCGGTGGTTTAGGGGTTAATACTTTATTTTAGTGTTGGGGGTGTGGATGGGTGGTGGATTAGGGGTTAATACTTTAATTTAGTGTTGTTGATGTGGGTGGGCGGCAGATTAGGGGTTAATAGGTTTTATATAGTATTTTGGATGCTGGGGATGGAGGTTTAGGGGTTAATAGGTAGTTTGTGGGTGTTAGTGTACTTTGTAACATATTTGTTATGAGTTTTGTGACACATTTTTGTTTCGCAAACTCTATAACTACTGGTCTCAGATCGCTGAATGGAACACGGCGGTAAAAGCTATAACGCTGGCGTTATAGGCTGGACCGCACAACCTGTAATATGGGCACAATGAAAATTCCACATTTAAAAGTCACTTTTTGAGTGCAGAATGCAGAGCTGCGTAAAGGCTAAAATGCTTACGGTATAGCTGTACCGCCGCGACTTGTAATACGGGAGACCTGCATATTCCGTGCGCAATGGCCAATTTTTCAGCGGTATAGCCGTACCGCAACACTTGAGAATCTTGCTGATTGCTTGTTTTATATTTCAAAATGAATGCAAATAATACAGTAAATAACTGATGTTCTGGGTCTCCCGGAATTCAGATGCACATGTCTAATTACTATAAAGTTACACAAAAACATTTAAAAAATTCTTGGTCTCTTACAGTCAACCCTGAGTACTACTATAATTCCAGATTATTGGATATATTAATATTGTATCATTAAATGCCATCGCTCTCTGTCCCACAGCTAATACTAATGTTTGACAATTTTTGGACATTTCATAGTGCAGTAGAAAAATGTATTTTATTTTTTTTAGGCAGCCATGTTAGTAACAGTAAGTTGTTTGTCAGTGAATTATGTGTAATGAAATGGCATTAATATCAGATGAACATCAAAGGAAGCAACGAGAGATAGGTTTGTGACCCTAAATAAGATATCAAATGATGTCTGTGTAATTATACACTGCAGATCTGAACTACTGTACTACCAAATATATGCTCAGGATCTAGGCAGATTAAAAGATTAATTTACTTTGAGCCAGCTGGATCCTCAACCATCTGCAAGAAAACAAAGTATGCTTTACTCCCGTTTCCTTTTTTTCTAGCTGTGACACTTGAAATTAGTTTTTGAAAACATAGTGGAGAAAGTGTAAAATTAAAGTTACTCAGATGTAACTGTTAAATAAATACAACATCCTTGTGCTACTTCTGCCAAAAATAGAATAAGTATAATAACCTTATAAACCAAACTTTTTACTTAAAGGGACATGAAACCCAAATTTTTCAAAAAATTTCTTTCAGTATTTAGAAAGATCATGTAATTTATAACAACTTTCCAATTTACTTCTATTATCTAATTTGCTTCATTCTCTTGATATAATTTGTTGGAAACACATATCTAAATAGGCTCAGTAGCTGCTAATTGGCTGCTGCACATAGATGCCTGGTGTGATTGGCTCACCCATGTGCATTCTTATTGCTTCAACAAAGTATATCTAATGAATGAAGCAAATTAGATAATAGAAGTAAATTAGAAAGTTGTTTAAAATTGTATTGTCTATCTGAATCATGAAAGAAAATCTTTGGGTTTCATTTCCCTTTAAAGGGATATAGAACCAATTTTTTTCTTTCATGATTCAGATAGAGCATGCAATTTTAAGCAACTTTCTAATTTACGCCTATGATCAATTTTTCTTTGTTCTCTTAGTATCTTTATTTGAATAAGCAGTAATGTAAGTTTAGGAGTCAGACCACTTTTGGTTCAGCACCTGAGTAGCGCTTGCTGATTGGTGGCTAAATATAAAAATAAATTGGGTTTCATATCCCTTTAATTAGTGTCTGGTGTGTGATTTGAATGTTTGTTAACCGCCCTTTAATGAGTTCATTAATTAACTAATTCATGTGGGGGGGGGGGGGGGATTAACTGATTTGTTTATGTGATTAAAACATGAAGTTTTACTTAACACTATTTAATAATGAACCAGCAATGTTCATATACTGAGTCAGGTCAACCAATAAGTATAGTAGATTTACTTTTCTTCTTGGTCAATATACAGTATATATATTTTTAAAAATCTACTACTTTTGGCTTGTAGCAGTAAACACTAGTTGCTAATTCTGCTATGTCTTTATTTTTTTTCTAGATTAATTCTGCTGTGTAGCTACACCCCGGGTGAAAGGATTTTAAGTAACAGATTTCCGAACAATTCCATGTGCAAACAAAACTAAAACAAATATTTTTTGTACATGTGTATATTTGCATAATGTTAACGTCAGTATATACTTTTGATATATGCAAGCATCTTTAAGAAGGACATTTTTCTTTGATCAGATCACATACAGTGTGGTCTGAAATGACTCCAACTCTCCTGCCACTATAGTCTAAAACCAACCAGAGTCAGCAGATTAAAGTTTACCAGATTAAAAATTCATACATGAGTATGCCCAGGAGATAGAGTCCACATAACAGTAATTTCTCTTGAAAAACACTAATAGCCGAATATGCTATGCCTGTCAATTGCCACCTGGTTCTATGGTTTCACCTGGTCTAATTAGAGTCAGCATTGACTCTGTTATAAGGGGGGATCCTATTTCAAGCCGTATTTTAACTTTTGCCTTTAGAGGCAGTAATATATATCTTTAGTGATCTCTGTTTTTATCAAGTTCATCTTTTTGTGAAAATGACAGAAATGTGACAACAGGGATATCATCTGGTGAGAATCTACCTCTCGCTGACAGATACAAGAAAGCAGAGGTACTGGCAAACATTGCAAATATTATGATGAACTTTAAGGAGGAAATTAACCTTTAAACATACTGTAAATATTTGTACACAGTATTATGTGCAAGGGTGTATTTTTAAATAATTTTAACTCTGAAACCTCCTTTTTCTCATAGCTCTAAGCTTAATCACATGCAAGATAAGGAACGTTTTAGTTATGAAATTAAGTTTAAAACACACAAGGCAATTATAAGCAATATACTGAATCGATGTTTAATTAAATTATTCTTTACCACTTCTCATATACTGTATTTTGTTTCCATTTTAGGGTGAGTCACATTTCTTCAGGTGTAGCTGTAAAACTAATAGAAGACGTGTTCAGCATGTGCAACCTTCCCTTGTAAGCTGAAGATAAGCAACAATATAAAGACATATTTAGTAAACAGAAAAGCAATTTAAGAGTGCCCCATCTAGAAGTACAAAAAAGGATACATGATTGATGTAGTATACAGTTCCTTCCAGTAGTTACTGCCACTCTAAAATCATGGTACTGGAAACCGGATAAAACAGTATAAAAAAGCAAAGGTAGAAGGGCGCAAAGTCCTCTAAGCATAATATGTTAAAACCATATCAGCCTCTGACAAAGTAGGGAGTTCCCCTACAAAACACGTAAGGCCACGCCCAACGTCTTCACACCACTGCGATCAGCTGTCTCCAAGCCGGTGTTCTGTTATATTTGCCTACTGTGTTACGTTTTCATACCTACGTAACATGTACAGGCAGATAGAGCACTTTCATATCTGCCATTTTTTTTTTAAACGGAGGCTGATATCAAAATATTGATTGGATGGTGATATTTGTCTGTTTTGAGTGCAGATCTCGCTCAAACATAAAACATTAAAACATAATAAAAAAAAATATGTATGTTATTAGCTTGTGATGATTTTTTCAGGGCACAGATATGTTTCCAATATTTTTGTTACATAGCCTGAAAAATATATTTATAAAATGAAAGCTATCATCACAAGTTACCATACATAATATTTTATGTTTAGGTTTTAATTATTTATGTTTGAGCGAGCTCTGCACTCAAAACAGCCAAATATAACGTGGTTGGAAAATTATACAGAATCCGATCACTAATTTAACATCAGCCTCCGTTTGAAACAAATATGGCAGATATGAAAGTTCTCTATCTAGATGTAGGCTTGGCTGTACGCGTTACATAGGTAGGACAACGTAACAAGGTAGGGAAATATTACAGAACACTGGCTATACTATTGAGTGGCTGGTTCAGCTTGTGGTGTCAAGTTCAAATTGTTTTTAGGAACTTGTTTATGGAACATTTGGGACTCTGATCTCTCACAGTGTGCCCAGCAGGACTCCAGTATTCAGGTCGATCGATAGAGATTGTGGGAGACACCTCTGGGACGCTACTTCCATCTGAACATTGCTGTGAGACTCCATTGTTCTTATGTGCCTAAACCATACCTCACAGTTGTTTGAGGTTGAAAAGTGTGAGTTTGCAATTGTTATTGTTGTTTTAATGAATTGATATGGTTTTAACATACTACGCTTAGAGGAGTTTGTGCCCTTCTCTCTTTGCTTTTATATACATATTTTGTAAACTATTTAATTTACATCAATGCCATATATTTAGTTAATGTATTTTTCTTCATGCTTTTAAACAGTTTGTTATTCATATAATTATGATTTTTTTTTATTACTTTACAGTCAACAAAAAGTGACTGTGTTAAAAAGCATTTTTCTAGAATATTTGTATAAACCACATTTCTTGCAAATAGTAAAATACATTAGTTGTCATACGTAGCTGGGTAAATGTTATATGTGCATCTGTTATTTTGTAGACATTGGTTACTATTTACAAAAATATATTTGACATTGAAAAATAGTACATTTATTTTGACAGCACAGTCTTAAGATTTTGTCTTTTTGCATTTTTTTCAGTTCAGTTTGACATGTGTTTGAAATATTAAGGCTGCTTCCAGATGTATTCAGCTAAACTTATGATGCTAACCATTGCATGAAATATATATTTGAATTCTTACTAATATATTTAATTTCAACCTTGTACAATTTAAAAGTAATAATAAATTTAATGTAATGGAGGCTCTACTCCAATCGACATGATAAAGCATTATCTGCTCCATAAAATAACCATTAAAAATTTGTAGTTTAACCCCGCAGTAGTAGTAAATAGTAGTAGTAGTAAATCACTTTAACACAAAGTTTAATTTGCTTGATTTTGAAGCTAATGTAACAGAGTAAATCAAACTATTAAATAAAAAAGTGGGATTTTTTAAAGAGCCAAACAATATTTTACAAGTAAAACATTTGAATTAATATATGTTCATTAAACACTAGTAAGGGTGATTACAGAACAGAATTCGCTGATAGAATGGTCTGGAATACCCACTTCACAAGTAGTCACACCAATGTCAACCAAAGTCAAGGTTATAAGGCAAAAAACAAGAAGGGAAAGACCTGCCATGGAATTCATGTCTATTTTAGACATTTCAAAAACATTTTGCACAAAAAAAGTCAGGAATACACACCTCCCAGGTAGCTATAAGAACTGCATTTGGGGATTCTGTAAAGTTAGGTATTAGAGAGACAACTAGCCACAAACACACAGTGAAATTCAATCCTAAGTGTATATTCTATTTTCCACGTAGCCATGACAACCAATTACACCAGTTCCCCTAGGCTAAGATAAAGAGAAATTAGTCAAAAACCCACCACAGATCCCGCATCCAATTGTCTGCTTAGCTTAAATTGTAAAAAAAAAGTCTGGGCCATCTACTTCCTAAGTAGCCAAACCAAACAATTTCACAATTCAAGGATAGAGAGAGACAACAAGCCACAAACTTGTCATGAAATTACGCACCAAGTATATTTCCGGTAAAAAAGGTTTACATACAAAAAAGCACAGAACCAGTTCCACATAGCTAGGACTGAAGCAGCCAATGAATGGCCTGTCATGGAATCCTTGTACAACTGTCTGTTCTGGTCAAAATAAATCTGGGCAAAAAAGACCTGGTATCTCCATTTCCCAAGTATTCACACAAATCAAATTCACTATTTTTCAAGGCAAAGCAGGAGAGGGAAAACAAACCCCCACGGCATCTATGTCCAAATGTCAATTCTGGGTAAACAAAATTGCACAAAAAGCCCCAGAACACATCCTTACCAAGTAAGTATCCACACCAACCAAGTGTACCTATTCCACAAGGTTATTAAGGAGAGAAAACGAGACAAATGCATGTCACATAATCCTTGTTAAAGTTTCTGTTAGGTCAAAAACAATTTTGCAGAAAACAAAAAAAATAAATTCCCATTTTCCAAGTAACAACACCAGCCAAAGGCACCTGCTCCTTGAGGCTAGGATGGAGAGAGACAGTAAGCCATGGACCTGTCACATAATCTAAGTATCTGTTCCAGTAAAACAAAATGACATGTGCATGAATAGGCAGAATAGAACCCAAACATCCTCTTCTAAGACACAGAACTGCCACTTCTTTGCTCAAAGAGACACTTAGATATGGCAGGCATGTGGCTCTTCTTCTCCCTCCTTGTTGAATGAGTGAATAGAAAGGGGGTTAATAAAATATTATTTCTATATTGTTCTGAGAGGTCTAAAACACCTCCCACTGTTTTTGTTTATAATCTGACTTTTTAGATAGTAATTTTAGTTCCTTTCTGTTACAGCTTCCATGATAGCTCTGCAGTTCCTTGTCTCACTACCGACTAGTCTTGTCAAACAGGTACATCGCCAGAATGAAAAATTGGACAATGATTATGTGGCAGGTTTGTGGGTATTCTGGGCCTATTTTGCTTTATTGTTATTTTGCCCAGAATTAATATAATTGATATATGGTTTGTTATCTGTTTTTTTTCTTAGCCTTGTGGAACTGGTGAATTAGTTAATCTTAAAGGGACACTGAACCCAAATTTTTTCTTTCGTGATTCAGATAGAGCATACAATTTTAAGCAACTTTCTAATTTACTCCTATTACCAAATTATCTCCATTCTCTTGGTATCTTTATTTTAAATGCAAGAATGTAAGTTTAGATGCCGGCCCATTTTTGGTGAACACACTGGGTTGTTCTTGCTGATTGGTGGATAAATTCACCCACCAATAAACAAGTGCTTTCCATGAATCTGAACCAAAAAAATAGCTTAGATGCCTTCTTTTTCAAAAACAGAAAGCAAGAGAACGAAGAAAAATTGATAATGGGAGTAAATTAGAAAGTTTGCATGCTCTATCTGAATCACAAAATAAAAAAATTGGGTTCAGTGTCCCTTTAATGGACACAGTAGGACTTGGATTCCATGGCATGTCTATAACATATTTGTCTTACTCTTCCTGGGCCTTTTTTTGTCAAAATGTTTGTTGACCAGAACAGATAATTGATCAGTTATTCTATGTCTTGTTGTCTCTCTCACTTTCTCTCTCTCTCCCTCATATCGACGTGGAATGGTTTAATTTTGTTAGTGTGGCTAATTGGGAGGTAGGTGCAGAAGTTTGTTTTTCTTTTTTAATTAATTTGCTTTGTAATTTTTTGAAGGTGGTTGGACTTATTCTATATGCCGAGAAGTGAACAGTTAGGAGGTAGATACTGCTCCATGTACTATTATAGAGAGTGTTGAGGGACGTTGTTTTTTAGCAAAATATTTTCACATGTTTTCTTGAATCAACGACAGTGTCTCTCTCCATCCTAGCATTATGGATTAGGTGAATTTAATTAGGAAAGTGGGTGTTCCTGGGCCTTGTTTTAGGCAAAACATCTTTTTTGTCTGCAACAGACATTTGGACTCTGGTGGGTGTGTAGCTTATGTCTTTCCCTTGTTATTTGTAACAGGTGCATTTGGTAGTTGTTGCTACTTATGACGTGGGTATTTCAGGTCCTTGTTTGAAAGATGATTCTGTATGGGGGCCCATAGACAATCTCCCTCCTAGCATTGTCAAAATGATTAATTTAGCTTTTTTTTGTGAAAACTGTTTTTTTTACTGCAATGAATACTTGGAATCAATGGAATTTGTGGGGAGTTTTTGGCTTGTTGTCTCTCACCCTTGTAACCTTGTGGAACTTGGTTTATTTCAATAATTTGATTTATTATATGGCCATTCTATTATATTCCATTCTATCCAGGCTTTTATACCAACCCATTTTACAGAGATAAAAAACTGAAATTAAAATCCTCCATGTATCAAAATTAAATCAATGTAAATATTTGCATAGGAAATTAGCACATCTAGGCAAGTATCCCCGCTTGCTTTTCCCCAGAAATAACTCATATACAATGTTACCAATGCACAAGAGAATTCTGGGTAAGTTATGCAAATTAGATATGCAAATTCTCAGTTTTTTTGCTTCAAAATAATACTGTTTTAACACAGCTATCCTTTTAAGAGGATTATTACAGCAAACCAGAAATCACTCACTAGACAGCCTGTTTCGTTCTTTTTGGAACTCATCAGTAGGAGATATATTTCTGGTTGCTGCATTGGTAAAGCTTTTTTCAAGGTTAAATCAAAATTCATTAAAATTATGGGGGGAGATAAAAAACTGAAGTTAAAATCCTCCATGTCTCAAAATTATATCAATGTAAATATTTGCATAGGAAATTAGCACATCTAGGCAAGTATCCCGCTTGCTTTCCCCCAGAAATAACTCATATACAATGTTACCAATGCACAAGAGAATTCTGGGTAAGTTATGCAAATTCTCAGTTTTTTTGCTTCAAAATAATACTGTTTTAACACAGCTATCCTTTTAACAGGATTATTACAGCAAACCAGAAATCACTCACTAGACAGCCTGTTTCGTTCTTTTTGGAACTCATCAGTAGGAGATAGATTTCTGGTTTCTGCATTGGTAAAGCTTTTTTCAAGGTTAAACTAAAATTCATTAAAATTATTGGGGGAGATAAAAAACTGAAATTAAAATCCTCCATTTATCAAAATTAAATCAATGTAAATATTTGCATAGGACATTAGCATATCTAGGCAAGTATATGTTAAAACAGTATTATTTTGAAGCAAAAAAACTGAGAATTTGCATATCTAATTTGCATAACTTACCCATAATTCTCTTGTGCATTGGTAAAAGGATAGCTGTGTTAAAACAGTATTATTTTGAAGCAAAAAACTGAGAATTTGCATAACTTACCCAGAATTCTCTTGTGCATTGGTAACATTGTATATGAGTTATTTCTGGGGAAAAGCAAGCGGGGATACTTGCCTAGATGTGCTAATTTCCTATGCAAATATTTACATTGAACACATATATTTAGAAATAATTTACAGAAAATTTATTTTATTTTTGCTTATAACAAAAATACAGCATCGTAAATAAAAACTGTCATTTTACTACATATATAAATAGATAAACCAAAAAATATTCAAACCCTTAAAAAAATATTCTTAATTATTTTTTTCTAACTGTGCCTTTAAGAAACACAATAATGCTATCATAGTTCATTAAGTCTAGACCATGTTTTTTTGGTAGATTTCCTAAAATATATAATAACTTTATGGATTAGATGTCCAGTGCATGATGGATTTTTTTTTATTTTCAATCAATAGTGAAGTTTTTGAGTGATAAAAAAAAGTACCAATGACATTATATAGATCATGTTTCAGAAATGTCACATGAAGGATTTTTATAGTCAATGTCTTTGACTGATGCTTTTTGATTTATGGAGGAATGTGTGTATATTTTCTTTTTGACAGTAATTCAGTAGTCAAAGCCCATATAAGCTTTTGTCAAATTTATTTCCACTGTTTTCGATTTAAGATCTCAGGCAATAATTCTTAAAATCCCACAATGCATTTGTTCTTAGCCTCTGGCTTAAACTATATACTGCAAAATATTACCAGTTTACTAACTATACTTAAAAATATTATTCTTCAATGAAAACTGACAATTACAGATAATAATAATAATGTCTTGTTTAATATGCTAACATACCAAAGCACATATATTTAAAAATGTGTTGTATTAAATTTAATATCCTTCAACTACCACATAAAAACTGAAATAATCACCCTTTCATATAACAGTATAGGGATAACAATTGCAGAAAATGTAATTATGAAGCGAAAACCACATGATGAAAACAATGGAGTCAAAACATATGTTTATTTGAAAACAATGGAAAATGGAAAAACTTTATTTTAATTATATCAGACATCCCAACTCTCCCGGAAGGTCCGGGAGTCTCCCACATTGAAAAAACTGCTCCCTGACACCTGCAAATGAACACAATCTCCCAGAAATAGCGGTGCCAGAGAAAATCAAATTTGTGCCTGCACTATTCATTTGTACCTCTAGGTGTCACTGTTCCGTTATAGCTCAATGTAAATAGTTATTGCGTTCCTCTCTAGACTTTTCCCCCCCTTCCTGATCTCTACTCTACTCTAATGCGAGAGACTGCAGCATCAGACCTGATATATGTATGTGAGATGTACAGACTCCCATACCTCTATATTGTGCAGACTCCCATACCTCTATATTGTGCAGACTCCCATACTCTATAATGTGATAACATTTTCAACTATTTTATAATCAAAGCACTTAGGAATTCTGAATTGGGGTTGGGGGGCTGGGGGGTACAATAGTGAGGTGGTACAGTGAGGTACTACACAGAGGTGGTACAGTGAGGTATTATAGTGAGGTGGTACAGTGAGGTACTATAGTGAGGTGATACAGAGAGGTACTATACAGAGGTGGTACAGTGAGGTACTATATAGAGGTGGTACAGTGCAGTACTATACAGAGGTAGTACAGTGAGGTACTATAGTGAGGTTGGCATGCAGTGAGGTAGTATAGTGAGGGGCGCGGGGGGGGGCACCTCCCTGAAATGAGTTTTTGCAGGTTGCGATGTCTGAAATATAATATACCTACTACAGAATGTAGGTATCATCATCACTCTTTTTATTATATGATACTAGACTATATGATTGTGCTGTAGCAGTAAACAACTATTCAGGAAGCAATAGTATACTTTTACCTTTTTTTTCAACTTACAAGCTTTATTGGCAGAAAAAGTTATACAACAGCAAGAAGATGACATAATACATAGCTCACAGTTGTATATATTGTAGAAAAAAAACCTAAGAAAAATGGGATCAGCCCTACAAAGATGCAGCTGAAAACATGAGTCACATGCTACAGAGACAGTCCACAAAATACAATTTCCATTACTCTTGTACAAATGTTTCTTAATATTAATTTTCTCATAAATATATTTATACACAAACAAAATCAAAATGATATAAGAGTAGAAGTCAAAATATTCCTTGCACTTCATACTGGGGGGAGAGAAAAAACAAAAGGGAAGAAGAAAAGAAATGAGGACCACACAGCACTAAAATCAAATGTTCTAGAGATGTGCATTTGTTTTTGTGCGTAAGTATCCAAATGAATGCACCAGCAAAATTGAAAGAAGATCAAAACAAAAATACTGACAACATTCTTCTTTATTTACTAGTCGATAAGTCTGCCCAGAGGGCAGTCTAATTATTTTTTAAGCTACAGATGTGGAAACAACCTATTTTGTAACTCTGCTTTTATATAACTATTTTTTTTTTTTAACTTGAAGTTTTTTATTGAGGTATTTAGTAAATATAATAACAAAAGAGAGAATATAATATATAATGACTGTGGGATAAGAGTCAGATGAGTGAAGCACACACCTGCATATATGAGTGGATATTATTTAGGGGGGGGAGTCAGCAGACAAAAGCCACTTTAAATTGGAGGTGGAGGGGGGCGGGAGTAACGGGTATATGGATATGGTTACTAGTGGCTAGTGAGTATAACGACAGTTAGAGTGATGTGATATTATTATAAACTTGAGGACACTATTAACAGTACTATGAACTTGTATTCAGACCTATAAGCAATTAGACTTCTCTCTAGGGCTACCATCCAGTTTGCCTCTCAGCCATATGGGTCTTAAGATGTTCTGAGAATGACGAAGAGGGGAATATATGGTCTGATCAGACTATTAATATACCTGACACTTAGAAACACTGAAAGTGGCGCTTACCGACTGCTGGGGTCCGTGCTGTTCCAGTAGCGTAATCTTCAGCGTGAACAAGTCTCCTGTCACGTCCAAAAGACCGGTATTACTGGAGGCCAGATAGACGCGCCTCAGTTTCCGATGTACTTAGCAAACAGGGAATACAAGAAGTACATCCGGGCTACACAGGGCAGGAGGTCAATTGAGAGGCATGCACCGTAGCCAAAAAAAAGTGTAAGTTCACAAAAAGAACTCCCTTGAAGCATCCAAGATAAGAACAATAGATGTTTATTGGGAAACAGGATAAAAACAAATTCAGAGCCAATGCTCCATTTAGCAAGAGGTCAGGGTCACAGCTGAACAAACTGCAGACATGTTTCGCGTGAGTTGACACGCTTGATCACTGCTGTTTCCCAATAAACATCTATTATTCTTATCGTGGATGCTTCAAGGGAGTTTTGTGAACGTACACTTTTTTTTTGGCTACGGTGCATGCCTCTCGATTGACCTCCTGCCCTGTGTAGCCCGGATGTACTTCTTGTATTCCCTATTAATATACCTGCCAACTTAGAAAAAAATAATTTATGTAAGAGTGTAGGTATAATCCTTATATACCAAGACCCTTTGAAAAGGTTTAAAGTGAAAAGTCCAAACACCAGTGGTGCCCAATTGAAAAGGTGGGCATTCAACGGGTGTAAGGGCATCTAAGAGTATAGATAAGTAAAAATTATAATTAGATTGGTATTAAATGGATCCCCCATTTGGCAGGGGTTCATAAATCTCTAAGTTGTATGTTATATACATGTTTCATGTATGCCATAGGCTATGTTCTCCATAAACTAGCTGTAAAACTAAGGCTAAAAAAGGGGGCTACTAATGAATTGGACAGTGCTTCCATACCAGATCTATCAATAAAAGGTTATACAGGGAGTGCAGAATTGTTAGGCAAGTTGTATTTTTGAGGATTAATTTTATTATTGAACAACAACCATGTTCTCAATGAACCCAAAAAACTCATTAATATCAAAGCTGAATAGTTTTGGAAGTAGTTTTTAGTTTGTTTTTAGTTATAGCTATTTTAGGGGGATATCTGTGTGTGCAGGTGACTATTACTGTGCATAATTATTAGGCAACTTAACAAAAAACAAATATATACCCATTTCAATTATTTATTTTTACCAGTGAAACCAATATAACATCTCAACATTCACAAATATACATTTCTGACATTCAAAAACAAAACAAAAACAAATCAGTGACCAATATAGCCACCTTTCTTTGCAAGGACACTCAAAAGCCTGCCATCCATGGATTCTGTCAGTGTTTTTATCTGTTCACCATCAACATTGCGTGCAGCAGCAACCACAGCCTCCCAGACACTGTTCAGAGAGGTGTACTGTTTTCCCTCCTTGTAAATCTCACATTTGATGATGGACCACAGGTTCTCAATGGGGTTCAGATCAGGTGAACAAGGAGGCCATGTCATTAGATTTTCTTCTTTTATACCCTTTCTTGCCAGCCACGCTGTGGAGTACTTGGACGCGTGTGATGGAGCATTGTCCTGCATGAAAATCATGTTTTTCTTGAAGGATGCAGACTTCTTCCTGTACCACTGCTTGAAGAAGGTGTCTTCCAGAAACTGGCAGTAGGACTGGGAGTTGAGCTTGACTCCATCCTCAACCCGAAAAGGCCCCACAAGCTCATCTTTGATGATACCAGCCCAAACCAGTACTCCACCTCCACCTTGCTGGCGTCTGAGTCGGACTGGAGCTCTCTGCCCTTTACCAATCCAGCCACGGGCCCATCCATCTGGCCCATCAAGACTCACTCTCATTTCATCAGTCCATAAAACCTTAGAAAAATCAGTCTTGAGATATTTCTTGGCCCAGTCTTGACGTTTCAGCTTGTGTGTCTTGTTCAGTGGTGGTCGTCTTTCAGCCTTTCTTACCTTGGCCATGTCTGTGAGTATTGCACACCTTGTGCTTTTGGGCACTCCAGTGATGTTACAGCTCTGAAATATGGCCAAACTGGTGGCAAGTGGCATCTTGGCAGCTGCACGCTTGACTTTTCTCAGTTCATGGGCAGTTATTTTGCGCCTTGGTTTTTCCACACGCTTCTTGCGACCCTGTTGACTATTTTGAATGAAACGCTTGATTGTTCGATGATCACGCTTCAGAAGCTTTGCAATTTTAAGAGTGCTGCATCCCTCTGCAATATATCTCACTATTTTTGACTTTTCTGAGCCTGTCAAGTCCTTCTTTTGACCCATTTTGCCAAAGGAAAGGAAGTTGCCTAATAATTATGCACACCTGATATAGGGTGTTGATGTCATTAGACCACACCCCTTCTCATTACAGAGATGCACATCACCTAATATGCTTAATTGGTAGTAGGCTTTTGAGCCTATACAGCTTGGAGTAAGACAACATGCATAAAGAGGATGATGTGGTCAAAATACTCATTTGCCTAATAATTCTGCACTCCCTGTAGTCCACCGTAGGAAGACAAGATATTAGTATGGCAATAAGATGAGTGGGGGTGAAGGGAGCTTTTGCGACTTTAGGTTGCAACATATGTATAATTAGATTTGTATACACGCAAACAGTGTACAGCTCCACAGTATCGCAGGTGCAGGTGGTGAGAGGGACTGTCAACCTCAATAATATGTAGGAAAATTAGAAAATCCACAGCACCACTGTAAGTTTTCAATGCTTTATTGGAACATCTTTATCCCATGCAGGTACAAAGTAGGCAGCAACGTTTCGGGATGTTATCCCTTAATCATGCTAATGAGCCTCATCTGTTGAGGTACATTTATAGGCCTACATATTAACCCCATGTATAATGTTACAAAGTGAATTCTATCACTTAACACCACCACCTAGTGGTTACAAAAAATTATTACAATGTTAAACACATAAGCAAAGTTTAAAACAATATACAATATACCTATTCATATGTTGTTAAAATACATACAATTTTTACCAATGCATGATTTTTACAATGTAATTCATTATTTAAGGACCATTGCAATTTTTTATAGTACATAAGTATATATTACAGAAATACTTTAAAGTCCAGCTCTCTATTAATGCCTTTAGGAATTAGAGCATCCAATTTATGTATCCAGTATGACTCCTTTTGTTTTAATATTGTTTCCCTATTGCCCCCTCTTCTTAAATTATCCACTCCATCAATTATTTGCCACCTTAACTGACTTATATTGTGGCCTGCACTCAAGAAGTGGCATGATACAGGGGCTTCATGGTCCCCACATCTGATATTGGATCTGTGTTGACTCATCCTATCTCGTACCCTTCTGGTGGTCTCACCGATATAGATTTTGGAACACGGGCATTTAATGAGGTATACGACATAGGATGAGTCACACGTATAGAAATTTTTAATGCTAAATTTTTTCCCTGTCTGGGGGTGTTGAAATTCTGTCCCTTTAATGACTGCACTGCAGCTTGCACAGCCCAAACATGGAAAGGTTCCATAACTCTTTTTAGTTATGTATTTCTGTTTCTTCCTAGATCCTAAATCATTTCTAACTAAAATATCTCCCAGGTTTTGGACCCTGCGGTATGCCATAATTGGTGGGTTTTTAAAGGATACAACATCCATATTACAATTTTTCAAAATATGCCAGTGTTTGGATATAATGTTTCTAATTTCTCTATTGATGGGGTTAAACTGTGTTACACACACTACCCTCTCGTCATTCTCTTTCTTAGATACACTAATTCCTTTCTCCTCTGGCTCCTGAACCTTTTTAATCTCACTCTCAATCAATTTCACAGGGTATCCCCTTTGTATGAATTTATCCCCCATTTCTTGTAGTCTATTTTTAACTAGTGATTCTTCATTAACTATCCTTTTCACTCTTTTAAATTGACTACGTGGTAGGGAATTTTTTAATGGTTCATTATGAAAGCTCTCATACCTTAGTAAAGTATTTCTGTCTGTTTCCTTTCGATGTAAATCAATCTTAAAGTTACAAGTTTCCTTATTAATATGTATTACTGTGTCCAAGAATACCACCTTTTCTTCACTGAAGGTCAATGTGAATTTTAAATTATTAACAGCCAAATTTAATTCATCAACAAATGCCAATAGGGTACCAACGTCGCCCCACCACACGCCAAATATATCATCTATGAAGCGCCACCATGACGCTCCATGTTTAAGGAACAACTCATTTTCATATACAAATTTTTCTTCAACACTATTCATGAATATATTGGCGTATGCTCAATAGTGTTGAAGAAAAATTTGTATATGAAAATGAGTTGTTCCTTAAACATGGAGCGTCATGGTGGCGCTTCATAGATGATATATTTGGCGTGTGGTGGGGCGACGTTGGTACCCTATTGGCATTTGTTGATGAATTAAATTTGGCTGTTAATAATTTAAAATTCACATTGACCTTCAGTGAAGAAAAGGTGGTATTCTTGGACACAGTAATACATATTAATGTCAAGGTATTTGAAATATTATTAAATAACATATAGAAATATATTTAACTTTATTTAATAAATCTGTGGATGTGCACATGGTCTTGAGAACAAAGGATTATCTCTGGGAGATCTCACACACTCAATATGTTAAATTATGCAATTGTATAATTTAGCAAGGAACTAAAATTAACACAGTTTCAGGAACCTCTATATGATTGCCTGGGAACCAATGTTAAATGACAGCACTTTGATACAATGAAACATTTGGTCTATCCAATTTCAGGCCATCACTTAAACGGATAAAATCTAAAATAGTTGGATAAGCATAGTACTTACAGGAACTGTGCTGTATTAAGACTTTTACAACTACTCGTGGATTGACCCCATGTGGAGCAATAAAGGCCTTGGGAAACAAAGACAAATGCTAAGGTGTGAACATACAGCACACAGTGAAGACACATGGCTTACATTATGATTTCAAAGCAACTGTAGTTAGATTTCAAATAAACTATACTAGGGAAATAAATACAAGACATACAAATTTTGAAAGCATGAATAGCTTAGCCTCTGTGTGTTTAAGAACATGAATAGATGTTTATGGACCTGAAGAGAAGTGATCATTAACATTTATTTTTATTTCAGATCTACATAAACAGGATTTATGTATTCAGGAAGAAATACACAGAAATGTTACACACTACATCTGGGTGAATGCAATATATCAGGAGTTTTAAATACTACCAATCTGGAGATATAAAAATAAGCTGTTATTTGCAAAGAAATGCCAGAATACTGATAAAATTATAATACATTTTAAGCTAATAATTAACAGTGTTAAATTATTTTAATATAATGCTAGATGATATTGATGTTTCATATCAAAACGATCAGGAAATTAATCTGATGCCGCTTCACCTATAATTGATATTGGGAAAGACTGGTGCAAGACATTATGGCAGTTATTATACATTTTAAAGAAAGATGTTTTAATGTATAAATGTATTTCTTTGTCATGCTGCATTTATTTGTACTGTCTAATTGTAATGCTGCCACCCGGTGTTATGTTGCGAGAACTACAGCCAGAAGGTTCTTTCTGGCTGTTAAAAATGAAATTTCCAAGGGCCAATCCGATTTAGACTTCCCAGATAACCAATGGGAAGGTCAGCTCCCGCAGGGCCACCCACAATTTACCAATGATGGAAAAAACAAATAAAAAGTGAATGCAATGGAGAGAAAAGGAGAGATTTTCTGCTGAAGCTAAAACTTGTAACTGGTTCCCGCTGGGTGTGAGATATCACTTTACTTGAGCAAAGCTAATCTACCCTTCTCATTGATTGCGATATACACTTATTGGTGATCTGAGGTAAAATAATTCCTACCAAGGAATATTGGATATCGACTGCTTTTTACTTTGGTAACGTATTCAAGGTTTTGTAAGATAAGTTATATGCATAGTTAATTTGTATTTAATAGATTTAAAGAAGCAGTGTGTTTTTTTTTTTTTTTTTTTTTTCTCAAGTTAGCATTTCACAGCCTATATACATATATTGTTTAAATCTGCGTCTGATTGACCAAGTAACTCATCTATGCAAGTTCTGATATTGTCAGTTAATTTTGTATTAGGATAAATTGCAGTCAAATAGCAGAATATATATATTATCCTATTGTTTTATAAACACTGTTTAGAATTGTATTGCTTGGATGTTAAAGGTTTTTAGTCCCATTGTGTTAAATAAATAAAAGGCTGAATTGTGAAGGTATATTTTTTCTGGGTTTTGTAAGAAGGATAGCATATCTTAAGAGTTGGTTTTAACGCATATAAATTCTGTTTCATTTCCTTTTATTGCGAATATACTTCAATATGTTTATGGATATTAACTAAATAAAAGAATTCAGATATTTATATTAATTGTATGGTCTAGTAGATGCATGGTTGATTAGGGTTTCAATTTTTAAGGAAAATTAATATAAGATTGTGTTTATAACCCTGCCATAAACTTATATATTATTTGGATAGCACTACTAAGATTTTCATAAATATACTGACATAATAATTGGAGGCACTGCTGAGATTTAATAATATCCATCATAATTGATATAATATATTTGTAAGTAAATAGAAATTATTATAAAAGAGAAAAAAAAAAAAAAAAATTTATTTATATTTTGAAGATATAATTTTTTTTTGAAAAGTTGAAATATTAATTTTCATATTTCGAGATTGATATTAATATCTTGAAATATTATTAAAGATTAATTTTGAAAAATTAATAAAAATATTAATTTTTCATATTTCAAAATTAATCAAAAATATTGATTTTTCATATTTTCAAAGTTAATCAAAAATATTAATTTTTCATATTTCGGAATATTAATTTTTCATATTTCAAAATTAATAATATTTTTTTTTGAAATATAAAATTTTTCCTTCTCTCTTTTTATTGGCAAAAATTGTATTAGCGTTTTAGTTTAACTAAGTACTAAACCAATATAATAATGTCTGTAGCCAGAAGTGACTCATTTAATTCTATACATAGCAATGAAATTGGTCCCATAACCATACCCATTACTAAAGGTCAGGTCCTTAAGAAAGATATCTTAAGTTACATTAAAGGGAAGTTAAATATTGCTGGTGAATTAAATGATTTTGTGGATATGCTTGAAACTAGGGCTAAAAATATTACCGTTAATAATAATATGTGGAATGAGGAGAATGAATTCTTCCAGGAATTATTAATGATTAATCAATGCAAAGATCCCAAAAAGCGAGAAGAACTAATACTAAAATCTTGGCCCCTTTTTATATGCATAATTGATGAAATGTCGTTTTGTGTCACAGACAAACGATTGCAAATACAGGAGCTAGAAAATAGTATTCATTCCTCGCGCAGACGCGAAGAGGGTTTAAAAATAGCTAAAAATAAAATGGATGAATTTGCCCAAAACCTAGCCGCCTTAGATAAGCATAATACAGACTTAATCGCGCAGATACAAGATTTAAATAAACAGCTTGCGCAAAGCCAGAGAGAATTAAGCGATGTAAAAAGGTCATATCGCCATAATGAAAACCCCTATATTAGCAGTGAGAATAATACAGATAATGCTAACTCCTTTAGCGAACGCGTCAGGGACGAGGTACGAAAATATATAGAACAACATAGACAAATGACCCCTAACGGGTCAGAAGTAGATTTCCCAAATAGACAATCCCCTCAGGATGTAAATCCAGAGGACAGCTGTAGCGCAGCTGATGCGGAGGAGGGAAACTCTAACAGAGAATCCCAAAATAAGTCTGATAAAGTCTATGATTCCCATAAAATAATCACCTTCGTACAACGCGCAGTACCTATATTCTCCAATAAGGGAACAACATCTGTAATTGATCATTTACAGGCTTTTGAAAATGCGTTAGCTATAATGAATGTTACAAGTGAGAAATTGAAAATTGAATTTCTGCCTTGGGTATTTGACAGTAAGCATCACAAATTCTTTGCTTCACTAAAGGATATGAATATTCATTCCTGGAATGGGGTAAAACAACAATGCAGAAAAGAATTCGGGCAATATCGCACTAAAACTGCCGCGAAAATAGCGGTATATGGTTTAAAGTGTCGTGCGAATCAGAGTCCAGTCGAATTCCTTTCTGTATTGAAAAATGCGTACAGTATGGCTGAAGATAATCCCAGATTTGATGGCTCAGAATTTGTAAATTTATTTTTTGAAGCATTGCCTACACCCATCAAAATCAACTTAGCTAGAGATTTTGATGAGGACTGCTCATTGGAATGGCTGATCAAAGAGAGTACAAAATTATACTCTATTCAGCAGTCCAGTGAACAGGGGGTGAAAAAGGAATCAAAACCCAAAATTGTAGCAGAAACTAGGGTGTCACCAAAACCCTCAATTTGGAGTCTAAAAACAGAACTTATGCAGAGGTGGCCAGTCAAAACAGGCCATCTCCACAGAGGTTTAATTCTGCCCCTCCCCCTACACAGGTTGAGGCGCAGGGAGACTATAACCAAAGTGGGGGACATAATCAGGTGAATAATTACTCACAAAGAGAATACTCACCAAATAATTGGTATCCGCGCAAGGGTAGATACAATAGACGGCGAAGATATTCTCAGGGTAACCAGACACCCCAGGTATATAATGCTCCCCAAAGTACTAATGCTGAACAAGCTGAACCCCAGGGGCAACCACGCCAGAATAGAAATAGTGGCCCTGATTCTGAGGGAACCCAATGGTCCAGGAATCAGTACAATGGGGCACCAAGAGATAGGCCCAGGGGTAGAGGTAACTTGTACAATCAGGTAGATATGCTGTTTACCCAATTAAATCGGTTGAGCAAACAAATCGCTAATATGAGTCAAAAATCTACGGCTCAGCAACCGAACAATACTTTTTTAGGGGTACAGCCAGTGGTCAGCAGTGGACCACAGGCACAGTCATAAATACTGCAGTATCACCTGAAGGGGAGGGGAGAGATATACAAAATGTAGTAATAAATATCAATGATACTAATCATGTTATCTCCCCACAGACCGGAAACGGACAAATTAGCTGTGACAATGAGCGACATCAGCCGGGAAAAATTAACCAAACTTTTCCTCTGCAGTGTTCTCTTAACATTATTTCCACAGATGCAGTACACAAGAACCCAGCTGACCTTGTCATAGGGGAAACAGGTAGGTATGAAATTTCCTCTGCATCGAATGACACAGCGGATCCAGGTAAAACCTGGCGAAGCCCACAAATGTACAAGAATGCAAATTTTATGTGTGAAATGATAGAAACTGCAGGAAGATATTATGTACTAGTTGAGCTGCAAGATTCAGTCTCCAACCCTATCAGGGGATTAATTGACACTGGGTCACAGGCAACTATCTTATCCCACAGGTACTACACACAGCTAAATGAGCTAACACCCCACAAACCCAAAATAAGAGAATTTGACGGTTCTCTAATAGGTGTTGGGGGTGACTCCCTAAAAGTCTACGGTACTGCCTGGTTAAAATTTAAATTGGGGAACAGGGTCATAAGACACCCTGTCATTATAGTGGATCTGCCAACTGATCGTTTAATTATTGGTAGTGATCTCCTGAAACGATTAAGCACCATAATTGATTGCATAAATAATGTAATTTGGTCGCAAGTTAAACGGCCTATCAATTATGAAAAATCTGGTATATCTCGCACCCGACACAGCTGTCACGTGGTGGAAGAGAAACCAGATGCTGTGGAGATTCATTTCAGGAATAACTCTACACCTGAAATCACTATTCTACAAATAGATGATCAGACTCCTTTTAGTGGCTCTGATGGTAATACTTTTAAAATATCGCCTGGAAAGATAGCGAATATTTCCCTAGATAGCGATGTATTAACCATATCACTCCACAAGGGGGATCATAAAATCCCTAAGGGGGGGAGGCCACACTCAATACCTCACAGGGATTGAGAGAGTTAAAGAGGATCTATTTATCCCTATACAAGTGCATGACCTTGGTAAAACCGAGTATGCTAAAATAAACTTAAAACAGGAAGCTAGCAATATAAGCGAAGGTTTATTAGCGCAAATAGCTGAACCTAAAGTGATTAAATATCTTTCTCCCCAAGACCACTGTGTCAACGGCCTGGATGACAGGTCTGAAAGCTATAACATCACAGCTAAGTGCTTATTATATATCTCCATTGGTAATAAATCAGTGAAGCACCTGTTTTTAGTTTTAAATTCTCCCCATAAGCAAATATACATTGGCAATGATATCTTACATAGATATGCCATACAAATAGATTTGATTAATTCTTGCCTCTGGAGCAGGTTAAAGGGGGACCCTGAAGTATTTCAGGATGAAAATGCAGCCCTGAAATCAAACCAGCAATTGCCATATGCTGTGAATATGCAGGTATCTAGCGATGTTATAATTCCTGCTGGGGCTGATAAATTTCTGTTACCCTTACAGGTAAAGAGAGGTCAGAAATTAAAAACTTCTGAAACACTGATTTGCCTCTCCCATAGAATACAAAATCTGGGTGTCACAGTAACCTACACTCCTATGGTGAATATTGGAACTGTTCCAATGCATATTATTGTGCATAACATGACCCCACAGGATATAACCTTATCCAAGGGAACTACCATAGGATATGCACTGGAATCAAGTTATTACACTTTTGGATTCCAGAATAATGTAATTGGGCTAATACCTGAAGGATACCTAACTGAAGAACAATTAATAGAACAATCCTTTGCATCTATGCCAGAGGGTCTATTTAATGTTCAATCTATTTATCCCTTCAGCTCAGAGGAAGGCATCTGTAAAATTGAAGAAGCCTCTCTAGTGTTTGATCAGCCAATCAAACAACAAGATTACCCCAATCCCCAGAGTCATGGGAGCAATATAAATTATAATCAAGGGGATCTCACCTCTAGGTTGGAAGAAGCCTATGAAATAGGACAGCCTGAAATCTTTCCAGGATTTCAGCAAATAGTCGAAGAGCAAATATCCTTAGCAAATGGCTGTTCTAGCGATGATGAACGCCAACAGCTGCGAGAACTCCTGATGGAGTACAAGGATATTTTCGCTAAGGATTCTTATGACTGTGGTACTACAGACTTGCACATTGCAAGAATACAAACAGATCCTGATGCGCCACCTGTATTTGTCAAACAATACAGACTTCCCTTAGCCTCATATGATTCTCTTGCAGAGATCATAAGGAATTTGGAAGAAAGAGGTATTATCAGACAGGTGCACAGCTCTTATAATAATCCTATTCTAGGTGTCCTTAAGCCCAATGGACAATGGCGTTTGTGTGCTGACTTAAGACAGCTAAACAAACGAGTATACATGTCTGGCTGGCCTGTGCCATATATTGACCAATGCCTAGCACAAATGCAGGGATCCAAAATATTCACTGCCATTGATTGTGCGCAGGGATATTGGACCATAAAGGTACATGAAGAGGACCAATATAAGCTAGCATTCTCCTTCCAAAAGGTTCAGTATGCATTCCAGAGACTTCCATTTGGATACATAAATTCTGGACATGAATTTGCTGTATTCATGCATAAGGCTATGCCTGATGCACTGGAAAGGGGGACCTTATCTTATGTTGATGATGTTTTAATCAAAAGCACAGACTTTGAAAAACACATCGCAGAGCTTAAACATGTCCTCAGCCAACTTAAAAGGGCAGGTGTCAAATTATCCCTACAAAAAGCTCAATGGTGCCGCACTCGTGTAAACTTCTTGGGACATGAAGTTACCTCTGACGGATTAAATCCCCAGAAGAAAAAGGTGGAAGCGATAGTGAATTCTAAAAACCCAACTAACTTAAAGGAATTGAGATCATTCCTGGGTATGACAAATTATTCTCGCAAATTCATTGATAATTATGCGGAGTTAGCTAAACCACTACTACTTCTTCTAAAGAAAGATGTGAAATGGCACTGGAGTGAATCTCAAGAGACAGCCATCAGAGAGCTGAAGAGAAAACTCACTCAAGCACCTTGCTTAGCGTACCCTGAAGGTGGCAAACCTTTCTACTTAGAAACAGGTTACACAGATATAAGCATGAGTGCTGTTTTATACCAAAAGCATGATAATTTGAACAAAGCCATTGCTTATGCGAGCAAAAATCTATCCCCAGTAGAAATAAAATTTAGCGATTGCGAAAAAGCCCTCTTATCTACTGTATGGGCTCTACAAAATTTCCGCAGCTATATACAGGGCGAGAAAATTATTGTAGAAACGGCCCACCAGCCTTTGCTATATTTGCAGAGTGAGAGAATAAGAGATGGGAATTTGTCTAATAGACGCATAACAGCGTGGACTCTTTCCTTGCAAGGCTGGCCATTAGAAATTCGCTACAAGCAGAATAAAAAGAATCCAGTTGCACAGGGACTTGCTGAGCTCCACGACTGTACTGCTAGAGATCCTGGGGAAGGATTATCAGAAGATGATTTTCTGGAAGAACAATTGCTTTCCCCATATAAAATGTACAATGAGGACCATTGTCAAACATTACCTTGGGTATATGTTGATGGTTGTTCTTACCATGCCACTATTGATAATGAGCACAGATTAGTCGCTGGCATTGGTATAACTGGGGCAAACGGATTCTCAAATATATCTGTAGGTTTCAACATTGGACCAAGATCCAGTCAAGTTGCAGAACTAACTGCTGTTTTCAAAACCATTGAAATGGCTATTGAACATGGTATTCATGAATTTGTGATCATAACTGACTCAAATTATGTACGTGACAGTTTTGTTGAATACCTGCCAACTTGGAAAAGAAATGGCATGCAGAAAAGCAATAACAAACCAGTCAAGCATGGCAAATTGTTCTGCGAGATTGATAATCTGGTGGTATCCAATGAATTAACCATACACTGGAAAAAGACCAAGGGTCATTCCAGAGTTCTAGGTCCTGATAAGGAAGGCAATGATCTTGCGGATTCATTAGCCAAACAAGGAGCCATAACTGGAGAACTCCTTAATATTGACCACTTAATGGGTGCAATTCAAGTAGAAGCCATTACCAGAAACCAGGCAAAACAACAGAGTGAGCCTAATTTGGTACAATGGAGTCAGGATTCTCCTAGTGAGGACCTGATCACTAGTCAAAAAGAAGACCCCATTGTAGGCATCTTCTATAAACACATAGAAGATCCTGAAAGCAACCCCATCTCAAAAGATGATTGTATTGGCAAAGAAGATCTGAGAATCTTAATAAAATCTAAATCACAATTCAAATTACAGGATGGTTTGTTAATTAGAACCTCCAAAACTGGCATCCAGCAGTGGGTAGTACCCACCAAGTTCCGAGGTCTAATGCTTCAACATGCCCATGATGCTCCCACATCTGGTCATCGTGGTGCCAAACTCACGTATGAAATATTGCGTGATTACGCTTTTTGGCCACACATGTTGAAAGATGTTCAAAGCTACTGTCAAGGGTGTTTAATCTGCCCACAGTTCCAACCCACTGCACCAACGCATAGAGCGCCATTGCAGAAAAGGGGGATGGTAATGCCATGGTCAGATATACAAATTGATTTTATTGGCCCAGTAACAAGATCATCAAGAGGTAACAAATACATGTTAACCGTGACATGCCTGTTCACTAAATGGGTAGAATGCATTAGTGCACCTAACAATAGTGCTGAAACATGTGCAGCATTGCTCATCAACCATGTATTTTCCAGATTTGGTTTGCCCCAAAGAATCGAATCAGATCGGGGGACCCACTTCACTAGCGAAGTGATGACAAAAATGAGGAAAATACTAGGGGTTAAAAGAAAGCTCCATATTGCTTATAGAGCTGCCTCAAGTGGTGGTGTAGAGTGTTACAACCAGTCCATTGTTAAAATCCTCAAAAAGTTTGTGAGTGAAACAGGTAAAGACTGGGATATAAAACTACCTCTAGTCTTAATGGCATTAAGAGCAACTCCAAGTAGTGCTACCAAGATGTCACCTTTTGAACTGATGACTGGTAGAAGAATGGTTCTACCTCAGCATCTGCTGTACCGTACATCAGACCAAAACTTGATAAACGCTGCCAATACACATCAATATGTGGAAAACCTAAGAAAGCACCTGCAATATGCCTTTGCATTTGCTCAAAGGAATTTAGAAAGAGCCGCAACTGCCACTAAGACCTATTATGATCTCAAAACATCCAAAAAGGAATATGAAATAAATGATAAAGTTTATCTTTATAACTTTGGAAGAGATCAGGTTAGGGAGAAGAAATTTCTTCCCTCATGGAAAGGTCCTTTCGTCATTACTGACAAAATATCTCCAGTGGCCTATAAAATACGGATCCCCAAAAATGAAAGTTTCATAGATAAATGGGTCCATATCAATCAATTGCGAGCGTGTCATCCCAGATCCCAACTACAAGTCATAGAGGGAGAATGAAGTGTCATATCCCCAAATGAACTAAAGACATACTGTAGTTTAAAGATGACCAGCTGATGAACATGAAGGCTCGAAATTGACAGACTATCTACATAGAAGACTGTCCATGATGTGTACGGTCAACATCCTCACCAAATACCACTAACTTTGATCCAATTCAAATACATGTGTCCTACATATTTTTGAATTGGAAAGGGGGATTTATGTCAAGGTATTTGAAATATTATTAAATAACATATAGAAATATATTTAACTTTATTTAATAAATCTGTGGATGTGCACATGGTCTTGAGAACAAAGGATTATCTCTGGGAGATCTCACACACTCAATATGTTAAATTATGCAATTGTATAATTTAGCAAGGAACTAAAATTAACACAGTTTCAGGAACCTCTATATGATTGCCTGGGAACCAATGTTAAATGACAGCACTTTGATACAATGAAACATTTGGTCTATCCAATTTCAGACCATCACTTAAACGGATAAAATCTAAAATAGTTGGATAAGCATAGTACTTACAGGAACTGTGCTGTATTAAGACTTTTACAACTACTCGTGGATTGACCCCATGTGGAGCAATAAAGGCCTTGGGAAACAAAGACAAATGCTAAGGTGTGAACATACAGCACACAGTGAAGACACATGGCTTACATTATGATTTCAAAGCAACTGTAGTTAGATTTCAAATAAACTATACTAGGGAAATAAATACAAGACATACAAATTTTGAAAGCATGAATAGCTTAGCCTCTGTGTGTTTAAGAACATGAATAGATGTTTATGGACCTGAAGAGAAGTGATCATTAACATTTATTTTTATTTCAGATCTACATAAACAGGATTTATGTATTCAGGAAGAAATACACAGAAATGTTACACACTACATCTGGGTGAATGCAATATATCAGGAGTTTTAAATACTACCAATCTGGAGATATAAAAATAAGCTGTTATTTGCAAAGAAATGCCAGAATACTGATAAAATTATAATACATTTTAAGCTAATAATTAACAGTGTTAAATTATTTTAATATAATGCTAGATGATATTGATGTTTCATATCAAAACGATCAGGAAATTAATCTGATGCCGCTTCACCTATAATTGATATTGGGAAAGACTGGTGCAAGACATTATGGCAGTTATTATACATTTTAAAGAAAGATGTTTTAATGTATAAATGTATTTCTTTGTCATGCTGCATTTATTTGTACTGTCTAATTGTAATGCTGCCACCCGGTGTTATGTTGTGAGAACTACAGCCAGAAGGTTCTTTCTGGCTGTTAAAAATGAAATTTCCAAGGGCCAATCCGATTTAGACTTCCCAGATAACCAATGGGAAGGTCAGCTCCCGCAGGGCCACCCACAATTTACCAATGATGGAAAAACCAAATAAAAAGTGAATGCAATGGAGAGAAAAGGAGAGATTTTCTGCTGAAGCTAAAACTTGTAACTGGTTCCCGCTGGGTGTGAGATACCACTTTACTTGAGCAAAGCTAATCTACCCTTCTCATTGATTGCGATATACACTTATTGGTGATCTGAGGTAAAATAATTCCTACCAAGGAATATCGGATATCGACTGCTTTTTACTTTGGTAACGTATTCAAGGTTTTGTAAGATAAGTTATATGCATAGTTAATTTGTATTTAATAGATTTAAAGAAGCAGTGTGTTTTTTTTTTTCTTTTTTTCTCAAGTTAGCATTTCACAGCCTATATACATATATTGTTTAAATCTGCGTCTGATTGACCAAGTAACTCATCTATGCAAGTTCTGATATTGTCAGTTAATTTTGTATTAGGATAAATTGCAGTCAAATAGCAGAATATATATATTATCCTATTGTTTTATAAACACTGTTTAGAATTGTATTGCTTGAATGTTAAAGGTTTTTAGTCCCATTGTGTTAAATAAATAAAAGGCTGAATTGTGAAGGTATATTTTTTCTGGGTTTTGTAAGAAGGATAGCATATCTTAAGAGTTGGTTTTAACGCATATAAATTTTGTTTCATTTCCTTTTATTGCGAATATACTTCAATATGTTTATGGATATTAACTAAATAAAAGAATTCAGATATTTATATTAATTGTATGGTCTAGTAGATGCATGGTTGATTAGGGTTTCAATTTTTAAGGAAAATTAATATAAGATTGTGTTTATAACCCTGCCATAAACTTATATATTATTTGGATAGCACTACTAAGATTTTCATAAATATACTGACATTAATAAGGAAACTTGTAACTTTAAGATTGATTTACATCGAAAAGCAACAGACAGAAATACTTTACTAAGGTATGAGAGCTTTCATAATGAACCATTAAAAAATTCCCTACCACGTAGTCAATTTAAAAGAGTGAAAAGGATAGTTAATGAAGAATCACTAGTTAAAAATAGACTACAAGAAATGGGGGATAAATTCATACAAAGGGGATACCCTGTGAAATTGATTGAGAGTGAGATTAAAAAGGTTCAGGAGCCAGAGGAGAAAGGAATTAGTGTATCTAAGAAAGAGAATGACGAGAGGGTAGTGTGTGTAACACAGTTTAACCCCATCAATAGAGAAATTAGAAACATTATATCCAGACACTGGCATATTTTGAAAAATTGTAATATGGATGTTGTATCCTTTAAAAACCCACCAATTATGGCATACCGCAGGGTCAAAAACCTGGGAGATATTTTAGTTAGAAATGATTTAGGATCTAGGAAGAAACAGAAATACATAACTAAAAAGAGTTATGGAACCTTTCCATGTTTGGGCTGTGCAAGCTGCAGTGCAGTCATTAAAGGGACAGAATTTCAACACCCCCAGACAGGGAAAAAATTTAGCATTAAAAATTTCTATACGTGTGACTCATCCTATGTCGTATACCTCATTAAATGCCCGTGTTCCAAAATCTATATCGGTGAGACCACCAGAAGGGTACGAGATAGGATGAGTCAACACAGATCCAATATCAGATGTGGGGACCATGAAGCCCCTGTATCATGCCACTTCTTGAGTGCAGGCCACAATATAAGTCAGTTAAGGTGGCAAATAATTGATGGAGTGGATAATTTAAGAAGAGGGGACAATAGGGAAACAATATTAAAACAAAAGGAGTCATACTGGATACATAAATTGGATGCTCTAATTCCTAAAGGCATTAATAGAGAGCTGGACTTTAAAGTATTTCTGTAATATATACTTATGTACTATAAAAAATTGCAATGGTCCTTAAATAATGAATTACCTTGTAAAAATCAAGTATTGGTAAAAATTGTATGTATTTTAACAACATATGAATAGGTATATTGTATATTGTTTTAAACTTTGCTTATGTGTTTAACATTGTAATAATTTTTTGTAACCACTAGGTGGTGGTGTTAAGTGATAGAATTCACTTTGTAACATTATACATGGGGTTAATATGTAGGCCTATAAATGTACCTCAACAGATGAGGCTCATTAGCATGATTAATGGATAACATCCCGAAACGTTGCTGCCTACTTTGTACCTGCATGGGATAAAGATGTTCCAATAAAGCATTGAAAACTTACAGTGGTGCTGTGGATTTTCTAATTTTCCTATAATTAGATTTGTGGGATTGCTTTATGATGTCGTAGCAATACTGTCGCCTAGATTTAGAGTTCTGCGTTAGCCGTCAAAAGAAGCGTTAAGGGGTCCTAACGCTGCTTTTGGCCGCCCGCTGGTATTTAGAGTCAGGCAGGAAAGGATCTACCGCTCACTTTCAAGCCGCGACTTTTCCATACCGCAGATCCCCTTACGCCAATTGCGTATCCTATCTTTTCAATGGGATCTTCCTAACGCTGGTATTTAGAGTCTTGGCTGAAGTGAGCAGTAGAGCCTCAACCGACAAGACTCCTAACGCCCATGGAAAGGCTGTAGTTAAGAGCTTTATGGGCTAACGCCGGTATATAAAGCTCTTAACTACAGTGCTCTAAAGTACACTAACACCCATAAACTACCTATGTACCCCTAAACCGAGGTCCCCCCACATCGCCGCCACTATAATAAATATTTTTAACCACTAATCTGCCGATCGCACATCGCCACCACCTACATTATCCCTATGAACCCATAATCTGCTGTCCCTAACATCGCCGACACCTACATAATATTTATTAACCCCTAATCTGCCCCCCCCAACGTCACCGCCACCTAACTTCAAGTATTAACCCCTAATCTGCCGACCGGACCTCACCGCTACTATAATAAATGTATTAACCCCTAAACCGCCGCACTCCTGCCTCGCAAACACTACAATAAATAGTACTAACCCCTAATCTTCACCCCCCCCAACGTCACCGCCACCTAACTTTAAGTATTAACCCCTAATCTGCCGACCGGACCTCGCCGCTACTATAATAAATGTATTAACCCCTAAAGCTAAGTCTAACCCTAACCCTAACACCCCCTAAATTAAATATAATTTTAATCTAACAAAATAAATTAACTCTTATTAACTAAAGTCTTCCTATTTAAAACTAAATACTTACCTGTAAAATAAACCCTAATATAGCTACAATATAACGAATAATTATATTGTAGCTATTTTAGGATTTATATTTATTTTACAGGCAACTTTGCATTTATTTTAACTAGGTACAATAGCTATTAAATAGTTATTAACTATTTAATAGCTACCTAGTTAAAATAATTACAAAATTACCTGTAAAATAAATCCTAACCTAAGTTACAATTAAACCTAAAACTACACTATCATTAAATTAATTAAATAAATTAACAAGCAATAACAACAATTAAATACAATTAAATAAACTAAACTAAATTAAAAAAACAAACAAACACTAAATTACAGAAAATAAAAAAAGATTACAAGAATTTTAAACTAATTACACCTAATCTAATCCCCCTAATAAAAAATAAATAAACCAAAATAATAAAAGTCCCTACCCTATTCTACATTACAAAGTAATCAGCTCTTTTACCAGCCCTTAAAAGGGCTTTTTGCGGGGCATGCCCCAAAGTAATCAGCTCTTTTGCCTGTAAAAAAAAATACAACCCCCCAACATTAAAACCCACCACCCACATACCCCTACTCTAACCCACCCAAACCCCCCTTAAATAAACCTAACAATACCCCCCTGAAGATTGAGTCCTTGAGTCGTCTTCACCCAGCCATGCCGAAGTCTTCATCCGATGGGGCAGAAGAGGACATCCAGATTGGCAGACATCTTCATCCAAGCGGCATCTTCTATCTTCATCCATCCAACGAGGAGCGGCTCCATCTTCAAGACCTCCGGCGCAGAACATCCTTCTTCACCGACGACTACCCGACGATTGAAGGTTCCTTTAAATGACGTCATCCAAGATGGCGTCCCTTGAATTCCGATTGGCTGATAGGATTCTATCAGCCAATCGGAATTAAGGTAGGAAAAATCCGATTGGTTGATTTAATCAGCCAATCGGATTGAAGTTCAATTCGATTGGCTGATTGGATGAGCCAATAGAATGCGAGGTCAATTCTATTGGCTCATCCAATCAGCCAATTGGATTGAACTTGAATCTGATTGGCTGATTGAATCAGCAAATCAGATTTTTCCTACCTTAATTCCAATTGGCTGATAGAATCCTATCAGCCAATCGGAATTCAAGGGACGCCATCTTGGATGACATCACAATGACATCACATAAAGGAACCTTCATTCGTCGGGTAGTCGTTGGTGAAGAAGGATGTTCCGTGCCAGAGGTCTTGAAGATGGAGCCGCTCCTCGTCGGATGGATGAAGATAGAAGATGCCGCTTGGATGAAGATGTCTGCCGGTCCAGATGTCCTCTTCTGCCCAGATAGGATGAAGACTTCTGCCGGTCTGGATGTCCTCTTCTGCCCCATCGGATGAAGACTTTGGCCCGGCTGGGTGAAGACGACTCAAGGTAGGGAGATCTTCAGGGGGGTATTGTTAGGTTTATTTAAGGGGGGTTTGGGTGGGTTAGAGTAGGGGTATGTGGGTAGTGGGTTTTAATGTTGGGGGGGTTAATAAGTGTAGGTAAGGTAGCAGCAATGTTGGGGGGGAAGATTAGGGGTTAATAAATATAATATAGGGGTCGGCGGTGTTAGGGGCAGCAGTTTCGGGGTTCATAGGGATAATGTAGGTGGCGGCGGTGTCCGGAGCAGCAGATTACGGGTTAATTGTGTAATGCAGGTGTCAGCAATAGCGGGGTCGGCAGATTACGGGTTAATAAGTGTAAATTTAGGGGTGTTTAGACTCGGGGCTCATGTTAGGGTGTTAGGTGCAGACTTAGAGAGTGTTTCCCCATAGGAAACAATGGGGCTGCGTTGGGAGCTTAACGCTGCTTTTTTGCAGGTGTTAGGTTTTTTTTTCAGCCCAAACTGCCCCATTGTTTCCTATGGGGGAATCGTGCACAAGCACGTTTTGCCAGCTTACCGCTACCGTAAGCAACGCTGGTATTGAGGGTTGAAGTGGCGGTAAATTCGGCTCAACGCACCCTTTTTGAAGCCTAACGCAGCCCTTCAGACAACTCTCAATACCAGCGTTGTTTGGAAGCAGCGGTAGGAAAAAAAACTGCGTTAGCTACGCAGGTCTTTACCGACAAAACTCTAAATCTAGGCGTGTATTTTTTATGGATTACTGTCCTAAATATATCAAATTTTTTTATATATATAATAAACTACAGGTATAGCAACACCCTATTTGGACAAACTACTGTCCTAAATCAATCCAAAATTACTGTCAATTTTAAATATATTTCTTTATAAATAACATTTTTAGTAAAACAGGCATCACTTACAGTTAATAATTTGCCCTTTTTCTTGTCCATCTATGACCTTAACTTTTACATCAGCAGAGCTTTTTACCCAAGAAAAATCTACATATAGCTTTTCATGGCTGAAAACTGGCTCTGGCAAATAGATGCCAACTCTATCTAAAGTTTGTCCTTGAGATTTGTTAATGGTCATAGCGAATGCTAATGTAACTGGAAATTGTTTTCTTCGTAATACAAAAGGAAGTTCTGTATTACTTGGGGCTAAATCTATTTGAGGAATGAAACCATTTTGCCCTTCAGCTGTACCTGTTAATACTTGTGCAACAATTACATTTTGATGCAAAGCTTTCACAACCAATCTAGTGCCATTACAAAGACCTCTGTTGGTGTTAAGATTAAGCAAAAGCATAATAAAACTACCTATTTTAAGATTGAGTTTATGAACTGGCATTCCCGAAGGAGCCAATTTATTTAAAAACTCAAATGGGTAATTATTCCTATCTTCCTGTGATTCATCATCAATGGAATCAATAATTAAGTAAGTAGAGGTTTCACCTTCTAACAAACTAACGGCTAGATTTAGAGTTTGGCGGTAGCCGTCAAAACCAGCGTTAGGGGGTCCTAACGCTGTTTTTTACCGCCCGCTGGTATTTGGAGTCAGTCATTAAAGGGTCTAACGCTCACTTTGCAGCAGCGACTTTTCCATACTGCAGATCCCCCTACGCCAATTGCGTATCCTATCTTTTCAATGGGATCTTTCTAACGCCGGTATTTATAGTCGTGGCTGAAGTGAGCGTTAGAAATCTAATGACAAAACTCCAGCCGCAGAAAAAACCCAGGAGTTAAGAGCTTTTTGGGCTAATACCGGTTCATAAAGCTCTTAACTACTGTGCTCTAAAGTACACTAACACCCATAAACTACCTATGTACCCCTAAACCGAGGTCCCCCCACATCGCCGCCACTATAATACATTTTTTTAACCCCTAATCTGCCGACCGCACACCGCCGCCACCTACGTTATACTTATGTACACCTAATCTGCTGCCCCTAACACCGCCGACCCCTATATTATATTTATTAACCCCTAATCTGCCCCCCTCAACGTCGCCGACACCTACCTACACTTATTAACCCCTAATCTGCCGACCGGACCTCACCGCTACTATAATAAATGTATTAACCCCTAAAGCTAAGTCTAACCCTAACACTAACACCCCCCTAAGTTAAATATAATTTAAATCTAACAAAATAAATTAACTCTTATTAAATAAATTATTCCTATTTAAAGCTAAATACTTACCTGTAAAATAAACCCTAATATAGCTACAATATAAATTATAATTATATTGTAGCTATTTTAGGATTAATATTTATTTTACAGGCAACTTTGTAATTATTTTAACCAGGTACAATAGCTATTAAATAGTTAATAACTATTTAATAGCTACCTAGTTAAAATAATTACAAAATTACCTGTAAAATAAATCCTAACCTAAGTTACAATTAAACCTAACACTACACTATCAATAAATTAATTAAATACAATAGCTTAAAATAAATACAATTAAATAAACTAACTAAAGTACAAAAAATAAAAAAGAACTAAGTTACAAAAAATAAAAAAATATTTACAAACATTTGAAAAATATTAAAAAAAAATGAACAGGAAATTTAGTGGTGTTAATACACTTAATACGTGATAATGACCATTGCTGGATCTAACTAATTAGGACCAGAGCTTGAAAGCACTTTCTCAGTAAAGTCCTAAGTAGCTCTATTGCAGATCAAAGTTGCCTTAGCTAAAGCTTAGAAAGTATAAAACATATAATCCTTCTGACTTGTAAATACAAAGTCCGTGTAGCACTTAGCACAGCACAACAGCAACAGTTCTCGTATTTGCTTCAAGCTCAGCAGGTATGCACTCACCACTTCAGTCGTCTAGTGTGGATCCACTGAAAGCTGATATCCGATGTCCCTCTTCCTCTCTCTCACAGAAACAACGTCCTTGCAGAGGCGGTGATCCGTTTCCTCATGCAGGCTGTTTGTGGCGTACCACGTGACGAGGGATCAGCCAATCCTAGGATGACCAGGGTCCTTCCTCGATGACGATTCAGATGGATGTTACAGATGGGCGTATCAATCACGCCAGGCAGAAAAACAGTAAGTGTGTGTATAACTCCTCAATAAGGGAACACACAAATAAACTGCCAGATCCAATAATCCTTATGTGGAGCACAGTATCAGCATACTATAAACAGCATGTGAAATCCCAAATCTGATATAGGGGGTGCATACCGCATAGAGAGCTTTGAGGTGTAAAAAATTAGGAGCAATAGTCCATAAAAGGCAGGTAGTGAGCTTCATATAAAGGAGTGGAATCCCCACATTCCACTATAGATACAAAAAAATAATTCCAAAGTGAAGCAGCAGTTAAAAAAGTTTAGCAAATCCTTTATTCCTTTAAAACAATGCAAAGGACATACAGCAACATGGAGGTGATTCAAGCAAAAGAACTCTGACCGGTTTCGGTCATATTGACCGTAATCATAGAATAACACCTGTTAGGGGGTGCTCCCTTTTATGCTGAACACTCCATATTCATTGGTTAAAAACATTAAGTGTACTGCTAATCACCTTAACCCTGTTCATACCAAATTCCCTTTAAACATGGATAGGGAATGATACAAGACAATATATACATTAATAGGTAAATATAAAGTTTACAGACAATGAAGATAAAGAACCAAATATGGAAAGTACAATCTGAGAGGTTAATACAAATAGGCAGAATACAAGTTAAAATATCTAAGACAATAGGACTGTAGAATTAGATAAGTTATTTAACTTTATAACAGAAACAGTTATACAAACAGTCTCACCATAGTCCTTTATGGTTTGATCACTATATATGATAAAACCAAACAGTGCAGAAACTTTTGAGATAGTCTACCTACTTTCATAGTTAATAGAGGAAGAGAAAATATCTAACTGCCTCTTAGTATGTAGACAATTGACAAACAAAATGAAAATGAAAATATACATAGACAAAGCAGTAAGGAAGAGCAAATATATAATTATTTTTTGGCAAATCTAAAGTAATCAAACAGATAAACAGTAACCATATTGTTAGATAACTAAAAACACTATCGAAACGCACATTAAGATGAAGAGTTTGCCACTAAACTACATGGAAATTACTGATTTATCTATGTGTTTAACCCTTATAGACCAATAATTAATAGATTTTAAACACATAGACCAATTAGAGAAATATCTCTTATATTCACTAATCTAAAAAAGAAGAATTTCATATAAATCTCTGCTGCTTGTCTATTTATTTCTGCCAGTAGTTTATGATGTCATATTCTGAGTTGTAACCAAGTGGTAGTAAACATTGAGTTTTGAAAATCCAATAGGTCTCTTGTTTGCATAATATAGATAGCTTATCACCACCCCTGGGTGGTGTGGTTATCTGTTCTATGGCTTGCCATTTAAAAGAAGTGACATCCTGATGGTGAAAATCTATAAAATGGGCAGAAAGCGCTGAACAAGGACGTTTGTTGGAAATATAAGAAAGATGTTCTCTTATTCTGAAAAAACCTAATCGCTGAAGGGGGCGCTCAAGATGCAGTATAATCAATAATCTAGAACAAAAGTATATATGATGGGGCAATGTTAAGCTATCATAGATGAGTGTATACACAATAAAGGCAGAAAACAGTAAATTCTTAGATACTGTAGTGAAAATACACTTGCAATTGTGAAAAATTAGACAGTCCTTTATACGTTCTTCAAAGGATAACGATTGCTGTAGCGGCTGCCTCCTCCTCACTGGATGGTCCAGGTGGTACTATATAAGATAAAACAGAATGGAAAAAATGAATGTTCTCTTATTCGTTTACCTACTTTTCTAGTAGTCCTACCTGTATATTGTTTTTTACAAATAGAGCACTCAATTATATAAATCACAAATGTACTTTTGCAATTGACACAGCCTTTAGTATTGAATTCTTCTCCTGTTACATGGGACTTAAATGTTTGAGAAATATTTATATGGTCACAAGAGGTGCAGACTCTCTTACCACACTTAAATGTGCCATTATATTTCAACCAGGATGATCCTGATTGTTTATCACTCCTTAGCATACTTGGGGCCAACATGTTACCTAAGGTCACATTTCTTTTTGGGACAAACATACATCCCTGTTCAACTGTGTCTCTTAGCTCCTTGTCCCCCCTTAGTATTGGCAAATTCTTTTCAATGATTTTGCAAACATCATCGTATTGAGATGAATATGAAGTGATAAACTTAAGTCTATGTTGTGAATCTGTGGAGTTATATGTTGATTTTTCTAATGCATTGGCCCTACTGATGTCCTTAACCTCAAAAAATGCTTTGTCTATGACTCTGGTTGGGTAGCCCCTTTTTGCATTCTCATTTTTAAATCTCTGCTCTCCACTCGAAACGCATTCTCATACGTGCAATTTCTCTTTGCCCGCAGGAATTGACTTTTCGCAATTCCTTTGAACACGTGTTTTGGATGACAGCTGCGAGCATGTAAGAGACTATTGCCAGAGATGGGCTTCCGGTAGAGAGCAGAGATGATGATTCCTTCCTTAGCATCACCTGTGAGGGATATGTCAAGAAAATTGATACTCTTTTTTTGCCAGTCATGGGTGAATTGTAATCCCACCCTGTTATCATTAAGGGTAGTAACAAATTCCTTGGCAGCTATAGAGTCAGATGACCACACAATCAGTAGGTCATCAATAAACCTGACATATTTTACTATATGCTCACACGGGGCTGTACTACCTCCATAGACGTGGCCCCTCTCCCACCAACCCATGTATAGGTTGGCATAGGAGGGGACGAATTTGGCTCCCATAGCGGTGCCATGTCTCTGGAGGTAGTAAGTCCCCTGAAACATAAAAAAATTATGTTCCAATAAAAACCTCACAATTCTTACAATCAGATCTTTAGATTGAGCTGGGAGGTCAGTGAGCATATCCAAGAAAAAACCTAAGGCCTGCAAACCCTGGGTGTGAGGGATAGAGGAGTACAGAGACACGGCATCAATAGTGAGCCAACTGTACTCCTCCATCCAACTCACTGTCTCCAGGGTCTGCAGTGCATGGGAAGTGTCTCGTATATAGCTGGGTAACAAGGAAACCATGGGCTGTAAAAAATCATCTATCCATTTGGATAGTGGTTCCATTAAGGAACCTATACCAGCCACTATAGGCCTCCCCTTAACCTCATGTATACTTTTGTGAACCTTTGGGAGGTGGTGGAAGATGGGTGTCACTGGATCTGTGACCATACAGTGGTTGACTGTTTCCTGATCCATGAGACCCTCCTCCACCACCTCATCCAAAAGATGCGATAACTCTTTAGAGTATATCGCAGTTGGATTCCTAGGTAAAACAGTATAAGTTTCCAAATCTCCAAGCTGTCTCAAAGCTTCATTCACATAGTCAAGCTTATTCATGACTACTACACTCCCGCCTTTGTCGGACTGTCTAATCACAATCTCTTCATTCTTTTGTAAATTGAGCAATGCTTCTCTTTCCTTGATAGTCAGGTTAGAGGGTCTGGAGTGTGAGGAGTCACTAAGTTCTTCCTACCTTATCTTCACCACACCGGGTATCACACCGATCCATCCTGGCTCTGATGTCTTGATACAAGCCCAAGCGGGGGGGCTGAAGACATCCATCCTCTGGCTGAAGTCTTGATCCAAGCGGGCAGAAGACGACATCCGGACCGGCAAACATCTTCATCCAAGCCGTATCTTCTATGTTCTTCCATCCGATGACGAACGGCTGATCTTCAAGACCTCCAGCACGGATCCATCCTCTTCTTCCTAGACGACGAATGAAGGTTCCTTTAAGGGATGTCATCCAAGATGGCGTCCCTTGAATTCCGATTGGCTGATAGGATTCTATCAGCCAATCGGAATTAAGGTAGGAAAATTCTGATTGGCTGATGGAATCAGCCAATCAGATTCACGTTCAATCCGATTGGCTGATCCAATCAGCCAATCAGATTGAGCTCGCATTCTATTGGCTGTTTTCCTACCTTAATTCCGATTGGCTGATGGAATCCTATCAGCCAATCGGAATTCGAGGGACGCCATCTTGGATGACGTCCCTTAAAGGAACCTTCATTCGTCATCTAGTCGTCGGAAGAAGAGGATGGATCCGCGCTGGAGGTCTTGAAGATCAGCCACTCATCATCGGATGCCGCTTGGATGAAGATGTTTGCCGGTCCGGATGTCCTCTTCTGCCCGCTTGGATCAAGACTTCAGCCGGAGGATGGATGTCTTCAGCCTCCGCTTGGGCTTGGATCAAGACATCGGAGCCAGGACGGATCGGTGTGATACCCGGTGTGGTGAAGATAAGGTAGGAAGATCTTCAGGGGCTTAGTGTTAGGTTTATTTAAGGGGGGTTTGGGTTAGATTAGGGGTATGTGGGTGGTGGGTTGTAATGTTGGGGGGGGGGGTATTGTATGTTTTTTTTTTCCAGGCAAAAGAGCTGAATTCTTTGGGGCATGCCCCGCAAATGGCCCTTTTAAGGGCTGGTAAGGTAAAAGAGCTTTTCTATTTTAATTTTAGAATAGGGTAGGGCATTTTTTTATTTTGGGGGGCTTTGTTATTTTATTAGGGGGCTTAGAGTAGGTGTAATTAGTTTAAAATTGTTGTAATATTTTTCTAATGTTTGTAAATATTTTTTTATTTTTGTAACAGTTCTTTTTTATTTTTTGTACTTTAGTTAGTTTATTTAATTGTATTTATTTGTAGGTATTGTATTTAATTAATTTATTGAAAGTGTAGTGTTAGGTTTAATTGTATTTAATTGTAGGTATTTAATTAATTTATTGATAGTGTAGTGTTAGGTTTAATTGTAGATAATTGTAGGTATTTTATTTAATTAATTTATTGATGGTGTAGTGTTAGGTTTAATTGTAACTTAGGTTAGGATTTATTTTACAGGTAATTTTGTAATTATTTTAACTAGGTAGCTATTAAATAGTTATTAACTATTTAATAGCTATTGTACCTGGTTAAAATAAATACAAAGTTGCCTGTAAAATAAATATTAATCCTTTAATAGCTACAATATAATTATTATTTATATTGTAGTTATATTAGGGTTTATTTTACAGGTAAGTATTTAGCTTTAAATAGGAATAATTTATTTAATAAGAGTTAATTTATTTCGTTAGATTTAAATTATATTTAACTTAGGGGGGTGTTAGGGTTATGGTTAGACTTAGCTTTAGGGGTTAATACATTTATTAGAGTAGCGGCGAGTTCCGGTCGGCAGATTAGGGGTTAATACTTGAAGTTAGGTGTCGGCAATGTTAGGGAGGGCAGATTAGGGGTTAATACTATTTCTTATAGGGTTATTGAGGCGGGAGTGAGGCGAATTAGGGGTTAATAACTTTATTATAGTAGCGGTGAGGTCCGGTCGGCAGATTAGGGGTTAATAATTGTAGGTAGCTGGCGGCGATGTTGTGGGGGGCAGATTAGGGGTTAATAAATATAATATAGGGGTCGGCGGTGTTAGGGGCAGCAGATTAGGGGTACATAACTATAATGTATGTTGTGGCGGTGTACGGAGCGGCAGATTAGGGATTAATAATAATATGCATGGGACAGCGATAGCGGGGGCAGCAGATTAGGGATTAATAAGTGTAAGGTTAGAGGTGTTTAGACTCTGGGTACATGTTAGGGTGTTAGGTGCAGACTTAGAAACTGTTTCCCCATAGGAAACAATGGGGCTGCGTTAAGAGCTGAACGCTGCTTTTTTGCAGGTGTTAGGTTTTTTTTCAGCTCAAACTGTCCCATTGTTTCCTATGGGGGACTCTTAGGAAACAACTCTTCACTCTTAGGAAACAACTCTTCACCAAAAATCTTCTTTACAATGGAGTCTTTGCAGATCATTTGGGATGGAATTTCAAAGATGTCTTCATGAAAACCATGCTCGTTTGTCAGTAGTCTATCTCTAAGATTTAAAAGCCAAGAGCTAAACTCTGGATTAAAAGATCTTACATTATTAGTCAGCTTCAAAAGTTTAAATTTATGCCAGAGTGGATTAAATTGTATGCTGGCTTCAACTATAGCTGATCTACTTCCCTGTGCAACAACAGGAGGAGTTTGTCTGAAATCACATCCAAGCAGAATAGTTTTGCCTCCAAAAGGTTTGTTGTTATTCATCAACTCTTGAAGGAGTTTGTTGACACATCTGAGTGCATCACTGGAAGACATGGTAGATTCATCCCAAATAATAATCTTTGCAGTACGGATCTTTTGCCTCATGGAAGAGGTTGAAGTATTCAACAAAGGAACTGGCAACTTAAGCTGCGAGTGGTATGTTCGACCACCTTCAAGCAAATTTGCCACAATACCTGTTGAAGCAACTGGTAATGCTACCTCACTATTTCCTCTAAATGTCCTCAACAAAGTCTTGTAAAGGTAGGTTTTAACACTACCACAAGGACCATTAAGGAAATAACACCTTTGTGGTAAAGTATAATTTTCCAATGCAGCAATGATTTCTTAAAAACTTTCTCTTTGAAGGTCATTAAAAGATGCCTTCATTTGGACTCCATTATAACTTTCAAAAGAAACATCATAGAGATCTCTGGGATTTTCAGGTAAATTGTTTGGAGGATTTGGTAAACCAAAATCCTGACAATATTTGAAATTAACAATTAAATATCCTGAATATCTCTAAGTGCATAATTTAAACAATTTTGACACTCTAGTGTGTGACCTCGGTGTCTTGAAAAGTCTTCAAAATGTTTTTCTTTGTACTTTTCAAAAAGCTCTTTAGCATTTGGTGGAGATGCTAAAGCAAAAAACTGAGCAAAAAGCTCTCTAAGCAGTCGAGCCATCATTTCACTTGCAGCTTCATGTAGAGTTTAATCCCATGATTGACCATCTTCAAAAAGACAACGTTTTTGAGCTGCTTCTTTAAATGTATGAAATTGAACACCATCAACTGTTCGGATATCTTCAAAAGAAGTTGCTCCTTTAACATGAAGTAAAAGCAAACATAAACAAAATCTCCCAACATCTGAAATTAAACTTACAGAGTACATGCAACCAATAGTGTTATTTGCTCGATCTTGTACTCTTTTTTTTCTATGTTGTTGTCTTTTGATGAAAAACAAAATGCTGAGGAATATCAGTGTAAAGATGCATGAGCTGACAAATCTTCTTCATTTAATTTAAACCAAGTAGTCAAAATTGTGTCTCTATAATGTGTTCTTTCTACTGCAGTTTCGATATTGTTTTAGTAAAATATACTGACTGTTCTCCAGGAAGGTGAACTTCTAATCGCACAATGGTATGCGATTGATGGTGCATATGAAAGCCAAAAAGCTGCCATGCTGCTTCTGGAGAACTAACATATCTGGAATCCATAAAGGAAGTTATCTCATCATGAAGAAGAGTTTCATGTTCTTTAATTGCAATATTTGTGCAGTCATGCACTTTATAAATATATATTTGAATATGTACTTTACACTTTTTATGGAAGCACAGCTTTTCTATATTAATATGATAGCTGTACTTTAATGTCAAGTAAGGGTTGTATGGTTCAAACCAAGAGTTATCAATTTTTTTTACCATTTATTTCAATTGAAATACTTTTTTTGCATCTCTTGTAACGTGGATAACCATCTACATTGATCAAAGTTTCTTCTTGGAAAGATATTTTAAATTGCTTAGAGCAAACCCCATCAACCATACATGGAGATCTTAGATTATGCTCCCCACAGGGCCCATGTATCATGTGTTTGGTAACAATTTGCATGTAACTGTGGATTGACTTGAATGTCAGGTATTTCTGCACAAATAAAGCTAGCAATAACTTGTACATTTTTAGGCTTATCGTGTGCACATAATATAAGCAAAATATGTGCATGAGGTAATCCATGTTTTTTGAAATTCAATTACATGAACTTTGGCAGCTGGTTTACCCAAAACATGTTTCTTTGTGATATCATCAAGAAGTTCTTGAAGTTTTAAATGAAAAACTCTTGCCACTAAATCAGGTTGAAATTCAACTGCTTGACCTACGATTATCTTCTGTTTTAACATATGCACTCAGAAATGGGTTAAACTCGTGACGGATGGAAAGTATGTACCCATAAAATTGGATTTGTGTGACCCTTTCCCTTGGCTTTGCTAAGGATTGAGTTCTTATATTTCTAATAGTAGTAGGGTTGTAATTAAGTTTCATTTTAGGTGACCAACTTTGATCCCCAAAAGGGAAAAGAAGTGGAAACAACATTGGCTCTAAATTTGGATCTAAAATACTTATCCTTTCTTAGTTTTTTTTCATTGTTAGGATTTCGACAATGAATAATACGATCTTGCTCAAGAGGAGGTTCACTATCTGCATTTTGGAAAATAATAGCTACCTCATTACACCAAGGTGCATTATATCTACGTTGATCGTTTTTGCGATCTTGTACTATTGCTATGGTCACAGTTGCAGGTGTAACACCATTTCGAGATGCATCTTCTAAAAATTCCTGTTCTACTTCATACAACATTTTACATGCTTCAGCAAAAGGATTGTTTAAAGCCATAAAAGAACTCAACTCAGTCATTAATTCAGGGTTGCAATTTGTATTTTCATCAATCATAAGGCTCTGTTGTGCAGCCTCATCTGGTATCAAGAATATATAGTTGTGCAAACTTTCTATTATCCTCATTGGAAGGATGAAGTCATCCTGTTCTGTGATAAATTTGTCCATTAATTCTAAAAGAGTAAGGGCCATAACCAGGAGAAGGAGCAATATTCGCCCCCATTGAAGCAAATGCTAAAGAATTATTAAAAGATCTAATATTTTTGTTAATTTTGTTTCAATGTTTATGACTTCTTGTCATTAAACTTTCTATTAATTTCTTAATGACCAGACCATTTTTCAATTTTCTTACCCTTAAGGACAAGGGCTATTTTTACATTTTCCTCTTACTCATTTACTGTACCCACACATATTATATACCGTTTTTCTCACCATTAAATGGACTTTCTAAAGATACCATTATTTTCATAATATCTTATAATTTACTATAAAAACACCCATGCTAAATAGTTTCTAAATGTTGTCCTGAGTTTAGAAATACCCAATGTTTACATGTTCTTTGCTTTTTTTGCAAGTTATAGAGCAATAAATACAAGTAGCACTTTGCTATTTCCAAACCACTTTTTTTTCAAAATTAGCGCTAGTTACATTGGAACCCTGATATCTGTCTGGAATACCTGAATATCCCTTGACATGTATATATATTTTTTAGAAGACAACCCAAAGTATTGATCTAGGCCCATTTTGGTATATTTTATGCCACCATTTCACCGCCAAATGCGATCAAATATAAAAAAAAAAGTTCACTTTTTTCACAAATTTTGTCACAAACTTTAGTTTCCCACTGAAATTATTTATAAACAGCTTCTGCAATTATGGCACAAATGGTTGTAAATGCTTCTCTGTGATCCCCTTTGTTCAGAAATAGCAGACATATATGGCTTTGGTGTTGCTTTTTGGTAATTAGAAGGCCACTAAATGCACCACACGTGTTTTATTCCCAGCAGTGAAGGGGTTAATTAGGGAGCTTGTAGGGAGTTTGTAGGGTTAATTTTAGCTTTAGTGTAGTGTAGTAGATATATATGGCTTTGGCTTTGCTTTTTGGTAATTAGAAGGCTGCTAAATGCTGCTGCGCACCACACGTGAAGTATGCCAGCAGTGAAGGAGTTAATTAGGCAGCTTGTAGGGAGCTTGCAGGGTTAATTTTAGCTTTAGTGTAGAGATCAGCCTCCCACCTGACACATCCCACCCCTTGATCCCTCCCAAACAGCTGTCTTCCCTCCCCCACCCCACAATTTTCCCTGCCATCTTAAGTACTGGCAGAAAGTCTGCCAGTTCTAAATAAAAGGAATTTTTTTAATTTTATTTTTTAAAAATATTTATTCAGCTGTGATGGACCCCTGCCTTAGCTCCCAACCTCCCTGATTCCCCCCACAAACAGCTCTCTAACCTTCCCCCGCTAATTGCCACCATCTTGGGTACTGGTAGCTGTCATTTCTTTTTCTTTTGACCTTCAAACTTTTTCTGTAGTGTAGCAGCCCCCCTTCAATACCCCCATCCCCCTTCCAGATCCTTTTATATTTCATTTTATTTAAAAAAAATTCCCCTCTCCCTCTGATGATCTCATTGGTGTCAGTGGGCGCGCGTGCGCCCGCGCACATGCGCGCGCGCCCCCGCAGGCCTCCCCCGCACGCTTCCGGCACCCGGCGTGCACATTGCACTTACAGGAACCGGATGCCTGGTAGCGATGGGCCGCCTACCCGCCTCCCTGCTACGCTTCCACCCACCAATGAACGGCACCATCGCTACCTGTGCAGAGAGGGCCACAGAGTGGCTCTCTCTGCATCGGAGGCTTGTAAAAAAGGTATTGCAGGATGCCTCCATATCGAGGCATGACTGCAATACCCTGAGAGCTGCTGGATGCGATTGTGATCGTTTCCACCACTCTGTTAGACAACTGACGTACCAGGTACGTCTATTATCATTAACTGTTAGTTTTTGCATGACGTACCTGGTACGTCAGTTGTCATTAAGGGGCTAAAGGAGCAACTTTAATAGGTTCAATATTTACTTTTCCTTTGCTGCAGCATTGACTGAATAGTTTGTCTGATGGCTGCTCTTTTGCAAAATGTACAGCATCACAGTTGGTGCATATAACATTTAGCTCTCCACAGTTATGATGATCAAATGAATCATCATATCTTGCAAGTGCTGCAATGTGTTGAGTTTGTTTTGCTAAATTTGTACGTTGGCGTTTAACATAACTTGCACTAAGTTTCCTTCTATGTTCCCTTTCTGTATTGCTTATGCTAAGCTGGTTTTGTGTTTCTGATTGTTAATTTTCTGAACGTGCTTTTCTATGAGAATAAGTATTTTTTTGTTGTTCTTTATGTCTCTGATTTTCTGTCATATTTGATCTCTCTTTTCTTTTCTGAACTGTTTTTGATTCCCTTAAATGGGCCCTTTCTTCATCATTTTTTTTAATTATTATTTATTCTATCTCTCTCATTTCTTCTCTTTTTTGCATCAGATTGTTCTTCTAAAGATAACTTTCTCTTAGGGGGCATGCTTTCTTAAAATTATTATTTTTTTTTTTTTATATATATATATTGAAGCTACAGCAGTAGCAAAACCCAGACTTAAAATGTATTTTGAAAACTGCTTGAACTCTTTGAGTGCTAAGCACAATCCCACCTGGGTGCTAAGCTTTTTTTAAGGTTTTTTTTTTTTATTACCTTTCCAATGGTGGGTCTTGGGGGTCTGTAGCTGCGATACAGTCTTCTAAGCAGCATGCCCCCTGCTCCTATTCTTAACATTGTTAAGTATAAATAAAGTTGCGCAGTGACGTCATCATGTCATTGCGAGTGACGTCACCGTGCATAACATGAAGCCCCTGCAATGCCTGTCACTATGGAGGCCTGATCGCCAGGGTAGGAGCGGGTGGGAGCCCCCATATCTCCCTCATGATGGGAGAGTGCTAGCGAAGGCTCTGAGCCGTCGTTAGCACCAGAGTCGGAAACTCTGCGACGGCTCAGAGCCCTCGTTAGCACTCAAGGGGTTAATCTATATATAAATATTTCTACAGGTGTAGTGACAGCCTTTTTATGTTCCACTGTCCTATATATTTATATAATAAATATACCAATTTAGCCAAACCCTATTTGCCAAACTTATTGAAAATGTAGTCTGTGGAAGATATAAAGGAACAGAAGCGCCACATGGCCTAGCAATGTATGTACTCTTGTGAGATGGTATATAAGATGTTTTATACTCACATTTAGTGGAGCACCCCTGTGGTGCAGATGAAGCAGGCTGGGATCAAACAGTCACCCAGCAGACTGACCTCCGGTGAGACTCCAAATCCAGTGCCACAGGATAAGGTACAGGATGCAATATCCCAGCAAGGGGGAGCTGTATGATACACATGGTCCAAACGTCCCAGGGAGAACCTCCACAGCAGGTGGAACACCAAACAACATACAGCTCCCCCTTGCTGGGATATTGCATCCTGTACCTTATCCTGTGGCACTGGATTTGGAGTCTCACCGTAGGTCCCAGCCTGCTTCATCTGCACCACAGGGGTGCTCCACTAAATGTGAGTGTAAAACATCTTATATACCATCTCACAAGAGTACATACAGTGCTAGGACATGTGGCGCTTCTGTTCTTTTATATCTTCCACAGACTGCTGATTTTTGGATCCTGGCCTTGTTTCCCACTACAGACAGCTGCCTGGAACTAGTCATCCCACAACTCCACAGGAGTTATTCTTCCAGACGGAGAAGTTCTTCTTCCAGGCGGGTCCATCATCTTCATCCACAACGAAGGCAGCCTAGAGCGGAGATGCGGAGTGGTGTTTCCAGATCTGGCGATCCTCGGAGGCGGCGACGGTCCTTGGTGGCGGTCACCGGCGGCGGTGCGGAGGTTCCTCTTCATGCGATCGTCTGCCGCACACTGATGATTCAATCCAAGGTACCCCATATTTATTGGGGTAACTTGCATTCCTATTGGCTGACATTTTCACATCAGCCAATAGGATGAGAGCAATTGAAATCTTATTGGCTGGTGAACAGCCAATAGGATGAGAGCAAGTGAAATTTTATTGGCTGTTCATCAGCCAATAAGGTTTCACTTGCTCTCATCCTATTGGCTGATGTGAAAATGTCAGCCAATAGAAATGCAAGGTACCCCAATAAATATGGGGTACCTTGGATTTAATCTTCAGTGTGCGGCGGAGGATCGCATGAAGAATAGATTTGTTTTTTTAGATAGTTTTTTTATTTTGTGGGTTTGGGGGGTGGGGGTTTGTAATGTTAGTGGGTCTTTGTATTTATTTTCAGGTAAAAGAGCTGTTTAACTTAGGGCAGCAAAATGGGTAGATTAGGTTTTACTTAATTTTTATTTTGTGGGTTTGGGGGGTGGGGTTTGTATACTGTTAGGGGATGTTCGTTTTTCTTTTGTATAAAAAGAGCTGATAGCTTTAGGGCAATGCCCTACAAAAGGCCCTTTCAAGGGCCCTTGGTAGTTTATTATAGATTAGGGTTTTTTATTTATTATTTATTTTTTAAAGGGTATTAAAATAGGAATAATTTTTATTGTTTTGGATAATTTCGTTTGTCATTTTTAGTAATGATAGGATTTTTTATTTTTTGTAATTTTAGTGTTTTTATTTTTTGTAATGTTAGGTGTTAGTGTAAGGCAGCTTAGGTTTTATTTGACAGGTAAGTTTGTATTTATTTTAACTAGGTAGTTAGTAAATAGTTAATAACTATTTATTAACTAGTCTACATAGTTAAAATAAATACAAACTTACATGTGAAGTAAAAATAAAACCTAAGCAAGCTACAATATAACTATTAGTTATATTGTAGCTAGCTTAGGATTTATTTCACAGGTAAGTATCACCGAGATTATGAGTTTTGCGGTAACAGGAGTGCGTTGCTAACGAGCCTTTTTTTTTAACGCTCCCTTAAGACAACGCTGGTATTACAGGTTTTTTTAAACCTGGCGTTAGCCGCAAAAAGGTGAGCGTAGAGCAAAATTTAGCTCCACATCTCACCTCAATACCAGCGTTGCTTACAGTAGCGGTAAATTGGCTAAACGTGCTCATGCACAATTTCCCCATAGGAAACAATGCGGCAGATTCAGCTGGAAAAAAACCTAACACCTGCAAAAAAGCAGCGTTCAGCTTCTAACGCAGCCCCATTGATTCCTATGGGGAAATACTGTCTACACCTAACACCCTAACATGAACCCCGAGTCTAAACACCCCTAATCTTACACTTATTAACCCCTAATCTGCCGTCCCTGACATCGCCGACACCTGCATTAAATTATTGACCCCTAATCTGCCGCTCTGGACACCGCGGCCACCTACATTATCCCTATGAACCCCTAATCTTCTGCCCCCAACATCGCCGCCACCTACATTATATTTATTAACCCCTAATCTGCCCCCCCCAATGTTGCTGCAACCTAACTACACTTATTAACCCCTAATCTGCCACCCCCAACGTCGCCGCTACTATATTAAATGTATTAACCCCTAAACCTAAGTCTAAACCTAAGTCTAACACCCCCCTAACTTAAATATAATTTAAATAAATCTAAATGAAATAACTACAATTAAATAAATTATTCCTATTTAAAACTAAATACTTACCTATAAAATAAACCCTAAGATAGTTACAATATAACTAATAGTTAAATTGTAGCTAGCTTAGGGTTTATATTTATTTTACAGGCAAGTTTGTATTTATTTTAACTAGGTAGAATAGTTATTAAATAGTTATTAACTATTTAATAACTTCCTAGTTAAAATAAAGACAAATTTACCTGTAAAATAAATCCAAACCTAAGTTACAATTACACCTAACACTACACTATCATTAAATTAATTACCTAAACTACCTACAATTAATTACAATTAAATTAAATAAACTAAAGTACAAAAAACAACAAACACTAAATTACAGAAAATAAAAAAATAATTACAATTTTTTTAAACTAATTACATCTACTCTTTTCCCCCTAATAAAATAAAAAAGCCCCCCAAAATAATAAAAATCCCTACCCTATATAAATTACAAATAACCCTTAAAAGGGCCTTTTGCTGGGCATTGCCCCAAAGTAATCAGCTCTTTTACCTGTAAAAAAAAATACAATACCCTCCCCACATTAAAACCCACCACCCACACACCCAACCCTACTCTAAAACCCACCCAATCCCTTGAGCCGTCTTCACCCAGCCGGGCACAAGTGGTCCTCCAGAGGGGCAGAAGTCTTCATCCGATCCGGCCAGAAGAGGACCTCCAGACGGGCAGAAGGCTTCATCAAGGCGGCATCTTCTATCTTCATCCATCCGGAGCGAAACGGGTCCATCTTCAATCCAGCCGACGCGGTGCATCCTCTTCAAACAAAGTCCAAGCGAAGAATGAAGGTTCCTTTAAATGACGTCATCCAAGATGGCATCCCTTGAATTCTGATTGGCTGATAGGATTCTATCAGCCAATCGGAATTAAGGTAGGAAAAATCCTATTGGCTGATGCAATCAGCCAATAGATTTGAGCTTGCATTCTATTGGCTGATTGGAACAGCCAATAGGATTTTCCTACCTTAATTCCGATTGGCTGATAGAATCTATCAGCCAATCAGAATTCAAGGGATGCCATCTTGGATGACGTCATTTAAAGGAACCTTCATTCTTCGCTTGGACTTCGTTTGAAGAGGATGCTCCGCGTCAGCTGAATTGAAGATGGACCCGCTCAGCTCCGGATGGATGAAGATAGAAGATGCCGCCTGGATGAAGACTTCTGCTCGTCTGGAGGTCCTCTTCTGGCCGGATCGGATGAAGACTTCTGCCCCTCTGGAGGACCACTTGTGCCCGGCTGGGGGAAGACGGCTCAAGGTAGGGTGATCTTCAAGGCAGTATTAAGGGGGGATTGGGTGGGTTTTAGAGTAGGGTTGGGTGTGTGGGTGGTGGGTTTTAATGTGGGGGGTATTGTATTTATTTTTTTACAGATAAAAGAGCTGATTACTTTGGGGCAATGCCCCCGCAAAAGGCCCTTTTAAGGGCTATTTGTAATTTAGTATAGGGTAGGGATTTTTATTATTTTGGGGGGCTTTTTTATTTTATTAGGGGGATTAGATTAGGTGTAATTAGTTTAAAAAAAATTGTAATTATTTTTTCATTTTATGTAATTTAGTGTTTGTTGTTTTTCGTACTTTAGTTTATTTAATTTAATTGTATTTAATTGTAGGTAATTTAGTAAATTAATTTAATGATAGTGTTGTGTTAGGTGTAATTGTAACTTAGGTTAGGATTTATTTTACAGGTAAATTTGTACTTATTTTAACTAGGTAGTTATTATATAGTTAATAACTATTTAATAACTATTGTACCTAGTTAAAGTAAATACAAAGTTGCCTGTAAAATAAATATAAACCCTAAGCTAGCTACAATGTAACTATTAGTTATATTGTAGCTATTTTATGGTTTATTTTATAGGTAAGTATTTTGTTTTAAATAGGATTAATTTATTTAATTGTAGTAATTTTATTTTGTTTTATTTAAATTATATTTAAGTTAGGGGGGTGTTAGGGTTAGGGTTAGACTTAGGTTTAGAGGTTAATAAATTTAATATAGTAGCGGCAACGTTGGGGGCAGCAGATTAGGGGTTAATAAATGTAGATAGGTGTCGGCGATGTTAGGGATGGCAGATTAGGGGTTAATAAAATTTAACTAGTGTTTGCGAGGCAGGAGTGTAGCGGTTTAGGGGTTAATATATTTATTACAGTGGCGGCGATGTCCGGTCGGCAGATTAGGGGTTAAAAACTTTATTTATGTGTTTGCGATGTGTGTGTGTGTGGGGGGGCTTGGTTTAGGGGTTAATAGGTAGTTTATGGGTGTTAGTGTACTTTTTAGCACTTTAGTAAAGAGTTTTATGTTACGGCGTTAGCCCATAAAACTCTTAACTACTGACTTTTAAATGCGGTATCAATCTTGACAGGAGAGGGTCTACCACTCACTTCTTCCAAGACTAGTAATACCGGCGTTAGGCAAATTCCATTAAAAATATAGGATAAGCAATTTACGTAAGGGGGTTTGCGGTAAGCTCGAGTCACGGAAGAAAAGTGAGCGGTAGACCCTCTCCTGCCAGACTCGTAATACCGGCGGGCATTAAAAAGCAGCGTTGGGACCTCTCAACGCTGCTTTTTAAGGCTAACGCAAGACTCGTAATCTAGCCGTATGTATTTAGTCTTAAATAGGTATTATTTAGTTAATAATTGTAACTTTAATTTAGTTCTATTTTAATTATGTTAAAGTTAGGGGGTGTTAGGGTTACGGTTAGGGTTACTTTAGGGTTAGGTTTAGGGGTTAATAGTTTAATTTAGGTTGTTGTTATGTGGGGGCTGGCGGTTTAGGGGTTAATAGGTTTATTTAGTGGAAGTGATGTGAGAGGCCAGAGGTTTAGGGGTTAATAGGTTTATTATAGTAGCGGTGGTGTCGGGGAGCAGCAGAATAGGGGTTAATAGATTTATTATAGTATGGGCGATGTAGGGGAGCAGTGGAATAGGGGTTAATAAATTTTATTAGTGACGGTGATGTCAGGACCGGCAGATTAGGGGTTAATAACTTTAATACAGTGTTTGCGATGCGGGAGGGCCTTGGTTTAGGGGTTAATAGGTCGTTTATGGGTGTTTAGTGTACTTTATGACAGTTTAGTTATGAGTTTTATGTAACAGTTTTGTAATATCGGCGCTATGGAAGTCCCATGAAAAAACGTAATTTTTACGTGTGCAGGACTGACGTTGCGTTACAGGCTGAAAGGCTTGCAGTACAGCTATACCGACAAGACTTGTAATAGCTGCGGTGCTGTTTTAATGCTGAAATTAAAACATTTTCAGCGTTAAAACCTGAGCGCAAAACTTGTAATCTAGGTGATTACGTTTTATGTATCTCATTGTTGCCTTATGCAATTGCTGCTGTAATACTATGTCTTATGTGTTTAATTGGTTGCCACTTTTGTAAAAATGCTTAATATATTCTTAATCCTTTTTGCTACCTTGTCTCTATAGCAAACTACATTATTCAATTACTCCTTCTCCCTCTCCACCTGCACTGTTCATTAGCACATCTTAAACTCACCCTACTTTTGTACTCATGAACTTTACCTATTCCTATAAACACTCTCTCCCCCCTGCACCTCGTCTCAAAAACAGTTTCATTACTGCAAATCTGTATCTCATCTCATGTCACTCTCCCTCTTGCGTTTACTAACTGCTGGTGACATTTCCCCTAATCCTGGTCCCCAACAACTTCCTAGCCTTTCACATCCATGTGTAGCGTTCAATAGACTCAAAAAACAAAACTCTGGCAACCTTACTCACATTCCTCTTGCATCTAAAGCCACTCCCTCTTCACTTATGCACTCTGGAACTCTCGCTCTGTTTGCAACAAGCTCACTTCTATACATGACCTCTTTATCTCCTGCTCCCTCATCCTTCTGGCCCTAACAGAAACCTGACTCTCTCCCCTAGACACAGCATCCACTGCTGTTCTGTCACATGGGGGTCTCCACTTCAGCCACACTCCTAGGTCTGGTAATAGACAAGGAGGTGGTGTAGGTATTTTACTTTCCTCTCGTTGCACCTTTCAACAAATACAACCCATCTCTTCCCTCACATTTTCCTGATTCAAAACCCACATGATTCGCTTATTCTCTCCACTCTCTATACGTGTTGCAGTCATATACCGACCCCCTTGCTCCTCAACTCAATATCTAGATCACTTGGCTGCCTGGCTACCTTATTTCCTTTCCTGAATTCCACAGCATCAATGATGAGCAGAAAGATTTTCAAATTTTAAAGCATTTATTGATCCTTTTAGCTTTCATAAAGCATAGGCACACAGCAGCAAATGCAACGTTTTGGGCTATCAACCCTTACTCATGCTAATACAGAACACCTGTATGCTGCTCCTTAAATACCATATGATTTAACCATTACCTCACCTTAGTACAAAAATACACATTTTAAAAAACACAGTATACCACCACCTAGTGGTCAAAAATATTTTCTATTCCTATATAGATAACAATTGTATCATTAAAAACAAACTGCTGTTACTGCTTGTATCTTTTATATTCTTATCATATGATAAATTCATTTATGCTGTATGTAGCTTATACAAAAGGCCCTTTTAAGGGAAATTGACATGACAGTATTTTTGTAAATGACATTAAATGGCAGGTAATATATAATTCTCTGTGTATAAGCTACATACAGCATAAATGAATGTATCATATGATAAGAATATAAAAGATACAAGTAACAGCAGTTTGTTTTTAATGATACAATTGTTATCTATATATGAATAGAAAATATTTTTGACCACTAGGTGGTGGTATACTGTGTTTTTTAAAATGTGTATTTTTGTACTAAGGTGAGGTAATGGTTAATCATATGGTATTTAAGGAGCAGCATACAGGTGTTCTGTATTAGCATGAGCAAGGGTTGATAGCCCGAAACATTGCGTTTGCTGCTGTCTGCCTATGCTTTATGAAAGCTAAAAGGATCAATAAATGCTAGGGTTGCCCCGATACCAATACTAGTATCGGTATCAGTGCCGATACCAAGTATTTGCACAAGTACTTGTACTTGTGCAAATGCACCGATACTTAAACCGATACCTCCACTTCCTACCCATACATCATCTTGTGGCGTTTTTCAAACTGCATGTTCCCATTTCATTTAAGCTGGAGTGGAAACTTAACTAAAACTTGTTCACTTCTGTTCTGCCAATACAAATTGCTGTTATTTGTATTATTGTACGTCAGAGCAGTGCTCCAAAAGCCGCTACTATACACCTCGTTCAGGCAAACCCCTGAAGTACTGGGCAGTTAATAAACTGAGATTTCCAGCTCTGGTTAAAATGGCCCAAAAATATATTTCTGCCCCATGCAGTAGTGTGAAAAGTGAAAGACTGTTCAGCTTAGCGTCAAATGTCCTTACTAATTGCAGAAACAGAATTATAGCTGAACATGCAGAGATGCTTCTGTTCACTAAAAAGAACTTGCCACTAACTTTTAAAAAATATTCAAATAGCTAGATTGCCTGTTATACTGCTAGTTCTCATCTTGAACAAGTATGTTCAAAACATACTGTACTCTGAGGACTGGGAATAAAAAGCAGCCCTGGAAAAATATGAATACCAGTCCTATTTTCTGTTGAGTCAGAAGAATTCAAATGCCCCATTTTTCTCAAAGGGGATTACTGGGACACTCCTTTCCCAATATTTTTTGCAGAATTAAATTATATTACTTTGTATTAAATACAAATGTCAGATTGATGTTATATAGGCACCATACAACCCAATAGCATCCAGTAATCACCCCTTTAAATTGTAACTTTCCAGCCACAGCTGCTGCAGCTGTTATTTATTGTTGTAATTAACCCCTTAATGACCGGACCATTTTTCAATTTTCTTACCCTTAATGACAATGGCTATTTTTACATTTCTGCAGTGTTTGTGTTTAGCTGTAATTTTCCTCTTACTCGTTTACTGTACCCACACATATTATATACCGTTTTTCTCGCCATTAAATGGACTTTCTAAAGATACCATTATTTTCATCATATCTTATAATTTACTATAAAAAAAATATAAAATATGAGGAAAAAATTGAAAAAAACACACTTTTTCTAACTTTTACCCCCAAAATCTGTTACACATCTACAACCACCAAAATACACCCATTCTAAATAGTTTCTAAATTTTGTCCCAAGTTTAGAAATACCCAATGTTTACATGTTCTTTGCTTTTTTTGTAAGTTATAGGGCCATAAATACAAGTAGCACTTTGCTATTTCCAAACCACTTTTTTTCAAAATTAGCGCTAGTTACATTGGAACACTAATATCTTTCAGGAATCCCTGAATATCCCTTGACATGTATATATTTATATTTAGAAGACATCCCAAAGCATTGATCTAGACCCATTTTGGTATATTTCATGCCACCATTTCACCGCCAAATACGATCAAATAAAAAAAAAAACTTAAATTTTTCACAATTTTAGGTTTCTCACTGAAATTATTTACAAACAGCTTGTGCAATTATGGCACAAATGGTTGTAAATGCTTCTCTGGGATCCCCTTTGTTCAGAAATAGCAGACATGTATGGCTTTGGTGTTGCTTTTTGGTAATAATAAGGCCGTTAAATACTGCTGCGCACCACACTTGTAATATGCCCAGCAGTTAAGGGGTTAATTAGGTAGCTTGTGGGGTTAATATTTATCTTTAGTATAGAGATCAGCCTCCCACCTGACACATCCTACCCCCTGATCCCCCCCTGACCCCCCTCAAACAGCTCTCTTCCCTCCCCACCTCACAATTGTCACCGCCATCTTAAGTACTGGCAGAAAGTCTGCCAGTACTGAAATAAAAATATTTTTTTTTTTTTTTGGCATAAAGACTGCAGTGATAGATCCCCCCTTACCCCACAACCTCCCTGATCCCCCCATACATATTTCTAACCCTCCCCCTCTGTCTATTTGCCGCCAGCTGTCTGCCAGTACCCAATTTGCCCCCCAAAATAGTTTTTTTTTTACTTTTTAAATATACAATATTTTTCTGTAGTGTAGCTGGCCCCCCTAAATAATCTTCAACCCTCCCCCTCCCAGATCCCTTAATAAATAACCGAGATGCCACTGCATCTAGATCGATCGTTTTTTTCCACAATTGTTTGTAAATTTTGCGTGCGCGCGCACGCGCGCGCACCCGCCCACCCGTTCCCCCCCGCAGCAACCGCAGAACCGGCAATAGAGGAGGATAAGTTACCATCGGGTATATTTTACATTTAATATGTGATATGATGTAAATGCAGCAACCAACCCACTGACTCATTGGAATACATACATATCCGATGCAGATGGGGCCACAGAGTGGCCCTTTCTGCATCGGTATGTAAAATGGGGGATTGTAGTGATGCCTCAATATTGAGGCATCACTACAATCCCTTGTAAGCATCTGGAAGCGATCATGATCGCTTCCAGCACTTAAGGCAACAGAGGACGTACCAGGTACGTCAACTGTCATTAAGGGATGTTTTTCCTATGACGTACCTGGTACGTCCACTGTCATTAAGGGGTTAATATATTTGATTGTAATATTTTTTATTTATAAACATGTTCTGTGAACTTTGTGACAACAAATAAAACTGTTTTATTATTTCAAAATGTCTTTTGAGTTACAGTTCATAATTATAAAGAAGATATCTTAATTCATTAGTCTGCATTGTGCTTGGAAAACTGTCATGATATTAAAAAAGAAGTATCGGTAATTGGTATCGGTGAGTATTTGAAAAAAGTATCGGTACTAGTACTCAGTCTTAAAAAAATGGTATTGGCGCAACCCTAATTTTAAAATTTGACAACTTTTCTCCTCATCATTGATGCAGTGGACTTCAGTTGCTGTTATTTTACAGAGAGGTGTTTGCAGTAGCCCTCTACTACGTGCATCAGGTGTGTGCTGTCTGCTTGATGTGAACTGTTATTTCCTTTCCTCAGACACCCCTGCCCTCATTCTTGGCAACTTCAACATCCCTCTTGACAATCCCACTGCCTCCGCTCCAAAAACATATCTGCAACTCACTTCCTCTTTCGGTTTGTCACAATGGACTGATTCTCCCACTCACAAAGATGGTCACTCCCTTGACCTAATCTTTAACTATCAATACACTATTTCAAACTTCACAAACTCCCCTTTTCCTCTTTCTGACCACCATCTCCTTACTGGCAACACATCATCTCTCCCTACTACTCTCCCTCCTTCTACTCCTCGCACCAAACTTCACAGAAGCATTATGTCATTAGATTAGCAACAGCTTGCTAATTCCCTCGAACCTCTCCTCTTATCCTTCTCCTCCTAATCCTGCCCTGACCAATGTATCTGCCACTATAATTCCACCCTTACATCTGTCCTTGACAATCTGGCCCCTCTTACCATAGCTCGGAAATCACACACTCATCCTCAGCCCTGGCATACAACGCTGATGTTCCCGTACTGCTGAACAGCACTGGAGAAAATCTTGAAATTCAACTGATTTTCTTTATTACAAATTCATCTTGAACTCCTGCTATTCTGCCCTTAATCTCTATAAGCAACATTACTTCTCTACTCTTATCTCTACTCTTTCTTCAAAACCAAAACATCTGTTCTCCATTTTCAATACACTTCTCCGCCCACCCCCACCTCCTAATACAACTTCTCTGTCAGATCAAGACTTTTCCAGCCACTTAAATAACAAAATCGACTCCATCAGAAATGAAATCAGCTCTCAACATACTTCCATTCTCTCACCCCCTCAAACACTCGCAATCAACCACAACCCACATAGCCATAAACTTAGCTCTTTCTCCCCTGTTATTGAGGAAGACGTTTCTGCACTTATACTGCACTCTCACCTCACTACTTGTCCCAATGACCCTATTCCCTCACAGCTACTCCCCTCCCTCTCTTCTACACTTACCCTTATACTCACACACAGGTTCAACCTCTCCCTCAGCACCGGTAAATTTCCCTCATCTCTGAAACATGCACTGGTCACACCTATCCTAAAAAAACCTTCCCTTGATCCAACCTCCCCATCCATCTACCGCCCTATTTCCCTCCTCCCTCTTGCCTCAAAGCTTCTCGAAAAGCTAGTATATGCAAGACTATCTCATTTCCTTACATTAAACTCCTTCCTTGACCCACTGCAATCTGGATTTCATCCCCATCACTCCACAAAGACAGCAATCTATAAGGTTACCAACTACCTACTTACAGCAAAATCAAAAGCCACTTCTCTCTGCTTATTCTCCTTAATCTTTCCACAGCTTTTGATACTGTTGACCACCCTCTTTTGCTCCAAACCCTCAAATCCTTCTGCATTTGTGACGCAGCCCTCTCATGGTTCTTTTCCTACCTGTCAAACCGTACCTTTAGTGTAGCCTTCTCTGGGGCCTCCTCTGCTCCGTCACCACTTTCTGTCGAGGTACTGCAAGGCTCTGTCCTCGGTCCCCTTCTTTTCTCAATCTACACATCCCCATTGGGTTCCCTAATTAAGTCCTACAGTTTCCAATATCATTTGAATGCCGATGACACCCAAATCTACTTCTCTGCACCAGACCTATATCCTTCCTTGCTAACCCATGTCACTAACTGTCTTTCTCACATCTCTTCCTGGATGTCCTCTCACTACCCCAAAACTGAGCTCCTTATTTTCCCCCTTTATTCCAAAATCTCCACCTACAACCTTCACTAACCTTTCTTTATACCAGTTCCTCTCCTCCATTGCTATCCCCTGAACCCCCTTAGCATGTAAGCCTAAGAGTCCAGATGTTTGTAGATCACCTTCTTAAGAGCTGACTAATTAAGTCCTATGGTTTCCAATATCATTTGTATGCCGATGACACCCAAATCTACTTCTCTGCACCAGACCATCTCCTTCCTTGCTAACCCATGTCACTAACTGTCTTTCTCACATCTCTTCCTGGATGTCCTCTCACTACCCCAAAACTGAGCTCCTTATTTTCCCCCTTTCTTCCAAAATCTCCACCCCCAATCTCTCTATAACTGTCGAGAACATGATCATTACCCCTACCCCGCATGCCAATGTCTTGGGGTCACATTTGACTCAGATCTTTCTTTCACTCTTCACATTCAGTCCTTGGCTAAAGCTTCCACCTTAAAAACATCTCTACAATGAGATATTTCCTTACACAAGACACAACTAAGATTTTAATGCACTCTCTCATCCTTTCCCGCCTTGATTACTGCAACCCTGTCCTCTCTGGTCTCCCCAGCTGCCGCCTAGCTCCTTTACAATCCATAATGAATGCCTCTGCTAGGCACATCTTCCTTACATGTCGCTCTTCATCTGCTGCACCTCTCTGCCAATCCCTTCACTGGCTTCCTCTTGCCTCTAGGATTATACACAAAATTCTCACTCTACCATACAAAGCCATCAACTGCACTGCTCCCCCCTATATCTCAGACCTTGTCTCCAGATACTCTCCCTCCCATCCCCTTCGTTCTGCTCATGACCTCCTACTCTCCTCCTCTCTTGTTACCTCCTCACACTCCCACTTACAGGACTTTTCCAGACTGGCTCCCATCTTGTAGAACTCTCTGATTCACTCCACAAGACTCTCCCCTAGTTTTGAAAGCTTCAAGCATTTCCTAAAGACTCTACTGTTCAGGGATGCATAAAACCTTCACTAACCTTTCTTTATACCAGTTCCTCTCCTCCATTGCTATTCCCTGAACCCCCATAGCATGTAAGCCTAAGAGTACAGCTGTTTGTAGATCACCTTCTTAAGAGCTGACTACAACAGTGCGACTCTTGGCAGGGCCCTCTACCTGCTTGATCCCTATAAATGTTTTGTTGTACTCTGCCTTTGTTTATAGCGCTGTGGAATCTGTTGGCGCTCTACAAATAACCAATAATAATAATTAAAACAAATAATACTGAGTCGGGTGACAGATAGAGATGAGGGGTCACCAGCAAAAGAGACATAGCTGGATCTATTAGAGAGATAAAAGTGAATCCTGGAGAGGTCAGTGTCAAGAGAGCTGAGAGGAGGAGGAGGAGAGGATGTGTCAAAGGCAGCAGAGAGGTCAAGTAAGATGAGTCTAGAGTAGTAGCCATTGTTTTTAGCAGAAAGCAGATAATTAGTAACCTTGGTGAGGGCAGATTACAGGGGGTCGAGCAATGAGTTGGAGGACATGAAGTAGTTTTTCAAGTATTTGGAACAGGCAATAGGATTTTAGCAGTTCTAATCATATTGGCTGATTGGAACCTTTCAGTCAATAGGGATGCAAGGGACACCATCTTGGATGACGTCACTTGCATTCAAGTTCCAGTTTATGGCGGCGACCATATTGAAGAGGAGCTCTGCGCCGGATGTCTTCAGGATGGACCCGCTCCACGCCGGATGGATGAAGATAGAAGATGCCATCTGGATGAAGACTTTGCCGCATGGATGAAGATGGAAGAGGCTGCCCGGATGAAGACTTCTTGCCGGCTGGATGGATCCATCAAGCAGAACTTCAAGAACTGTAAGTGGATCATCAGGGGTTAGTGTTAGGCTTATATTTGGGGAGGTTGGTTGTGGGGGTGGTGGGTTTTACTGTTCAGGGGTGTTTGTATTTTTTTTACAGGTAAAAGAGCTGATTTCTTTGGGGCAGTGCCCCACAAAAGGCTCTTTTAAGGGCCATTCGTAGTTTAGTGTAGTCTAGGATTAGTATCTTATTGATGATACACCTGTTCAATTAGAAAGAGGGTGTGACTAATTAGGAATGAGGTAAGACAGCTATAAAAAGTTAGAGCATCCAGTATTAAAACAGATGCCTGAGGAAACAGCTAGCAAAGCTGAGAAACGCATTGCAATCTGTTTTAAACTGTGGTTTTATCCACTTTGGGTTTTGTACACACCCATTGGTTTTATATTAACTGGTTTTAAAAAAATAAAAATGTTTTTGCTGTACTATATTGGAAGCCTGAGTCTTACCTGTACCTGCTATTGGGCATTCCTGGGCCCCAACATCCTTCAGAGGATCAGTTTGCTGGGAAACTGTGATATCTCAGCCTGTGTCACTTAACACATTGGTGCTGCTCATTTTGTGAGTATATTGTCATTCAAGCCCTGCGATTATTATCTATCTTGAAGTATTACACTAGGAGGTGTCCTTTCTTGTGATTCTTATTCACAGATACCTGGATTCCCTTTTTCTGCTTGGAGAGGAGCTGCCCTAAATACAACACTGGCCTACATTGTTGGAGTAAGATCTCACCTTCACTGAAGACTGCCCTGGGACTCAATTGATCCATTCTCTGTTCCTTAATAAGGACTCAGTTAAGAATTTTTATTAATCTACAACATATTGTTTTTTTACTTTCATATTATTTGTATGTGAGATATACTGATAATTTGATATATTGATAATTTTATATTTTTATACAAAGTTTAATAGTGAATACATTTGTGTATACTCAAATATTATATATTATATAGTCTCTTTTTAGTGCCCCCTAGAGTTGGACATGTTAATGTACCAACAGATGGTATAGGTTAATTAATAGTTTAAAAATAGTTTATTTTAATTCTACAGGTAAGTTTAACTTTATTTTAAGATAGGGATGAGGTAATTTTTATTTAAAGTTAGTGGCTTGTTAGGTTTAGGGGTTAATAGGTTAATTTAGTTTATGGTGATGTGGGGGGCTGGCAGTTTAGGGGTTAATAGGTTTAGTTAGTGGTAGTGATGTGGGAGGCCAGAAGTTTAGGGGTTTATATGTTTATTTAGTGGCAGTGGGATAGGGGTTAATACATTTATTTAGGTGGCAGCGGGGTCCGGGAGCCATCTAAATATATATAAATACAGTCATGGCCAAAAATATTGGCACCCCTGCAAAGTTGTCACAATTACAAATGTTTAGGTATTCTCATGTTTATTTATTTTATTTGTATTGTTATGACACAAAAAAAGTGGAGAAAAAACAGACACATCTGACACATTCCAAGCAAAGCTCCAAAAATGGGCTGGACAAAATTATTGGCACCTTCTCAACATTGTAAGAAATAATTGCATTCCAAGTTTGTGATGCTCTTGTAATTTGTAATTTAACTCACCTGTATCAATTAACAGGTGCTCACAATATATAAATCATACCGGCAACCAGTTAAATTGGCCCGAATGAAGACTTCTTGCCGGCTGGATGGATCCTTCAAGCAGAACTTCAAGAACTGTAAGTGGATCGTCAGGGGTTAGTGTTAGGTTTATTTAAGGGTTTTTTGGGTGGGTTTTAGTGTTTAGAGTAGGGTCTGGGCAGTAAAAGAGCTAAATGCCCTTTTAAGAGCAATGCCCATACAAATGCCCTTTTCAGGGCAATGGGGAGCTTAGGTTATTTTAGATAGGGTTTTTATTTGGGGGGTTGGTTGTGGGGGTGGTGGCGGGCTTTACTGTTGGGGGTTGTTTGTATTTTTTTTTTACAGGTAAAAGAGCTGATTTCTTTGGGGCAGTGCCCCACAAAATGCCCTTTTAAGGGCAATTCGCATTTTAGTGTAGGCTAGGGTTTTTTTAATTTGGGGGCTTTTTTTATCTTGATAGGGCTATTAGATTAGGTGTAATTCTTTTTTTATTTTTGATAATGTGGTTTTTCCCCCCGTAATTTAGTGTTTTAGCGTTTATTTTTTTTTGTAGTTTAGTAATTTTTAATAATGTTAAAAAGTAGATTTAAATAATTTGAGTAGGGTGAGGCTTTTTTTAATATGTAACTTACTTAATTTAATTGGTAGTTTAATTTAAGTGTAGTATAATAGGGTAGGTTAATTAATAGTTTAAAAATAGTTTATTTTAATTCTACAGGTAAGTTTAAATTTATTTTAAGATAGGGATGCGGTAATTTTAATTTAAAGTTAGTGGCTTGTTAGGTTTAGGGTTTAATAGCTTAATTTAGTTTATGGTGATGTGGGGGGCTGGCAGTTTAGGGGTTAATAGGTTTAGTTAGTGGTAGTGATGTGGGAGGCCAGAGGTTTAGGAGTTAATACGTTTATTTAGTGGTGGCGGGATAAGGGTTAATACATTTATTTAGGTGACGGCGGGGTCCAAGAGCCGCAGGATAGAGGCTAATACATTTATTTAGATGGCAGCAGGGTCCAGGAGAGGCAGGATAGGGGTTAATGACTTTATTTAGTTGGCGGCGGGGTCCGGGAGCAGCGGGATAGGGGTTAATAACTTTATTTAGGTGGCGGCAAGACACGAGATCGATGACTGTTAGTTAACAACAGTCTGATGCTCATCGCCCCGTACTTTGTACACCACTTTTTGCCGGCTTTTTTTTATAAATATGGAGATCATATTCAGGTCTGCGGCCGCGAAGTTAGGTTATGTTAGGCAAGCATATTGGTGCTGTCGAATTCAAGAAAGTTGACGGCTTGATAGATATCACCTATGACTTATCTTACTCCTTTTAGAATTTCCAAATAGAACAGAAAATAAACACTGTAGTAAATAAACATCATAGAGCAGATTTAATTCACTATTTCTGGGCTTGTCCAAGAATAAATCTATTCTGGTTTACAATACTGTATATATATATATATATATATATATATATATATATATATGTATATATGTATATTTTTGGACATGACTGTATATGTTCTTTGTTCAAAGAAAAATTGTCTGGTATTTCTGGGCTGGACTGACCTTATTTGTAGGGATGGGTGAAGTAAAATGGTATTTCTGGGCTGGACTGACCTTATTTGTAGGGATGGGTGAAGTAAAATGAATTTTAACATAGTCGTTGTTCATTTCGAAATTTGAATGTTTGCACAACATTCTAGCATTCATTTTATGTAATAGTATTTCTAACGCTTTCTTTAAATTTTATATTTGATTTGAATTTTTCAAATAATTCTATTCGAATTATGCAATATTCGAATTTGAAAAATTAAGTCTATATATTTGTAATAGTATTTCTAATGCTCTCTTTAAATGTAATGTTCAAATTATGCAATAATCCAAATAGAAATATTCAAATTGTGATATTTATTTATCTATTATGTATCAATTTACTAAATTCTCTACCACATGAACTATCGAACTTCTGAATAGTATTTGTTAAATCAAATTTATATTATTATAGTTTTATTCGAAATTTCAAATGTGTATATTCAATTTAATTTTGAACATTAGAAAAATAAAGTAACATTCGATTTCCGAATTTTAATGGATTTTCATTCTAATCAACATTCGATTGTCAAAAATGTTGACATTACTATTTGTTCTACCAAACGAATTACACTTTCAGCACATTCACCCATCCCTACTTATTTGGTGGGCTAAAAGAGACTGCTCCTAGGTGTTAACTCGCCATATAACAAGCTACTGAGCTGTTGTTTGTTCCTTGTAAAGCGCTTTTCTCTTTGTATGCATATATATATATATATATATATATACCTGTATATACAAACACAAACAGTTTGGAGGACACCCGAGATCACACAAACACCATCGCATTTTCACATTCCCCATAGAATGGAGGGAAAAAAATGTTGAAGAAAATCTCCCATCGCGCAAATAACATAGCATATTCACAATAATTAAATATGAATATTGTATAAATATGTTTTATCATGTTTTCATCTACTTAATGGCAAAGGGCTATAATGCACTTATATATATGTTTATATATGTGTACATATATATATTAATGTTTTTATATGTGTATATATGACTGTAAATATATGTATATGTATATATATATATATATATATATATATATATATATATATATATATATAAAGAAGCAAAGAAAAGCACTCACTGGATTTTCATCAAAAAGTGACCAAAACTTTAATGTAGATTGTGACGTTTCGGGACAGCAACAGTCCCTTCCTCTGACAAACAAACACTGAACAAAAGCAGCCTTAAATAGGCTCCCAAATACACTCCCCTCAGGATCAGCCAATCCAGACTGAATAATTAAACACACCCATAAAGTGACCAATAAGGAAACATGATACAAAATTGTGCATGTGACTATTATAACATAATCGACAAAAATGCTTTAAAAACAAATCCCCTTTGGGCCCCCAATGCTGGTGGTCATGCCCCCTAACTGAAATAAACATCCTATATGATTGTCAATCAATTAAATAAATGAAATAAGTCATAAAATCGTCTATTATAATATAACCAATCAAACATTGGATTGCAAACTTGAATTGCAATAAGCTCCAATACGTCATTCCTATAGTTACTAATCCGCCCCTTGTTGTCAGGGACGCAGTAAACGGCACATCTATAGTAAAAAAAGAAAGACACTGTTACTGGTCCGCCCCTAATTACTAGGGACGCGATCAACGGCATAACTATAACCCACAAAGAAACAGACATCTCAATACACAGTAGCGCATATCCTGCTGAATTAATTGTTACATGCGCTTTTATAGATAATATGTAGCCGATCGCCCTGTAAGAGAGCTATTGAGAATGTCAACAAAAATTATCCAATGGCAGAGTGCCATGTCACAAAATGGGCGTACGTATAAACGCGTACATGCCTCGGAGTTAAATATGCAGTGATCTAATTCATCGTAACCAGAACCATAAAAATAAAATTACAATAACCATGTTGTGAAATACAAATAAAAGCCTATTGCTCAAATCGTTCTACATGCCAGCAATCATATTATGGGATCACCATGAGTGAATTATCAGAGTGTACATAAAGCTAAAAGTAAAAAGTAAAAATATCGTGCCCACGAGTGTGTTTTTAACTAAACATGTTGCGTGATTATGCTTGTAAAGCCACTCATTAATAGCATCAACAATCGTATTATATATGTTTTACCATCAATAAATCAGTGAGACAGAATTGGCCAATGGCTATGTGTCTAGCCCGAATGGGCATGTGTTTAAAATATAATACCTAAAGGAGTCTATTGCTCAGACCCTTACATGAATTGACACTTATAAATTCCATCATACAAACCCCGTGTTTGAAAGATAATCCCCGTGTGTGAAAATTAAAAGAGGACTGTAAATAATTTGGCATGTGTCACAAAACTATCACCTGAAAGTGCATAAACATATAAATCAGTGCATAGAAACCTATTAACCCCAACATATCATATCACTGCCCCAATCGCGGGTGTCTAGCTACACCCCAAAGGGAAAAAAAGGGGGTTTATCAAGTAGAACAAAAAGAGAACTATATCATACAGGGCATGACCAGACAGCAGAAGGATCCAATAGGAATTGTGTAAACACTCCTTGGAGTGATACACCACACAAACAATACAATTAAAATAAAACAATTAAAAACAAAAAATAGGCGCATGGAGAACTGACAGAGAACAGATATTTCATATTGAAAAAGTAATATCAAAAAAGGGCTATTATCCAAGCAAATCTTTAAAAATAACAAGGTATTTGAACAAGGTAATAATATTGTAATGGTCTTTGCACCAAGGTTATTTAACAAGGAAATGCATAATGTCAAGCTATTTGCTTGGAATCTTATTTCTAAGGAAAGGAAGGCAAAAAAATCATTAAACCAAAATTGGGAAAAATTGAAGTAGAAAAATAATAAAAAATAAAATATATATGTGTGGGATCAAAATCAGATCCAAAAACAAGCAAAAAAATTTATAGAAAAGAATCAAAAAATGGATCTAAAATTAAATAAAAAATTAAATCAAAAAAATTAAATTAAATCAAAAAAAATTTATTAAATTAAATCAAAGAAGGACCAGGTGATGGACTCATGGACTCTCATCAGTGTAACTGCCGGATATCGTGGACTCTCACAGAGGCTGAGATTCTCATAGGGACTCCTAAGGAGTCATAAAAAGCAAAAATCAAAAATCCAAAAACAAAGTTCACAGGAAACATTGCCATCCAGTATGGGTATTGAGTCCTCTGGGGTATATAGTCCCCAATTCATAAATCCATCTTGATTCCTTGCGTAATAGAAGATTACCCCTATTTCCTCCTCTTCTAGGGATTGGCACATGGTCAATGAGTCTAAATCTCAAATCATTGACTGAATGTCCCGCCTCCAAAAAATGTCTCGCCACCGGTTGATCCGCCTTGCCATTTCGTATTGCCAGTCTAATACTAGATCTATGATTGGCCATCCTGGTTTTGGCATCATCTGTCGTCTTACCAACATAGAACTTGCCACACGGGCAATTTAATAAATACACCACAAATTTCGTGGTGCAAGTGAGGAAATATCTGATGTTATAAGTTTTGTTACTTTCTGGATGATGGAAATGGGAGCCAGTAAGCATCCCACTGCAGGTCACATAGCTGATACATCGATAGCAACCCTTTTTCTTTGTCTTTAACCACGTTTGTGAACCGCCATCAGGATTAATGTCGGCCTTTACCAAAATATCTCTAAGGTTTTTGCCCCATCTGAAACCTATTCTTGGTGGTTTCCAATCTTTGAATGGTAAAGTGTTGTCTGCTTCTATTAGTTTCCATTCTTCTTTGACCATCCTGGTTAGTGTTACTACTTCAGGGGAATATGTGGTCACAAAAGTGAGTTGATTGGTGTTGTCAGACGGTATAGTATCTGCTGTGTCTCCAGTGTTTAATGCTTGAGTTTTCATATCTCGTAACTCTTTTGGTTTGTATCCCCTTTGGATAAAACGTTTTGTCATCTCATGTAATTGTTGTTCACATGTTGTTTCATCCGTGTTGTTCCTGATTACACGTTGGTATTGAGCCTTGGGGATGTTACGGATCAGGCTAGGTTGGTGGCAGCTCTTCGCATGTAACAGTGAATTGCGGTCAGTTTCTTTGCGGAATAACGTTGTTCCCAGTCTATCTTCTACTTTGAACACTCTCACGTCCAAGTAGTCCACACTGTTGTTACTAACTGTGTGTGTGAATTTAATAGGACTTGCCAATGAATTGAGGTAATTGATCCATTCCAGTAGATCGTTCTCACTCTCTCTAGCATCAAGGACAGACCAGATATGTCATTAAGAGATAATTTAACAAAAGATGAAAGAGTGGCCCTCAAATCCTTAAGTGAAGATTCTTCAATTGTGATTCGCCCTGCCGATAAGGGTGGGGCCATTGTTATCATGGATATATCATATTACAAGTCCGAGATTCTTGGACAGTTGACAGATACAAATACCTATCTACCTTTGGATAGGGATCCCACCTCCAGATTAAAGAGGAGAATTGATACAACCCTGATCAAGTACAAAAATAAGGATCTGATCACACAAGATGACTACAACTTCTTACGTCGGGAACACCCACTCATTCCCCTACTATATACCTTACCCAAGGTTCATAAAAATGCAAAACGACCACCGGGGAGACCTATTGTCTCGGCTAGAGGGTCTCTACTTCAGCCTCTAGCCCAGTTTGTGGACTTTTACTTACAACCTCTTGTTAAATCAACACCATCCTATATACATGACTCTCAGGATTTCATCACTAAGATAACCAATCTGAAGAATATCACTGACCAAGATTTATTGGTCACCTTAGACGTGTCAAGCCTATACACCGTAATCCCCCAACATGAAGGCATTATGGCAGTCACACAGGCTCTAAGAAAAGCAGTCTCTATCGGTCCCTCTGAAGAAGTACTTATTGGCTTGCTCACTCTATGCCTAACCGAGAACTATTTTTTGTTTGATACCACATTCTACAAACAAATTTCGGGAACAGCGATGGGGTCAAATGTGGCCCCATCTTTCGCCAATTTGTTCATGGCTCAACATGAGTCTGTCCGGATGAAGATTTTTGAGGACAATCGCATCAGACATTATTGTCGCTACATCGACGACCTGTTCTTAATATGGAGTGAGAGTGAGAACGATCTACTGGAATGGATCAATTACCTCAATTCATTGGCAAGTCCTATTAAATTCACACACACAGTTAGTAACAACAGTGTGGACTACTTGGACGTGAGAGTGTTCAAAGTAGACGATAGACTGGGAACAACGTTATTCCGCAAAGAAACTGACCGCAATTCACTGTTACATGCGAAGAGCTGCCACCAACCTAGCCTGATCCGTAACATCCCCAAGGCTCAATACCAACGTGTAATCAGGAACAACACGGATGAAACAACATGTGAACAACAATTACATGAGATGACAAAACATTTTATCCAAAGGGGATACAAACCAAAAGAGTTACGAGATATGAAAACTCAAGCATTAAACACTGGAGACACAGCAGATACTATACCGTCTGACAACACCAATCAACTCACTTTTGTGACCACATATTCCCCTGAAGTAGTACCACTAACCAGGATGGTCAAAGAAGAATGGAAACTAATAGAAGCAGACAACACTTTACCATTCAAAGATTGGAAACCACCAAGAATAGGTTTCAGACGGGGCAAAAACCTTAGAGATATTTTGGTAAAGGCCGACATTAATCCTGATGGCGGTTCACAAACGTGGTTAAAGACAAAGAAAAAGGGTTGCTATCGATGTATCAGCTGTGTGACCTGCAGTGGGATGCTTACTGGCTCCCATTTCCATCATCCAGAAAGTAACAAAACTTATAACATCAGATATTTCCTCACTTGCACCACGAAATTTGTGGTGTATTTATTAAATTGCCCGTGTGGCAAGTTCTATGTTGGTAAGACGACAGATGATGCCAAAACCAGGATGGCCAATCATAGATCTAGTATTAGACTGGCAATACGAAATGGCAAGGCGGATCAACCGGTGGCGAGACATTTTTTGGAGGCGGGACATTCAGTCAATGATTTGAGATTTAGACTCATTGACCATGTGCCAATCCCTAGAAGAGGAGGAAATAGGGGTAATCTTCTATTACGCAAGGAATCAAGATGGATTTATGAATTGGGGACTATATACCCCAGAGGACTCAATACCCATACTGGATGGCAATGTTTCCTGTGAACTTTGTTTTTGAATTTTTGATTTTTGCTTTTTATGACTCCTTAGTAGTCCCTATGAGAATCTCAGCCTCTGTGAGAGTCCACGATATCCGGCAGTTACACTGATGAGAGTCCATGAGTCCATCACCTGGTCCTTCTTTGATTTAATTTAATAAATTTTTTTTGATTTAATTTAATTTTTTTGATTTAATTTTTTATTTAATTTTAGATCCATTTTTTTATTCTTTTCTATAAATTTTTTTGCTTGTTTTTGGATCTGATTTTGATCCCACACATATATATTTTATTTTTTATTATTTTTCTACTTCAATTTTTCCCAATTTTGGTTTAATGATTTTTTTGCCTTCCTTTCCTTAGAAATAAGATTCCAAGCAAATAGCTTGACATTATGCATTTCCTTGTTAAATAACCTTGGTGCAAAGACCATTACAATATTATTACCTTGTTCAAATACCTTGTTATTTTTAAAGATTTGCTTGGATAATAGCCCTTTTTTGATATTACTTTTTCAATATGAAATATCTGTTCTCTGTCAGTTCTCCATGCGCCTATTTTTTGTTTTTAATTGTTTTATTTTAATTGTATTGTTTGTGTGGTGTATCACTCCAAGGAGTGTTTACACGATTCCTATTGGATCCTTCTGCTGTCTGGTCATGCCCTGTATGATATAGTTCTCTTTTTGTTCTACTTGATAAACCCCCTTTTTTTCCCTTTGGGGTGTAGCTAGACACCCGCGATTGGGGCAGTGATATGATATGTTGGGGTTAATAGGTTTCTATGCACTGATTTATATGTTTATGCACTTTCAGGTGATAGTTTTGTGACACATGCCAAATTATTTACAGTCCTCTTTTAATTTTCACACACGGGGATTATCTTTCAAACACGGGGTTTGTATGATGGAATATATAAGTGTCAATTCATGTAAGGGTCTGAGCAATAGACTCCTTTAGGTATTATATTTTAAACACACGCCCATTCGGGCTAGACACATAGCCATTGGCCAATTCTGTCTCACTGATTTATTGATGGTAAAACATATATAATACGATTGTTGATGCTATTAATAAGTGGCTTTACAAGCATAATCACGCAACATGTTTAGCTAAAAACACACTCGTGGGCACGATATTTTTACTTTTTACTTTTAGCTTTATGTACACTCTGATAATTCACTCATGGCGATCCCATAATATGATTGCTGGCATGTAGAACGATTTGAGCAAAAGGCTTTTATTTGTATTTCACAACATGGTTATTGTAATTTTATTTTTATGGTTCTGGTTACGATGAATTAGATCACTGCATATTTAACTCCGAGGCATTTACGCGTTTATACGTACGCCCATTTTGTGACATGGCACTCTGCCATTGGATAATTTTTGTTGACATTCTCAATAGCTCTCTTACAGGGCGATCGGCTACATATTATCTATAAAAGCGCATGTAACAATTAATTCAGCAGGATATGCGCTACTGTGTATTGAGATGTCTGTTTCTTTGTGGGTTATAGTTATGCCGTTGATCGCGTCCCTAGTAATTAGGGGCGGACCAGTAACAGTGTCTTTCTTTTTTTACTATAGATGTGCCGTTTACTGCGTCCCTGACAACAAGGGGCGGATTAGTAACTATAGGAATGACGTATTGGAGCTTATTGCAATTCAAGTTTGCAATCCAATGTTTGATTGGTTATATTATAATAGACGATTTTATGACTTATTTCATTTATTTAATTGATTGACAATCATATAGGATGTTTATTTCAGTTAGGGGGCATGACCACCAGCATTGGGGGCCCAAAGGGGATTTGTTTTTAAAGCATTTTTGTCGATTATGTTATAATAGTCACATGCACAATTTTGTATCATGTTTCCTTATTGGTCACTTTATGGGTGTGTTTAATTATTCAGTCTGGATTGGCTGATCCTGAGGGGAGTGTATTTGGGAGCCTATTTAAGGCTGCTTTTGTTCAGTGTTTGTTTGTCAGAGGAAGGGACTGTTGCTGTCCCGAAACGTCACAATCTACATTAAAGTTTTGGTCACTTTTTGATGAAAATCCAGTGAGTGCTTTTCTTTGCTTCTTTATCATTCACCGTACAGCACCCTGGTAGTTGTTGGACATTGGTGAGAGTGCACATACACCAATCTTTGCCTATATATATATATATATATATATATATATATATATATATACATACTCCTTACAAGAAAAATGCACTCACAGGTCTTTTTGCAGGGTGAAAAAACAAAATCTTGTTTTATTGATCCAAACCAAAAAGTGAAATGGCAACTGGTTAAAATCTAAAAAGTTCTTTATTTCTTCTATTAAAACAATTCATGGCTTCAAAATTCATAAAAAACATGGCACAGACAGTAGACACGTCTAACATGTTTCGGCCCTGGCTGGCCTTATTCATAGACACTCCTTGTCAGTCTCAGCTGTGTGGTTTTATTCCACTCTCTGTTGTTTAATTGGTTGTCTGTGCTACGCCTCCACTCTAGTATTTAACCCTTTATTGGAAACTATGTATATTCATGCTGAATGAGTGTAACTCATTATTATGGACTATATTGGTTTGTATATTGTTATTAATACTGAACCATATTAATTATATGTACACATATATATACCCAAGAACATAAACAGAATAAGTTGAAGCAATTTATTAGAATTAATTTTAGTAATTGTAATTCTTATTGTAGCTATAGTTCTTTCAGTATAGTTTAATGCATCCCTGCATAGCTATTCCTTATGACATGTATGGACTGATATAGACACGTGTCTCTACATATGTTCTATTGACATTGGATTTTATTTTTATGCATTTGTTTTGCAACTTATACTCCCTATAGCTATAAATATTGTTGCTTTAAATTTACCAGACTTACTCTGCTTCAAATTTGACATACTGTTAATATTGATATCAAATTTGACATACTGTTAAATTGAATATCGATTATTAGTAGCTTTATTCTCATATTCATGTTTAGTCTCTTTTAAATGTTAACACAGTCTACTCTGAAACGGGCCACTTATGGACTATGTATGTTGTTAGTAACATTTTTTGTTTAGAGAAGCACGCCCTAAGGTTCCCCTGGGACTTTATCGCTACTATCTATGTGTTTAACAAGATTTCTCGGACCTGATATTCTGTATATTTTACACTTTTTTTGACATTAGTGGATCTTATTTCATTCCTTGCAAAGGATTTTCATGCTATTGGTTACCAATGATTAATTAAATCCGTCTCAATATTCATGCCATTTGGCATACGTGTGTATAACTTAAAGATCCAAAATGCCTCTTTCTTGTAGAGTTCCTAAATTTTACTACCTCCCCTAGGTTTATTCCTTATGATGTCAATGATCATCCAGGTGAATGATTTAGCACTACCTCCATAATCATGGATGAAATGCTTTGATGCCCCTGTTGCTGTCCTTCCTCTCTCAATGTCATTGAGGTGCTCACGTACACGCTCTCGTGTTTCTCGCGTAGTACACCCTACATACTGTTTCTGACAAGAGGAGCAGGTTATCAAATATATTGCAAACTCTGAACGACAATTCGTGCAGAAATTGCAATCAAAAACTCTTTGTGAGTAGCTTGACTGGAAGACTTTGCCAGTTGAAGCATAGCCACAGGCTGTGCAACCATGATTGCCACATCTATAATGGCCCTTACAACTAAGCCAGCTACTACTTTTCTGTGGTTTCCTGAGAGCGCTAGGTGAGACAATGTTGCCTATCGTTAGGTTCCTTTTGGAAACAAATCGGCAACCTTTGTCTATCACGGTTTTTAGCGCTTCATCAGCCCTCAGAATTGGCAAATTTCTCTTTACAATGTCACACACCTGTTTAAATTGGTTGGTATAGTTAGTCACAAAAGTTATCTCACTCAGCTCTCTATCTGTTCTCTTTGTTTTAGGTCTCAGCAGGTCAACCCTAGGGATTTTCTGGACCTCTAGATAAGCTTTTCGTAAGGGTCCCTCTGGGTACCCCCTTGCTTTAAGCTTTTTCCAAAGCACCTGACTTTCTGCTTGATAATCAGTTTCTCTTGAACAGTTTCTTTTTAACCTAATAAACTGTCCCTTTGCCACCCCATAATTCATATGGCGTGGGTGGCAACTTTTTGCATGTAACAGGGCATTAGCAGCAATAGGTTTTACATATAAAGTAGATATTACTGTTCCATCTGTTATATTCCCTTCCAGTTCCACATCTAGGTATGGCACTTTTTTATTTTCAAAGATATGTGTGAATTGTAGACCTGCCTTATTTTGATTGAGATGTTCAACAAAGGATACACTTTCTTCCTCTGTACCTGACCAGACCATTATAAGGTAATCAATATAGCGCTTATATGCTATAATTGAGCTTCTAAATGGATTATCATCTGCATTGACGTGGGACAGCTCCCACCAACCCATATATATGTTGGCAAAAGCTGGAGCAAATTTTGCCCCCATGGCTGTCCCACGTCTCTGCAGATAATACGAACCATTGAACTCAAAGAAGTTGTGTGTCAATAGAAAGTGAAGAGTGCGCAGTATGAAACTTTTTATATTGGCATCATATTCGCTAAAGTTATCCAGCATGTATTTCACAGCCTCCAGACCTTCCTTGTGGGGTATCGCCGAATATAGGCCGACCACATCTATGGTGAGCAAACTGTAATTCGGCTCCCAAACAAAGCTATCTGTCAAATTTAACAGATGCTTGGTATCTTTGAGAAATGAGGGCAATCTCCAGATGACGGGCTGGAGTAGGGATTCAATCCAATTAGACAGGTTTTCAAATAGTGAACCTATACCGGACACAATAGGACGTCCCTTTACATTGTCCAAGGATTTATGCACCTTAGGTAGATGGTGGAAGATCGGAGTGAACGGTTCCTCCACCATCAAATATTCAAAGGTGATAGAATCTATAATACCACACTCCAGTCCGTCATCCAGTAGGTCCCTCATCTCTCTTTGGTAGATCTGGACTGGGTTCCCTCTTAACACGATGTATACCTCCTTATCCTCAAGTTGCCTTAATGCTTCCTGAACATAGAAGCTCCTGTCCATAACGACAATGGAGCCTCCTTTGTCCGAATTCTTAATTATCAGATTATCCCTTTGCTTCAAGAGTTTTAGGCCTCTCTTTTGTTTCAATGTTAGATTCTCTTTACGACTTGATTCTTGTGATTTTAATCTCACTAAATCCTCATCCACTCTTTTGTGAAATTGTTCAAGTATATTGCCCCTTTTCTGGGTAGGATAGAAATCTGACTTTGGTCTATAGCCTATGTGTGAACCTTTAGTTGTCTCCAATATACTGTTTTCTCTTTCTAGTTGATATAATGTTATGAAATCTACAGCATCATTCACCTGAAAATGATCATTCTCCACCATTCTCTCAGTAGTATTCTGTACTGATACACCCTCGTGTTCAATATTTTCTTCATTGAAAAACTTTTTTAATGTAAGTTTACGTACCAACTTATTCACATCTAACAATGTTTCAAACACATCAAAATCAACTGATGGCACAAAGTTTAATCCTAATCTTAATACTTCTAATTCTGATTCTTCTAAAGTAACAGAAGATAGATTGATTACTTTTACACCTTGTATCTGTTCTGCCTCCCCCTCCTTAGTGTGTATCTTCCTCTCTGAGCTAATGGTAGTTTTCCCTCTTGTGATGTTAGGGGTGTATGTATCACTCCTCTCCCCCTCCCCAGGCAGATGTCCTTAGGAGGGTAAACACAGCTAGATGGACGGTATTTGATATTTTTATAGTTGTGTACCCCCATTGCTTATCAGTGTTGTATTCAGTGACACACAGGCTGCAATTCCTGCTTTTTCTATATGTTTTTCATTGACCCTGACCTCTTGGGCTAAACCATTACTGCTAGACTGTCTAAGTGTTTGGAAAAGTTTTTCTATTCATATTTATAGCATGGATCCTGTGTTTCCTCCGGTAACAACATTACCCCCTCCAGGGCCTACCACCACCCTCCAGTCAGATGAGAACTCTGGGACACAGAACCTGGTGGCACAGATTGGCACAGTTACCTATACACAAGAAGATGCGGCTAGGATCCTGTTTGCACCCATCAATAGAGCTACTGGTGAGACTCCTATAAATCTGTACCATAATCTACTGAAGCTTAAGAAACGTGAGATTGATCTTTTATTACATGGCAGCTACTTATCTGAATACCATAGATTGAATCATATACCTAGGGGTTTTAGAGTCAAAAATATACCCACTATAGGTAGGGACAATCCGGAGTTCAGAAAAAAGTGGTGTTACATTTTGAATAAATGCTCCCTTGATCTGGTCTTGTTAGTCATAGAGGAGGTTACTACCATTCTGGTTAAGGTTAGGATTGAAATTCAATCCAAGGATGTGGGGGTGCGTATTCAAATGGGTGCTCGCACAGTAAAATAATTTAATTTAATTGTATAAATTTGTCAGTCCCTTTTCCCACAAACTGCTATTATAGTATGTTGAAAACTCCTTCTGTGTGCAGTGGTTAGAAAACTTCTCTCAGGAGTTACAATGTCCTCGCAATGTGGTGTTGTACTCATGCAGTAAAAAAGGGTTTATTAAGTGCTGATTCACTTAATGTGCTCACTGTGGCCTCAGCTGCGAATTATCCAATGAAAAGACTTGCTTCATTATTTTTGTGAATAAAATAAAAAAAAAAGGGTTAACTAACCCCCAGGGTAAGAGTGATAAATAACCTTAGAAACACAGAAAACAAAAAGGCTGACCGGTTTTGGCGTCTGCCTTAATCCTAGCCTGCTTACAGGCTAGGATTAAACACAGACCACACATCAGGAGGGCAGGGAGGCAGGTACAGACCACCCCACCGCAGTCGGCGGAGGATGTAGTGATCAATCTTAGCCATCATATATTAACTGCCACTGAAAGACAGACTCATAACAAGGGTCTGTCGTTTGTACCTAGCCAGCACATTTCTGAGTTAGATCTTAAACTTGATTTATACAAACTCAATAGAACTCTGAAGATTAAGGAACACTTTCAGCATCTGCCAGAAAGAGAGGAAGTACATAACCCCACACAAAGATGTAAAAAGACAAGTACTTTTGAACCTCAAAACAGCAGTGCCAGCACAAAGACCTTAATGAGACTTATTACTCAAGATATGGAATTTGAGAGCACACACAGGGCTTGGAAACACAATCTGACTGACAATGAGAGAAAGGCTATTCGATCGTTGCAAGATGACCACTCTCTAGTCATCCGCCCTGCGGATGAGGGCGGGGCCATCGTTTTGATGGACTATGCAGACTATAGGGTGGATATCTTGCAACAACTAGCTGATTCTGACAACTATCAACTACTCACATGTGACCCCACCTTTAGGTTTAAACTGGAACTAGACAACACTCTGAGACTTGGCTTTGAGCAGGGATACATATCGGATCAGATATATGACTTTTGTACTACACAACATCCCAAGATCCCCATTCTATACACAATCCCTAAAATTCATAAGACCCTGGAGCATCCACCAGGGCGACCCATCGTCTCCGCTATCCAATCACTAACACAACCTGTAGCACAGTTTATTGATATCCTACTACAGCCCACCGTGAGAAATATCCGATCATATATTCTGGATACAACAGACTTGATCCACAAGCTGGGGGGGGGTGGCTGTGGAGACTGGTGACATCCTGGTTACTTTGGATGTCAACAGTCTCTACACCATAATCCCCCACCTTGCTGGCTTAACTGCAGTCAGAGACCACTTGGTAAAAAGCACATCCTATGATGGACCCCGAGTGGAGTACCTACTGACTTTGTTGGAGTTCTGTCTAAACCGTAATTATTTCCGTTTTGAGAGTAATTTCTACCTGCAGATAGCAGGCACGGCGATGGGGTCTAATATGGTCCCATCATACGCCAATATTTACATGTCCCAATTTAAAAATAAACATTTGTGGCACACTGACATACCATCTATTATTTTTTTATGTCAGGTACATTGACGACATCTTCCTAGTGTGGCGGGGGGGGGGGGGGACAACAGGCATTACTGGACTGGTTTGACAAATTCAATGACACTGCGACACCAGTTAGGTACAAGATAACATATATCGATATACAGGTACACTTCCTGGATTTAAATATATTTATACAGGAACATACCTTGGGCACTACATTTTATAGCAAACCTACTGATCGTAATTCTTTATTGAATGCTGCTAGTTGTCACCCTCCGACATTACTCAAAGGCATCATTAAGTCACAGTTCATCAGGGTGATTCGAAATAACTCTAACAGAGCCACAGGGGTCTCGCAGTTGCAATTGATGAGGGACAAATTTCTGCAAAGAGGATATAAGGCACGAATGGTGGATGACATATTGCAGGAGGTGATGGAGTCTACCCAGGATAGCCTTATCAACAGGAGCATTGCAGGTCGTGAATCCAAAAAATTAATTATGGCCACTACGTTTGCTCCTAACACTACTGAAGCAGGAAGGGCCTTAAGACAGCATTGGCCCATGACACAATCAGACCCATGACTGGTCTTTTCTCAGGACCTTACTCCGATGATAGCATATAAGAGGGGTACCAACTTGCAGGACATCCTGGTCAAGACTGACCCAAAGAATTGCTATCAGAACAAGACATATACGAATGTCAAAGGATCATACAGGTGTTTGGGATGCACTACGTGTAATGGGCTCATCTCTACAAAAACATTCCATCATCCACATACTAATAAAGTCTTTTCCATCAAGCATTCGATCACATGCACTACCACTCACGTGGTGTATTTGCTATTTTGCCCATGTGCCCGGTTCTATGTGGGCAAAACCATAGGTACACTCCGGGAGAGGATGGCCAACCACAGGCGGGCAATTCGAATGGCACTCACGTCTGGGGAATCTGAACAGCCGGTAGCAAGACACTGTGCACAAATGGGTCACCAAGTATCTTCTATTAGATACATTCTAATTGACCATATCCCCTGCCTGGACAGGGGTGGTGACCGGGACGAGAAGCCGAGTGGATGTACTGCTTGGGTACAATTATACCGGGTGATTTAAATTCACCACCCGACTTTAAAATGCTCACCTAGGTTGGAGATACATACTTGGGGTATGTGAGATATGGGAGTTGACTCAACCCTGGGGGGCTGTGGACCAGGCCCCGTTGGGGGAAGATCTAGGGTCTCCTTTATGGGTTATATGGTACATTTGGGTCACCTTTGTGTTCCATTTGCACCATGAAGCCAACAAACCCTCCCTCAGTGGGTTACCCATTTTTCTCCTGGACCTACTTAAAGAGCCCACCCGGTTCTACATATCCACACCATCAGGCTTTCATTTTTGTGTGTACACATAGGGGGTATATGGTCAACTGGCAACATGTATCCATTCCCCTCTAGATACTAACAAAGGCAACACATTGTTGCAATCAACTAGCAAGAAATGTGTATAGATTATGTCTTAACAGTACTGATGCGAGATGTGATATAATCTGCTATATAAAAATATATTTCACATTTGTTCATAATGAAGGTTGTTGAGGAGTTGATACGATACTACAGACCTAACAGAGGAGTAGTATTTTTTTCTGTTCAATACTGTATGACCTAATATAGAAGGTTAGAATCAATAAATTTCAGCTTGTGTGCCGAGAATCGGCTATATAGTAATTCTGTGAATGTCAATTTTATATTAATGTTAGGTTAATTCCTAACTGAATAATAGCGATTTTTTTTCCACAACGCTATTACCAAAAGGAAGGTAGAAGTTCCAGCTAACTTTTTAAATTTCTTTGTTCAATATTAATTTTATGTAACTTAGGTTACAAGACCGCTCATCGTTTTTTTCAATAAGGGCTTATAGACACACTGCCTAAACTTGTAACCCAGCCCGGACACCGTAGCTGGATGCTTACGCGGGGATGTGTGCTTATGCGTTGCTATGGCAACCAACACGATCGCCGTGTATATAGCTCCTCTTGAAGTGATCGAGTGAGTCTTTTTATGAGTTGGTGTAATATATGTTATTTGTTACACATGGTTGTACACTACATTTGTGAGTATGTAATAAGAGTTGGAGGGGAACCAATAGCACTACTCAGAATGGAAAGACCTATTTACCTTTTAGTAAGCCAAAATGTGGCAGGATGTGGGTGCTGTGTAAAGAAACTAAATTGCAAATCAAAAGAAAAAGTATACACTTATAGCACTCCTAGGTCTATGACTCAAATAATATTTGTTGTGGTAACTTTAATTAAATCAAAAAACACTAATTATTCCCGAGGGAATAAATGAAATGGAAAGAAGACTTGAAATGATAGGAATATTAAAATATAACTTTTATTGGGTTTAAATAAAATAGGAAAAATTTATTAAAACCACACTTAGGTACCGACTGTAAGTTGAATCTAACCAATATCAGTGAAAAATCTTGGTGATTACCACTACTAATGACCACTACTGTAATAAATATTACAAAGGGTAAAAAAGTTGCCTTGTAATTATAATTGCACAATATTATAATGCACTATCCAGTGAATATGAAGGGTATAAATAAGTATACCTTATGTAAAGATTATATTATGGCAATTGGTTATATCCCTTATCAGAGGTATCTCCTCAATATATTGTTTTTATAATAGCACAGATAATGTTGCTATCAAATATTAGCAGATCTGCTGGAATAGCAGTTATTTAAATTAAAACTGATTTATTATAGTTTTACTAAATCAGTATATTAATTATTCTTGATGTGTTTGTTTGTGTGTTAGTAGAGATGATAATTCTTAAATAATTCAAGTAGTCTAGTTAGTTTCAATGTTCAGTGTGTTTAGTGCACTTTGGTTATGCAGCGTCAGGATAAAGTGATTTATATTGCTGGATTGGTTAAACTTCTATGATGACCAAGATATTGGGTAAACTTGAATAGAGAGCTGCAAATTAAAGCGCCATTGGTTGTCGCCTTAGAACTGATAATAGCTTTTAGATAAATACAGTAATTGACTTCTGACCATGTAGTCATATATCATATCTAAGCTTCAGTGTTAGCTGCTCGATAGTGGCCGTATGTGGCAATAATAAACAACATAAGATTGGTGTTCTTAGGTTGTACTAAGTGTTACTCACTGTACACCGTGACTATGAGATATTTGTGCGATGCCACAGTTTGTTAATTAAATTACAACTGAAGTCACCATTAATAGGTTAAGCTAAGTTTAAATTGTAGCCTCTCAGTCACTTGCCCTGTGCTGTTAAACACACAACTGTCATATATGCAAGTCAGAAGTGACATCACACCACCGGGATTCACTGTATCATATAACCGGCAAGCCTCAATGCCGCCGCGATCTGAGTTAGAATATTAGCTTGGGTTAATTATTGCATGCACTCTGAGACTCATTCATACCCCCACCTACGAGTATAAGCTATGTGGATTATGTATTAGCGCGTCTCCCTATATACGGGACATCCGCTTCCACACAACTCTAGCTGGGGATTTGTGCTGCACTTGATCAGAGTAAGGGTTAATCGGTAAGTATAACTGACCGCGGCACGTACAAGTTTGTGTTTGATATTGATATACAAAAACGTATTCATCGATTGTATGCCAGGCTGTTAGATTGTGAAGCTAAAATGCTCCGTTGTAGCCGCATTCGGTTATACCAGAGGTTATTGTTACAATGTTGATACAGTGTCAGTTAATACTACCCAAGACTTACACACTGAAGCTAGAGAAGCAAATCTGCTCTATAGGAGATAACCGCTTGGTCTAGAGATTATTACCACAAACACAGAACAGTTATTACTAACAGAGATTCACACACTGTAACTTGTGAAGCAGATCTGCTATGTAGGAGATGACCGCACAGATATAGTGGGTATTACCGAAGTGGTTTAGCACATATTAAATCATATATTAAACAGATAGTTAGATGACTACAGTAAATTTCGGTAGCCTAAGGCTGTCTAAAAACACAGGAGCTCCTAGGACTCCTCACCATTGCCCTATCGTCCCTAACATGTTTCGCCACTTAACATGGCTTTTTCAAAGGTGAACGCGCCGCTCTGTTGGCGGCTTTTTAAGGCTGTTGATAACACGCCCCCAATAGGCGTGTATAATTATTTGGACAAATGACATTTGTTTGAATTCTGATAGACAGCGAGGGTCGGTTTGAGGGTTGTTCTCATAGTTAAAGGTTCTTGCTGCAAGCTGTCATTGATTTGTTGGGTCAGATGGATACCATTTTATAAGTAAAGTTAAACTACAGTATTTGGATTGGAAATAATAATACCTCCCGATCTTAGTCAGCAAACTAAGCCTGCTAACATATTGATGTAAACATAGTGTTAAATACCATTCATCAATAATGGTGATCCACTACTGTACGATTTATTGTTGTGTATATATTCCCCATACTCAATCTATAATAGATTTAAACCATAAGAAATGATTGGATAAGCCGTAATGATACTAGTGCTATTACTAACAATGACGTGATAATTTCTGTAAAATATTTTTTGTGTGATCTAAATTGATCCTTTGTGTAAAGTTTGTAACGATGAGTGAAAGTAACACTGTTTATTAAAAAATTAATAAAAGTGTAAATATAAGGAAATTGTGTTATAGATTGTGAATATTATGCAACTATAATATTATGTAAGTGCCTGCTAGTGAGAAATTAGCTGTGTTTTAATCTAAATATAAAAAGTGACTAGATATAGGAGAGTCCCATGAATGGGGGTTTCGGTAATGGTGTCAGTGGAAACAGAGGTTAATAAGTGTTGTGAAGAAAAGGGGGGGGGCAGAGTTAAAATGTGTTATTTAATCATATTAGAAAAGTTTTGTTTATTAATCGTGAAAAATGTGTCTTAAACAAGTATTCAATTGTGAATATAGTATTGACCTCAGTATTGATTTGGTTAAGACTGCCACTATATGTTCTGAAACATAAGTTGTAAGCAACTTAATATTTTATTAGTATATTCTTGTAAATTAATACAAGAATGATTTATATTTAGTGCTGTTGCTATGCATTTAAGAGTATTAGAGTTTAGTACAGAGTATCTGAGGGAATTGTTAATTTGAACTTTCAAGAATAAGAGTAGTAGTTCTTTTTTATTTTTTTATTAAATATTACCTATAAAAAGGGAGTGAAATTATTCACTTCATTTAGTCCATTAGGTTGAACTGAGTTGAGTAGGAAAATCCATTTGCTTTCAGCTTTAAGCAAGACATTCTCTACATTACCCCCTCTTATGCCTAATTGTATTTTCTGGATCCCAAAGCATTTGAGTTCAGACTGCTTGGAATTATGTTTATTCAGGAAGTGGCGAGCTACAGATGTTATATTTTTTCCTTCTTGTAGGTCTTTAGTTGCGTTCTTGATGTTCCTCAGATGTTCCTGGAGTCTCTGTCTTATTTTTCTTGTTGTCATGCCAACGTATACCAAATTACACTTGCATTGTAAAACATATATGACTCCCTCCGTGTGACAGTTTATGTACGATTCAATTGTATGGACTTTGTCAAACCGATCAGAAATTTCTTGTTTCTTCACCATGAAGCTGCATGTGCTGCATGTGCTGCATGTGCCGCATTTGAATGAGCCTTTCCTAAAGGCTCCCGTGGTTTTTGGTCCTTGTAGGTGACTAGGACTAATGAGATCTTTAAGATTTCGGGTTCTTCTGAAACCAGTCTGCACTTTTTCTCCTACAATCTTTGAGATAATAGGATCAGAGGTCAAAATATGCCAGTTATTATCCATAATTTTGAGAATTTGAGGGCTTTTAGGATTATAGGTGGATATAAATCTGACTTGTTCATGTTTGGAGTTGATTTTCTTTTTTAACAGATCTTGTCTGGGAGTATTCTTAGCTCTATATTCAGCTTTTTTTATTACTCTTCGACTATATCCTCTTGAGATTAATCTCTCAGTTAATTCTTTGGCCCTGATTTTGTAATTCTCATCAGTAGAGCAATTGAGCCTCATCCTTAAAAATTCCCCAGTGGGGAGTGCTTTAACTGTGTTTGGAGCATGTGCACTTGTGCTGTAAAGTAAACTGTTGGAAGCAGTTTTTTTGCAATGCACATCTGTTTCCAGGGAACCTGTTGAAGTTTTTGAGATCCAAAAAATCAATCCTATGTTGGCTTGCTTCATAGGTTAGTTTGATGTTAAGTTTGTTGGAGTTTAGTTTTGCCATAAATTGATCCAATTCTGTGCGAGTGCCTTCCCATAGGAAGAGCACATCGTCTATGTACCTCATCCATAACGGGATTTTGTTTAGGTCATCTGGGTTGGCATCTGAGAACACATATTTTTGCTCCCACCAGCCAAGAAAAAGGTTGGCATAGGTTGGGGCACAGGCAGTGCCCATTGCCGTACCTCTAATTTGAAGATAAAAGCCATTCCCGAAGGTAAAGAAGTTGTGTGTTAGAATGAATTTTAACAGTTGTAGAACAAAATTATCATGAGCTGGGTCTTCCTCCGATCCCATTGATAGAAACCACTGTACAGCTTGTATACCTAAGTCATGGTTAATACAAGTATAGAGTGATTCCACATCTGCTGTCACTAGCCAAGTTGTTGGTAGAAGTTGAACCAAAACCTCAGTAGTGTCTTGTACATAGGAAGATAATTGACAAAGATAGTTTCTGAGTCTGTAATCTAAGTATCTACTCGCTTTTTCCGTCAGGCTATTGATACCCGAGACAATTGGCCATCCTGGTGGTTGTTTTTGATTCTTGTGAATTTTAGGAATTAAGTAGAATGTTGCTACTGTTGGTTCCTTCACTTTTAGATATTGGTATTCTTTGTTTGAGAGTAGATTGTCATATTTAGCCATATCTATGATATTCATGTATTCCAATAGGAATATTTTGTTAGGGTTAAAGCCTAACTTCTTATAGCAAGATGTATCTCTGAGTTGTTTGTCAATCTCTTTTTTGTACATGTTGATAGGCCACAGAACTATGTTCCCACCTTTGTCCGAATTTCGAATGATGATATCATCCCAATTTTTCATATCATTTAATGCCCTTTGTTCATTGGTTGTTAGGTTGCGTTCAGTTGGTTTGTCTGTTAGCTGTAGTATTTCATTACAGACTAAATCAGTGAACACCTGTAATTGAGGACATTGGTTTAACTTGGGCATGAAGGATGATTTGTTTGTTATCTTATCTCGCCATTTAATTTCTATCAAAGAATCAGATACTTGTTCTTGTCCGAGACTGTTATCTGCCAAAAGAGTTTCTAGTGTGGCTAGAGTATCTCTCTCTTCTTCGGTCCAATTTTGTGTTGAAATAGATTCTGCTGATTCTGGTAGAGTGGCATTTTTACTATACATCCTTTTTAATGCTATTTTTCGGACAAATAGGTGTACATCTTTGATTGTCTCAAACTTGTCCAGATATGGTGTAGGGCAAAAAGACATTCCTTTAGATAGAACTTGAATGTGGGCTTCTGAGAGGAGTTTTTGTGATAAATTTATTATTCTCAATGAGTCAATTTGATTTGAGAAAAGGGACTGGGAGCTCTTTGGTAGGGTTTCCAATTCTTTTTGTTGGTTCTGTTCGATGTTTGGCTTTTGTTTTTTCTTTTTGGTTTGCCCCCTGCCTCTTCTGGTGTGTCTCCGCTTGAAGAGGCCTCTGCTCCTAAAAAATCTTTCCTCTTGCCTCTTGTTATTCTTGTATTGCTTTCCAAGTTAGGAGTTTGTGATTCCACATCTGACTCTACAGTTTCTGATTCTTCTCCCTCCGTATCAGAAATATCACTTTGGATTAGATTAACCCTTGATTGTCGCCCTTTGTTGGTATTAGTTCTAACTTTCCATTTATAAACTTTTTGATTTGCATAGTCTGTTTTGTCCCTGCTCAATTTGCCTTGTTTCATTTGTTTAATATCATTTTCATACTTATCCAACTCCTTTTGGTATTGTTTGTATGTTTCTTCAAAATTTGAAAGAGGTTCAAATTCTTGTAATTGTTTATTTAATTCCTGAACTTTAGTTTCCAAGCAGTCATACTCCTCCTTATCATGTTTGATAAGTATTTTCATCAATTTTGTTGAGCATTCAGTTAGTGCCTCTTCCCATTCTGTATTGTGTAATGGGTTACGGAACTCAAATGCTGGAAAGAGCTGTATTCTCAGCCCTCTGGGAATTAATTTAAGTTCAATATATTTCTCAAAGAAATGATGATTCCACCATAACTTGTCTTGTTTGAACATGAATTTGTGTAATTCTTTGAGAGTTGAATTCATTTTATCTTGAATATTTGATGTATTAGTAGATGGATTTTTGAATACGTCATTTAGGTCTGTTTCTCTTTTACGTTGTCTAGATTGTCTGTCTTGTTCCCATTTTGATGACATAGTGATAGAAGAGATTTAATTGTACCAATCTTTAATTCTTTTGTGTGTGCTCTATTGGTGAGTATGTACTTTATGCACCCAGTTTGCACTATAATTGTTTAGATCGCACAACGGATCATTACACTATCTATATGTAGTGGGACCTGCACTCCAAGGAAGGATGTGTAGGTTAATGTGGATTCATTACATTAAGGTATAATTTGAGATATTGAGTGTTGTAAAATTGTTTATTTGACATTCACACACCGGATGTGCTGTGTCTAACAGCACTTCCGTTTTTTCAAATTACCTGGAACGCATGGCTTGCGTTCCAGCACAATGCTGTGGTGATTAGGATCACTGATTATACACAGGTACTACTTGTTAACTTTTGATTTTATTGTGTGTGTGTATATTTTGTATATTTGCACCCAGACGGATGTCCTGAGGAGGGTAAACACAGCTAGATGGACGGTATATTTTATATATATATATATATATATATATATATATATATATATATATATATATATCTATAAACCTCGTTTGATGTTGAAAAGTTCAGTGTGTGCGGATCTATTTCTTCATTATTAATACTTCTGTTCCTGACACCTTGGCTATCTTTGAGAAAGTGTGAGTGCGAATACCCCAGCAACTTGTTATATATATATATATATATAAATATATATATATATATATATATATATATATATATATACTGTATATATATATATATATATATAAAAATACATTTTTGGCAATGTATATGTATTTATCTCAATGTTAAAGCCATTTGCCAGCCTGTTTTTTTTTCTTACACCCGAGAGCTCATATCTTTGAGCCCTTATAACTTTCTTATGCAATATTGTTTTTAAATATTTTTTTATTGGACAGTGTTAATGAGTGTAACTGTACTGTGTAATGTATTTTTTAAGTGTTTCGTAAAACAGTTAACCACAGCTCTGAGATCGTGATTTAGCTCAACTTGTAATATCAGCACAATGAAGAAGGCTCGCAAAAAGATGATATCGCTTGCGCAAAACCATTTGCGCCTTACTTGCAGTCTAGCCCTCTATGTTTATTTATATCTTAGCACTGGAGATTCAGAACTTTTTGAAGCTAAGGAAATTGGGGAACTTGTCCTCACATAAAACCCCCCGGTGGTGTGACTTGGTGAGCCTGGCATGCAGCAGTGCTATCTTGCCAGTCACTGCACTTTATTTTATGTCAGGGTCTGACTAGAAGAGAATCATCTACTATCTTACTCAAGTTCTCTCAAAGATCTTGGAAGATCATTTCCACAGTCTCGAAACAATCCAGGCAGATTCCACTAAGAGGGCTGTTGTGTCTACTAAAGGTTTCACGGATGTACTCGCCCAGAAGATGGATGCTCATGTCCCCCCCCTCTGTTTTATTCCAGAGGTCACACAGAGCAAGATCATTGATGAAGCAGCAGAGCAGCAAAGGTCTGCAAATAGCACATTAATTTTGAGAAGAAGCCTATCACATCTTGAGTTAATGGACACAAGGGCTCTGGCCTATGTCAATTGTTGCAAAGAAAGTTTACTCTGGAACAAGGCTTCTTTGGTGATTTATTGGATTGGCCATCTACACAGGAGCTATATCACCACTGTTTTGGTATGACAGTGGTTTAACTCCTCACTGCTTTGCAGGATTTTTCTTCTTTTGAAAACAGTACTCTTATTGGTGTGACGACTGGAGTGGGGTAAAAGAGCTGAGACGTGTTTATTTGTCTACTATAACCACTATGATTAACCCTGTATATTCTTAGGACTTACTGACAGATACTTATTTCTCCAGTGATAATTTTAAATATATGAGAGACTTGGAGAACTTCTCTATGAAGATTTGTTTATCTGATATTTGACGTTCCTCATTTTATCTTGCTTTATTGCTGACTGGAAAATGTATCTGCGCTGATAAGTATATCTTAGACAATAGTAAACTTCAATTTTCTTAAGTTTGCTGTACTTTATAATTATCTTTATATCCCTTTGTAGCTCATTAAGCCTGTTCGTAGAGCTAAATAATTGTAGACCTACATAATAATGTATATTGAACTGCATGAAGTTTGCATAATAAGACCATTTTCTTTACATTATGCCTAATCTCTCTTACTAGTATACACGAATAGGCTCATGGCTGTGCCTATCATATTAATATATATACTCTTAGCATCTCATTATTCAGATGGTAGATATCTATTTGCTCTCTCTAGTTAGTTGTGCATCATGTTAGTTTAAAGGGGCAGTAAACACCAAGACCTTCAAGAGCTTTGAAATTAGCATATGAGCCTGCCTAGGTTTAGCTTTCAACTAAGAATACCAAGAGAACAAAGCAAATTTGCTAATAAAAGTAAATTAGAAAGTGGTTTAATATTGCATGCCCTATCTGAATCATAAAAGTTTAATTTGGATTTTACTATCCGTTTAAATATCTAATCCTGATTAAACTTTGCAGAAATTACTATACAGGGAGTGCAGAATTATTAGGCAAATGAGTATTTTGACCACATCATCCTCTTTATGCATGGTGTCTTACTCCAAGCTGTATAGGCTCGAAAGCCTACTACCAATTAAGCATATTAGGTGATGTGCATCTCTGTAATGAGAAGGGGTGTGGTCTAATGACATCAACACCCTATATCAGGTGTGCATAATTATTAGGCAACTTCCTTTCCTTTGGCAAAATGGGTCAAAAGAAGGACTTGACAGGCTCAGAAAAGTCAAAAATAGTGAGATATCTTGCAGAGGGATGCAGCACTCTTAAAATTGCAAAGCTTCTGAAGCGTAATCATCGAACAATCAAGCGTTTCATTCAAAATAGTCAACAGGGTCGCAAGAAGCGTGTGGAAAAACCAAGACGCAAAATAACTGCCCATGAACTGAGAAAAGTCAATCGTGCAGCTGCCAAGATGCCACTTGCCACCAGTTTGGCCATATTTCAGAGCTGCAACATCACTGGAGTGCCCAAAAGCACAAGGTGTGCAATACTCAGAGACATGGCCAAGGTAAGAAAGGCTGAAAGACGACCACCACTGAACAAGACACACAAGCTGAAACGTCAAGACTGGGCCAATAAATATCTCAAGACTGATTTTTCTAAGGTTTTATGGACTGATGAATTGAGAGTGAGTCTTGATGGGCCAGATGGATGGGCCCGTGGCTGGATTGGTAAAGGGCAGAGAGCTCCAGTCCGACTCAGACGCCAGCAAGGTGGAGGTGGAGTACTGGTTTGGGCTGGTATCATCAAAGATGAGCTTGTGGGGCCTTTTCGGGTTGAGGATGGAGTCAAGCTCAACTCCCAGTCCTACTGCCAGTTTCTGGAAGACACCTTCTTCAAGCAGTGGTACAGGAAGAAGTCTGCATCCTTCAAGAAAAACATGATTTTCATGCAGGACAATGCTCCATCACACGCGTCCAAGTACTCCACAGCATGGCTGGCAAGAAAGGGTATAAAAGAAGAAAATCTAATGACATGGCCTCCTTGTTCACCTGATCTGAACCCCATTGAGATCCTGTGGTCCATCATCAAATGTGAGATTTACAAGGAGGGAAAACAGTACACCTCTCTGAACAGTGTCTGGGAGGCTGTGGTTGCTGCTGCTACTGATTTGTTTTTGTTTTGTTTTTGAATGTCAGAAATGTATATTTTGAATGTTGAGATGTTATATTGGTTTCACTGGTAAAAATAAATAATTGAAATGGAATATATTTGTTTTTTGTTAAGTTGCCTAATAATTATGCACAGTAATAGTCACCTGCACACATAGATATCCCCCTAAAATAGCTAAAACTAAAAACAAACTAAAAACTACTTCCAAAACTATTCAGCTTTGATATTAATGAGTTTTTTGGGTTCATTGAGAACATGGTTGTTGTTCAATAATAAAATTAATCCTCAAAAATACAACTTGCCTAATAATTCTGCACTCCCTGTACATATATATATATATATATATATATATATATAGATAGATACATATATATATATATATATATATATATATATATATATGTATCTATCTATATATATATATATATATATATATATATATATATATATATAAATAAAACCCTATATTTTTCACCATTTTTTCACCATTTTATCATCAATATTTGTTCACATTTTTGTTCATCAATTGTTATATAATTTTTGTTCATCAATTGTTATATTATTGCTACACAGATTTGTCACATTTTCCCACATTGTGCATCTTCACTTCTGAGCAATCAGTATACATCCACCTTCCAGATACATGTGTTTATGAGTTGTATATACACCCAAGCATTCCAAGAGTCTGCACTTCCAACCAGCAAGTCTCTATAGATCATTAGAATTTCATTGTATTGTATGTCAAGATCTTATTGTTTAATTTCATGGATCCATGAGCAGTTTTTATTATATATTATATTGTAATTTTATTGTATTTTAATATTGTTATTGTGGTATTGCACTTTTCCTTTGCACCTTAGAGTGTGAATAAATACTTAAGCCCACTCTTATAGATAATTTTCTCCGTCAGTCTAGTCCTCAGCCTTTGGGGCTATACGCATTACCTTCTTATTCTGATTTTGTTGGGGCTAGTTAGGGAGCCCACTGTGTACAGCTTGAGGACCCACTTTAGCGCTTGGTCACTACTATTTCAATCCTTTTGCTGCTAGTGTAACAGCTATGCGTATGTCTGCTGCATCTGTCTCTCTGACAATTGGCTGTGTCTGTGTATGCTCAGGCTGATGCGGTTCAATGATGTTATCCGCAATCTCCCATACTGAAAGCATGGTGCACAGGTGTTACCTATATGATTAAGATGTGTAGTTACTGCTTTTTGATCGGTACATACTAGGTCATGCTGGTATATATGGGAGGGTCTTGGGTGTTCACTGTATGTCTGTTTGGCTTCCATTGAGAAAGGCTCCTGCGAGAGCTGAAACGCGTGGTATTTAGCCTTTCCTTGCTGAATAAAGGCGATTGAGGAGATCCTGTGTCTGCCTGCTTTTTTGGATATCCCAGTATTTACGGCTGCCAGCCTTGGGTAACATCCAGTGACCGTGTGTACATATTTTCTTCAGAGCACCAGGTGATTGAACTGTTGGATTGTGCCGTGTCCCTGCATCTATATATATATATATAAGCTTATTTGTGTTTGAACCTTGACTTGTGGGTTCCAAAAGAAGGCCATTGACATAAATAGTGTCCATAGGTTATTTTATTTCATGAATATTCAGACTTATGTCAAATCTACCAAAATAATTTTGCTGATAATACACAAAAAAATCCACAATGTGCGGATATAAATGTGTTGTTGTTTTTTTAAATAATAAACTGTAGGTTTTCTTTATTTTTCTAAGAAGCAAATATTTAACTATTACTTTAATCTAACTGTAATTAGCAGTATAATATGAAAACATTCCACTTTAGGTGTAAAATAAAAATAAATTGCCAAACAGATGGCACAAATTCCTTTTTATCTTCTAAAATCCATGCAGCAAATAAGCATTTGCTCTTACAAACATCCTATTTACGTTAGTGAGAAAGAGCAAACAATCAATCAGCTATGCTGCAGGTGCCAAAGTTAGCAGTTTATGTAATTACGGATGGATATCTCCTAATCCCTGTAGCACTCACACTGTCATTCAAACATCCCGTCAGCCTATCTATCCTGATTATCAGAAGCAAATTTCCATTAGCCCTGAGTAAGGCAACACTAGGGGTCACAGTAAGAAAGTGCATTCCCAGCTGCTAGATTGGTTTGGCATGTTGATGGCATACGTGTGTCACCAAGGAAGCTAGTATTGATATCAAACAAAACACACTGCAACCAAAACCTGAACAAAACACATTTAAAAGCATTAGAATACAACATAAATATAGACCTCAGCTTCATCTCTTGGAACTAGGTTAATTTTTGATTACTGAAATTATTAACCATTTGATGCCTAGAGGGGATATTCTCATTACTACTTCTCCATCTGTTATTCCAGGAGAATAGTGCATCTGGTCCCTTATGTCCACAGCAGGACAGCATTTCCTGGCAATGTTTTCTCTGTATCTGACTTCTTGAATGTCACAGACTGATGACTCCAGGAATATGATGTGTCCTGATGGGATTCATTAATATGTGGGGGATCAAACAGCTATCAGCAATTTGAATTATAATGATTTAATATTTCCCATAAGATTGCATAAAAGGGATGGATGTTTTTACATTATATATGCTTTTCTATTAATTATTAGTTATGATTATGCAGGTATTTCTTAGCATAAAGAAATGTCTATGCTAAACAATGTTATTAAATGCATGCAACCACATAAACAGTTCTGCATTTATTTGCTTAGGTATTTTTACATGGCCATGCGTTTTATGATTTTTATTGACATCTGAAATTCAAAATACTGTTGACCTGAAAAATTAGTAGCTTGACGAAGTAGAATGAGAAATAGTATAATTTATCCACAAATCAAGGTAAGTTAAATTTAAGCCATTATTTAAAGTAATTTTACACAAGGAACGAAACAAATAAACTGTTAATTTTTAAAAAACAGAATTTATGCTTACCTGATAAATTACTTTCTCCAACGGTGTGTCCGGTCCACGGCGTCATCCTTACTTGTGGGATATTCTCTTCCCCAACAGGAAATGGCAAAGAGTCCCAGCAAAGCTGGTCACATGATCCCTCCTAGGCTCCGCCCACCCCAGTCATTCGACCGACGGACAGGAGGAAATATATATAGGAGAAACCATATGATACCGTGGTGACTGTAGTTAGAGAAAATAATTCATCAGACCTGATTAAAAAAAAACCAGGGCGGGCCGTGGACCGGACACACCGTTGGAGAAAGTAATTTATCAGGTAAGCATAAATTCTGTTTTCTCCAACATTGGTGTGTCCGGTCCACGGCGTCATCCTTACTTGTGGGAACCAATACCAAAGCTTTAGGACACGGATGAAGGGAGGGAGCAAATCAGGTCACCTAAACGGAAGGAACCACAGCTTGCAAAACCTTTCTCCCAAAAATAGCCTCCGAAGAAGCAAAAGTATCAAATTTGTAAAATTTGGCAAAAGTGTGCAGTGAAGACCAAGTCGCTGCCTTACATATCTGGTCAACAGAAGCCTCGTTCTTGAAGGCCCATGTGGAAGCCACAGCCCTAGTGGAGTGAGCTGTGATTCTTTCAGGAGGCTGCCGTCCGGCAGTCTCATAAGCCAATCGGATGATGCTTTTAAGCCAAAAGGAAAGAGAGGTAGAAGTCGCATTTTGACCTCTCCTTTTACCAGAATAAACAACAAACAAGGAAGATGTTTGTCTGAAATCTTTAGTAGCCTCTAAATAGAACTTTAGAGCACGGACAACGTCCAAATTGTGTAACAAACGTTCCTTCTTTGAAACTGGATTCGGACACAAAGAAGGTACAACTATCTCCTGGTTAATATTTTTGTTAGAAACAACTTTAGGAAGAAAACCAGGCTTAGTACGCAAAACCACCTTATCTGCATGGAACACCAGATAAGGAGGAGAACACTGCAGAGCAGATAATTCTGAAACTCTTCTAGCAGAAGAAATTGCAACCAAAAACAAAACTTTCCAAGATAGTAACTTAATATCTATGGAATGTAAAGGTTCAAACGGAACCCCTTGAAGAACTGAAAGAACTAAATTTAGACTCCAGGGAGGAGTCAAAGGTCTGTAAACAGGCTTGATCCTAACCAGAGCCTGAACAAATGCTTGAACATCTGGCACAGCTGCCAGTCTTTTGTGTAGTAAGACAGATAAAGCAGAGATCTGTCCCTTTAGAGAACTTGCAGATAATCCTTTCTCCAAACCTTCTTGAAGAAAGGAGAGAATCTTAGGAATTTTTATCTTATTCCATGGGAATCCTTTGGATTCACACCAACAGATATATTTTTTCCATATTTTATGGTAAATTTTTCTAGTTACAGGTTTTCTGGCCTGAACCAGAGTATCTATCACCGAATCTGAAAACCCACGCTTTGATAGGATCAAGCGTTCAATCTCCAAGCCGTCAGTTGGAGGGATACCAGATTTGGGTGTTCGAATGGACCTTGAACAAGAAGGTCCTGTCTCAAAGGTAGCTTCCATGGTGGAGCCGATGACATATTCACCAGGTCTGAATACCAAGTCCTGCGTGGCCACGCAGGAGCTATCAAGATCACCGAGGCCCTCTCCTGATTGATCCTGGCTACCAGCCTGGGAATGAGAGGAAACGGTGGGAATACGTAAGCTAGGTTGAAAGTCCAAGGAGCTACTAGTGCATCTACTAGAGTCGCCTTGGGATCCCTGGATCTGGACCCGTAGCAAGGAACCTTGAAGTTCTGACGAGACGCCATCAGATCCATGTCTGGAATGCCCCATAATTGAGTTATTTGTGCAAAGATTTCCGGATGGAGTTCCCACTCCCCCGGATGAAATGTCTGACGACTCAGAAAATCCGCTTCCCAATTTTCCACTCCTGGGATGTGGATTGCAGACAAGTGGCAGGAGTGATCCTCCGCCCATTGAATTATTTTGGTCACTTCTTTCATCGCCAGGGAACTCTTTGTTCCCCCTTGATGATTGATATACGCAACAGTCGTCATGTTGTCTGATTGGAACCTTATGAATTTGGCCTTTGCTAGTTGAGGCCAAGCTCTGAGAGCATTGAATATCGCTCTCAGTTCCAGAATGTTTATCGGGAGAAGAGACTCTTCCCGAGACCATAGACCCTGAGCTTTCAGGGATTCCCAGACCGCACCCCAGCCCACTAGACTGGCGTCGGTCTTGACAATGACCCACTCTGGCCTGCGGAAGCTCATTCCCTGGGACAGATGGTCCAGGGTCAGCCACCAATGGAGTGAATCTCTGGTCTTTTGATCTACTTGAATCATTGGAGACAAGTCTGTATAATCCCCATTCCACTGTTTGAGCATGCACAGTTGTAATGGTCTTAGATGAATTCGTGCAAAAGGAACTATGTCCATTGTGGCAACCATCAATCCTATTACTTCCATGCACTGCGCTATGGAAGGACGAGGAACAGAATGAAGCACTTGACAAGAGCTTAGAAGTTTTGATTTTCTGACCTCTGTCAGAAAAATCCTCATTTCTAAGGAATCTATTATTGTTCCCAAGAAGGGAACTCTTGTTGACGGGGACAGAGAACTCTTTTCTTTGTTCACCTTCCATCCGTGAGATGTGAGAAAGGCTAAAACGATGTCCGTATGAGCCTTTGCCTTTGACAGGGACGACGCTTGTATTAGAATGTCGTCCAAGTAAGGTACTACTGCAATGCCCCTTGGTCTTAAAACCGCTAGAAGGGACCCTAGCACCTTTGTGAAAATCCTTGGAGCAGTGGCTAATCCGAATGGAAGAGCCACAAACTGGTAATGTTTGTCCAGAAAAGCGAACCTTAGGAACTGATGATGTTCCTTGTGGATAGGGATATGTAGGTACGCATCCTTTAGATCCACGGTAGTCATAAATTGACTTTCCTGGATGGTGGGTAGAATCGTTCGAATAGTTTCCATTTTGAACGATGGTACCCTGAGAAATTTGTTTAGGATCTTCAAATCCAAAATTGGTCTGAACATTCCCTCTTTTTTGGGAACTACGAACAGATTGGAATAAAATCCCATTCCTTGTTCCTTTATTGGAACTGGGTGTATCACTCCCATCTTTAACAGGTCTTCTACACAATGTAAGAATGCCTGTCTCTTTATTTGGTTTGAGGATAAGTGAGACTTGTGGAACCTTCCCCTTGGGGGTAGTTCCATGAATTCCAGGAGATAACCTTGAGAAACTATTTCTAGCGCCCAAGGATCCTGAACATCTCTTGCCCAAGCCTGAGCAAAGAGAGAGAGTCTGCCCCCCACCAGATCCGGTCCCGGATCGGGGGCTACTCCTTCATGCTGTCTTGTTAGCAGTGGCAGGCTTCTTGGCCTGCTTACCCTTGTTCCAGCCTTGCATTGGTTTCCAGGCTGGTTTGGGTTGTGAGGCATTACCCTCTTGCTTAGAGGATGCAGAATTAGAGGCTGGTCCATTTCTGCGAAAGGGACGAAAATTAGGCTTATTTTTAGCCTTAAAAGACCTATCCTGTGGAAGGGCGTGGCCCTTTCCCCCAGTGATGTCTGAAATAATCTCTTTCAAATCAGGTCCAAATAAAGTTTTACCTTTGAAAGGAATGTTAAGTAATTTTGTCTTGGATGACACATCCGCTGACCAAGACTTTAGCCAAAGCGCTCTGCGCGCCACAATAGCAAACCCTGAATTTTTCGCCGTTAATTTTGCTAATTGCAAAGCGGCATCTAAAATAAAAGAGTTAGCCAATTTAAGTGCGTGAACTCTGTCCATAACCTCCTCATATGGAGTTTCTCTACTGAGCGACTTTTCTAGTTCCTCGAACCAGAACCACGCTGCCGTAGTGACAGGAACAATGCATGAAATTGGTTGTAGAAGGTAGCCTTGCTGTACAAAAATCTTTTTAAGCAAACCTTCCAATTTTTTATCCATAGGATCTTTGAAAGCACAACTATCTTCGATAGGAATAGTAGTGCGTTTGTTTAGAGTAGAAACTGCCCCCTCGACCTTGGGGACTGACTGCCATAAGTCCTTTCTGGGGTCGACCATAGGAAATAATTTCTTAAATATAGGGGGAGGAACAAAAGGTATGCCGGGCTTTTCTCACTCTTTATTTACTATGTCCGCCACCCGCTTGGGTATAGGAAAAGCGTCGGGGGGCACCGGAACCTCTAGGAACCTGTCCATCTTGCATAATTTCTCTGGAATGACCAAATTGTCACAATCATCCAGAGTAGATAACACCTCCTTAAGCAGTGCACGGAGATGTTCTAATTTAAATTTAAATGTCACAACATCAGGTTCAGCTTGATGAGAAATTTTTCCTGAATCTGAAATTTCTCCCTCAGACAAAACCTCCCTCATGGCCCCTTCAGATTGGTGTGAGGGTATGACAGAACAATTATCATCAGCGTCCTCTTGCTCTTCAGTGTTTAAAACAGAGCAATCGCGCTTTCTCTTATAAGTAGGCATTTTGGATAAAAGATTTGCTATGGAGTTATCCATTACAGCCGTTAATTGTTGCATGGTAATAAGTATTGGCGCACTAGATGTACTAGGGGCCTCCTGCATGGGCAAAACTGGTGTAGACACAGTAGGAGATGATGTAGTATCATGTTTACTCCCCTCATTTGAGGAATCATCTTGGGCAATATCATTATTTGTGGCAGTACTGTCCTTACTTTGTTTGGACGCTATGGCACAATTATCACATAAATTTAAATGGGGAGACACATTTGCTTTCATACATATAGAACATAGCTTATCTGAAGGTACAGACATGTTAAACAGGCTTAAACTTGTCAATAATGCACAAAAAACGTTTTAAAATAAAACCGTTACTGTCACTTTAAATTTCAAACAGAAAACACTTTATTACTGAATATGTGAAAAAGTATGAAGGAATTGTTCAAAAATCACCAAATTTTCACCACAGTGTCTTAAAGCCTTAAAAGTATTGCACACCAAATTTCAGAGCTTTAACCCTTAAAATAACGGAACCGGAGCCGTTTTTCAATTTAACCCCTATACAGTCCCAGATACAGTCTTTGCTAAGACCCAACCAAGCCCTGAGGGGAATACGATACCAAATGACGCCTTCTAAAAGCTTTTTCAGAGATTCTTAGATCCTCACACATGCATCTGCATGCCCTGCTCTCAAAAAACAACTGCGCATTAATGGCGCGAAAATGAGGCTCAGTCTATGACTAGAAAGGCCCCCTGACTGAAAAAGGTGTCCAATACAGTGCCTGCCGTTTTATAAACGTTCCCCAAGATTATAAATGTCAATTGTTAGCCTAAATTTGAATAATATGCACAAATAAAGCAAACGATTTAGCCCATAAAAATGTCTACCAGTTTTTTAGCCCATAATAAGCCCTTTATTCTGTTTGTTTTTGACTAAGAAAATGGCTTACCGGTCCCCATGAGGGGAAATGACAGCCTTCCAGCATTACACAGTCTTGTTAGAAATATGGCTAGTCATACCTTAAGCAGAAGAGTCTGCTAACTGTTTCCCCCAACTGAAGTTACTTATCTCAACAGTCCTATGTGGAAACAGCAATCGATTTTAGTTACTGTCTGCTAAAATCATCTTCCTCTTACAAACAGAAATCTTCATCCTTTTCTGTTTCAGAGTAAATAGTACATACCAGCACTATTTTAAAATAACAAACACTTGATAGAAGAATAAAAACTACATTTAAACACCAAAAAACTCTTAACCATCTCCGTGGAGATGTTGCCTGTGCAACGGCAAAGAGAATGACTGGGGTGGGCGGAGCCTAGGAGGGATCATGTGACCAGCTTTGCTGGGACTCTTTGCCATTTCCTGTTGGGGAAGAGAATATCCCACAAGTAAGGATGACGCCGTGGACCGGACACACCAATGTTGGAGAAAGTTCATTTAAACTCCTCTTGTGAATGTTAAGTGATGCCAATAAACATGTGTGCAAATTTTTCACTGGGGTATTGCAAGCACCTTTGCTTTAGTTATCATTGAGAATAATACTGTTGATTATTTTTTTGTGTGTTGCTATTTAATTGTTGTGAACAACATGTTTAATTCTGTAAGCACTTTACCTAAAGAAACTTTTGTAGTTAAGATGCACTGTAGTTATACAATGTATCTATAGTAATTATGAAGTAGCATATGTGGGTGTTGAATTTAGCCTTGTTAAAATTGTATAAAATTTTTGAGCTAGATCAAGCTTGAGTAGCTGTATGTTCAGTGAACGAGTGTATGGTAATGACGTATTAACCTGCTGTATGATTTGATTGGCTACTAGAGGAAACTCAAATCACTTAGAATGTGATGTGGAACCACTTGTAATTTAGCTCTGATGAAATGCCTGCAGGCATAAAATGCGTCAGCTGGTAGTGCCTGTGTGCTGTGCCCGAGTGTTTTTACTTTGTGTATTTCTCTAATAAAATGGACGTTTTAACTAAAGTCTTCCTTCTTGCATCTATCCATGATGGTGGACGTAACTGCTAACATTGGAAGTTAATTATTTAAAGTAGACAATGAGACTAGTAAGTTATACTATATTTTAAAATTGTATGTGGAATAAAAAAGACCTTGTACATGAAATAAAAAAGACCAACAATGTGCAAGTATACATACAATACATAAAATATATATTGGCCTAGATTCAATAAAACATTTTCATAAAACTGCAAAATTCAAATAAATTTGTACCAGCAGCTCCATTATGTTCCATGGAGCTGTATTAGTGTGGCTGTCAAAATACCGGCATCACAAAAATGCCTTTAAAGCCTTGCAAAACAAACTAATTAAAATGGGAAAATACCTCATCTATAAAGCATTCCACTCTATCGTGCACAAAAGAACATTTTAAAAAAGTAAAAGAAGAATGAAAAAATAAAAACAACAAATTCATAAGGTTTGAAATAGCTGGCTCAAGAGACACTTCACATGGGGCAATATAGTCTCTTTGAATGTCACATGCTAGAATAAACTTTGGGGGAAAAACCTTAACCACACCTCTAGAATGCCTCAGAAAACTCAGGAACAGCTGCTTTTCCATGTCTGTGAGGTTTCTGAGATGCCTCTCGTTCTATCCAGAACGACTAATTTACCTAATAAAACATATACAAATATTTTATAATTACAAACATTTGCATAACCCATTTTACTTTTGTTCCATAGAATCAAACCTGGGTCTTTAGCTTGCTGGGTTGTTGCTTTACTTGTGTGCCACTTCCTGCCTTAACCCTTTAAGTGCTAAACACTTTCCCACCTGGGTGCTAAACTGTTTAAAGGCTTTTTTATATTTTTTTAAATATTTTTTTAACTTTTTTTTTTTTAGATCCCCAAGACTTACACTGTTGCAAAGGTTAGGCGATTGCCTTTCCAACAGTGGGTCTTGGGGATCTGTAGCGGCTTAGATACCTTAGATACAGGCTTCTACGCAGCATGCCCCCTTTTCATATACTTAACATTGTTATTTTTAAATAAAGTTGCGCAGTGACATCATCACGTCATTGCGCGTGACGTCACCACTTATAACGTGAAGCCCCGGTGATGCCTGTCACTATACATGCCGATTGCTGGGTTAGGAGTGGGTGGGAGCCCCCAGATCTCCCTCAAGTTGGGAGAGTGCTAGCGACGGCTCTGAGCCATCATTAGCACTGAAAGGGTTAAGCTTAAAACTTATTGATGCTAAAATGTCTCTTGTTTTAAATACTTTTTGAATCCACCTATCTACAGCTGCAGGTCATCAGCAATCACCCACAGCCTAAATGAACCCAAATCTTCCTCTAGTCTTCTCCCGGTTATTGAGCTTGTCTCTGGGTGTGTTGAATCTTCCCTGCCTTCTGTGTATGACTTATTTTGTCTGACATTACTGAACACGGGGCATTGTAAACACAAGTTATGAAGCAACAGTATAAAGACCGCTTCTCCATAACCTGTCTGCCTACTCTGAGGACGCGGACAGAAATCGACAGAAATCAACCCGATTGAATACGATTGGGTTGATTGACACCCCCTGCTAGCAGCCGTTTGGCTATGAATCTGCAGGAGGCGGCAATGCACCAGCAGTTCACAAGAATGAGGGCCAACTCGCCCTGTTTCCGTGCAATACCGTTGCTCCTTAACTGGTTCGCCTGCTCTGAGTGGCGGACAGCAATTAACCTGATCAAATATGATTGGGTTGATTGACACCCCCTGCTAGCGGCCGATTGGCTGCAAATCTGCAGGGGGTGGCAGTGCACCAGCAGTTCACAAGAACTGCTGGTGCAATGATAAATGCAGAGAGCGTATGCAGTCGGGATTTATCGATGGCAGCGGACATGATCTAACAATATCGGATCATGTCCACTTGCTATATCATAAATATGCCCGCGGACATGATCCGCTATATCGGATCATGTCCGCTCGTACAATCATAAATATGCCCCCATGTGTTTGCCTACTAATTTTGTACTGCTGGTGTCAGATCTGGATTTGACCTTGTTTCCTGTTCCTGCTTTAATAATTTTTCCTGTGAGACCTTCCATCTGACGTTGACTAGCAGCCAGGAGTTAGGGAGAGTTTCCTGGATCATTGGTGGTCCGAGTGTCAAGGTTTTATCCCTGCTTTGTTTGCCATTTTACTCAACTCTCTGCTGACTCTGGTGCATACTGTGTGATGCTGCTCATTTCCTGCACTTCCTTTTATGGCCAGACTGGTGTACATCATCAGTGTGAGACAGGATTCAGTCTCAGAATTGTGATGTCATCACTTATTTAAAGGGCCTCTGTTCAGTATGCTTTGACCTTGCATTGTCTCAGACCTGTTTGTGAGAGCTCCTGTGTATTACCTGCCTGTCTGACATCCCTCCTGGTTCCTGATCCCTTGCTTGTTCCTGACTCTGCTGTTCTCCTTGTTCTTGATTCCAGCTTGTCTGACTACTCGCTTTGGCTCCTGACTCTTCTCATCTGACTATTTGCTTTGGCTCCTGACTCGGCTTGTCTGACTACCAGCTCTGGTTTTGATTCCTGGCTTGTTATTTGTCTTGTGTACTTTTTATTATTGTTTGCTATTAATAAAGGTATGATTATTTTTGCACTTCTCGTCTCAGTCTGATTCCTGGCACCCTGACACCGAGATTATAAATGGCCACATGGACCCAGGAGAGCTAACATGGACTGTGACCTATCAAGGACAACTATTGCAGCTCAACTCCTGAATATGGACACCAAACTCTCAGCCATCACTGACTTATTGCAAATGCTGGTACATAATCTTGCTCCTGCTCCGGTTCCTGTATCTGTATCACTGCCTTATCCAGCTCCTGCCGCTGCTGCCAAGGAACCATACACTTTTTCCAAGATTCTGCTAAATCTCAATAGTGTCAAAATTTTCTCAACCAGTGCAGCTGCTACGTGCACTATAGAACTTACCCATCTTCTTTTGTTGCACCTCACAGAAAGGTTACTTTTATCATCTCCCTTCTCAAAGATCAGGCATTGGCTCCGGTTTTGCCTTTGCTTGAGAAAAATGTCAGCCTTCTACACAATGCTGACAAATTCATGGCAGCCTTAACTGCAGTAGGGTCTCTACTTGATTTGAGGCAGGGTACCCACTCTGTAGCCCAATTTGCTATCACCTTTCGTACCCTAGCGGCTAAGACTGACTGGAACCCTGGGGCTTTAAAAGTTGCTTTTCAGAACGTCTTATCAGACAAGATAAAAGATGAGTTGGTGTTCTATGATGTTCTTGATTAGCTGGATGACTTCATTGATCTGTGCATTACGCTTGATGTCTGACACTTTGAACAACAGTAAAAAAGAGACAGGAGTAGGAAAGACATTTTGACTAGTCCACCTATTCGTCTTATTCCTCCTGCTAAGCTCTCTTCTCCACCCCAGAGTAGCCCATGGAAATAGTAGATATTAAGTTGGCTGAAAGGTTCCAACAGAGGAGGTTCGGTTTGTGTTTATATTGTGGGCAGAGTGGACACTTACTAAGTACTTGCCCCATTTAGCTGGGAAACTTCAGGACTGTGCTGTGTGAAGGAGCCTCACTAGGTGCTAGATTACAAGTGGCACTCTAAAGTTAGTGTGGGTCATGATACGCAATAAATTGAGTGTGTATTGCAAACTGAAAGTAAACTGGTTTGCTCGAGAGCAAATATAATTTGCGCTCATCAGGTTAGCATAACTTAAGACCTAGGGGGAGATTTATCATCGGTCTGTCCGACATGATCCGCTCAGCGCTGTCGGCATTTATCATTGCACAAGCGGTTCTTGTGAACTGCTTGTGCAATGCCGGCCCCTGCAGATTTTCAGCCAATTGGCCGCTAGCAGGGGGTGTCAATCAACCCAATCGTATTTGATCAGGTTAATTGCTGTCCGCCGCTCAGAGCAGGCGGACCAGTTAAGGAGCCGCAGTATTGCATGGAAACAGGGCGAGTTGGCCCCATTTGTGGCATAGTAAATCGGGCCCCCTAGAGTAAAGTGTAAGGGGGGAAAAAAGTGGACCAAACACAACATAAGTACATTAAAATAAAGTGTTACACTCACATATACAGTTTATGATAAAAATTACTCATATCAATATTAATAAATATTTTTATAAGGGTTAAAATGTATATGCTATATGACAAGTTGTTTGACGGGCAAAGGCTATAATGAATATATATATATATATATATATATATATATATATATATATATATATATATATATATATTAATTATATATATATATGCGTGTGTGTGTTTGTGTTTTTATATTTATGTAAGTATATCTATCTATATATATCTATATATATATATATATATACATACAGTATATATATATATATATATATATATATACACACACACTTGTATATACATATATTAGAGCTCTTTCATTTTAATAATTTCTAAATATTTAATATATTTTACTATGCATTTAATATAAATATTTTACACTTCAAAGTACTTCACTTAGAAGAAAATGTTCTATGTATTTAATATATATATATATATATATATATATATATATATATATACACATGTATATGTTTGTTTTTTTAATATTTATTTTGTATTGGTAATCCAGTTTAGGGTACAAAAGAAAAAGAAGGAAATATTAACACAGTTTTTACATACATGGGGAGCTAATACAACTCGAGCTTTAGCTTAATGTATTTTATAAGGTCAGACATGGATGGCTTAGTTATACTTAAGAAAAAGAAAAACTTATACATACATACTTGTACATAAAGCAAATATCTGTCGTGTTTCAATAAAAGCCACCGAACATAAAAGTAAACATCATATAGCTTATCATTGACAAAAAGCCAGTCTCATTCAAGCTATTATTTCTTTATAAACCGTGTATTGTCTTATTAATCCTAATGGATACCATTTTCTATTTTCTTAATGAATACTTCTTTGTTAGTAAGGACAAACAGTCCAACAGAACAGAAAAAAAGAAAAAAGCCACAGGGATTTGTATAGGTATAAAGCTTCATACCTAACTAATATCGACCTTAATTAATAATAAATAATATAGAGGGTATATATCATCATCCAAGTTCTAATCTACTTATACGTGCACATTAACAGTGTGGTCTGCAATTTAATAATAGACATATTCTCTTCAAGAGATATTTATAGTATGTATGTAGCAAGTTTTAATTTTACCTTAAAACACCAAAAACAAAACTTTTTTCTTTTTCCTTTCCTTTCCCCCTTTTATTATATATTATACTAGTACTAAAGCCCGTGTACACGGGCCATTTTTTTCAGAACAGCGGTCCCACCCCTTGCTCTCTCCCCCCTTTCTTTTGCTCTCTCTTCCCCCCTCTCTTTTGCTTTCTTTCCCCCCTCTCTTTTGCTTTCTCTCCCCCCTCTCCTTTGTTCTCTCTCTCCCCTCTTTTGCTCTCTCTCTCCCCTCTTTTGCTCTCTCTCTCCCCTCTTTGGCTCTCTCCATCCTTTCTTTTGCTCTCTCTCCCCCCTCTTTGGCTCTCCCCCCCCCTTTGGCTCTCCCCCCCCTCTTTGGCTCCCCCCCCTCTTTGGCTCTCCCCCCCCTCTTTGGCTCTCTCCCCTCTTTTGCTCTCTCTCCTCTTTGGCTCTCTCTCTCCCCTCTTTGGCTCCCCCCCCCTTTGGCTCTCTCTCCCCCCTCTTTGGCTCTCTCTCCCCCCTCTTTGGCTCTATCTCCTCTTTGGCTCTCTCTCTCCCCCCTCTTTGGCTCCCCCCTCCCCTTTGGCTCCCCCCTCCCCTTTGGCTCCCCCCATCTTTGGCTCTCCCCCCCCTCTTTTGCTCTCCCCTCCCCTCTTTGGCTCTCTCCCCCCTCTTTTGTTCTCTCCCCCCTCTTTGGCGCTCTCCCCCCTCTTTGGCTCTCCCCCCCCCTCTTTGGCTCTCCCCCCCCTCTTTGGCTCTGCCCCCCCCTCTTTGGCTCTCTCTCCCCCCTCTTTGTCTCTCTCTTTGGCTCTCTTTCCTCTTTGGCTCTCTCTCTCCCCCCTCTTTGGCTCTCCCCCCCTTTAGCTCTCTCCCCCCCCCCTTTGGCTCTCTCCCCCCCCCCCTCTTTGGCTCTCTCTCCCCCCTCTTTGGCTCTCTCTCCCCCCTCTTTGGCTCTCTCTCCTTTTTGGCTCTTTTTCCTCTTTGGCTCTCTCTCTCCCCCCTCTTTGGCTCTCTCCCCCTTCTCTTTGGCTCTCCCCCCCTTCTCTTTGGCTCTCTTCCCCCCCTTCTCTTTGGCTCTCTCCCCCCCCCTTCTCTTTGGCTCTCTGCCCCCCCCCCTTCTCTTTGGCTCTCTGCCCCCCCCTTCTCTTTTGGCTCTCTGCCCCCCCCTTCTCTTTGGCTCTCTGCCCCCCCCTTCTCTTTGGCTCTCTGCCCCCCCCCCTTCTCTTTGGCTCTCTGCCCCACCCCCTTCTCTTTGGCTCTCTGCCCCCCCCCCTTCTCTTTGGCTCTCTGCCCCCCCTTCTCTTTGGCTCTCTGCCCCCCCCTTCTCTTTGGCTCTCTGCCCCCCCCTTCTCTTTGGCTCTCTGCCCCCCCTTCTCTTTGGCTCTCTGCCCCCCCTTCTCTTTGGCTCTCTGCCCCCCCCTTCTCTTTGGCTCTCTGCCCCCCCCCTTCTCTTTGGCTCTCTGCCCCCCCCTTCTCTTTGGCTCTCTGCCCCCCCTTCTCTTTGGCTCTCTGCCCCCCCCCTTCTCTTTGGCTCTCTGCCCCCCCTTCTCTTTGGCTCTCTGCCCCCCCCTTCTCTTTGGCTCTCTGCCCCCCCTTCTCTTTGGCTCTCTGCCCCCCCCTTCTCTTTGGCTCTCTGCCCCCCCCTTCTCTTTGGCTCTCTGCCCCCCCCTTCTCTTTGGCTCTCTGCCCCCCCCCCTTCTCTTTGGCTCTCTGCCCCCCCCCCTTCTCTTTGGCTCTCTGCCCCCACCTTCTCTTTGGCTCTCTGCCCCCCCCTTCTCTTTGGCTCTCTGTGCCCCCCCTTCTCTTTGGCTCTCTGCCCCCCCTTCTCTTTGGCTCTCTGCCCCCCCCTTCTCTTTGGCTCTCTGCCCCCCCCTTCTCTTTGGCTCTCTGCCCCCCCCTTCTCTTTGGCTCTCTCTCTCCCCCCTCTTTGGCTCTCTCCCCCTTCTCTTTGGCTCTCTTCCCCCCCCCTTCTCTTTGGCTCTCTCCCCCCCCTTCTCTTTGGCTCTCTGCCCCCCCCCCCTTCTCTTTGGCTCTCTGCCCCCCCCTTCTCTTTTGGCTCTCTGCCCCCCCCTTCTCTTTGGCTCTCTGCCCCCCCCTTCTCTTTGGCTCTCTGCCCCCCCCCTTCTCTTTGGCTCTCTGCCCCACCCCCTTCTCTTTGGCTCTCTGCCCCCCCCCCTTCTCTTTGGCTCTCTGCCCCCCCCTTCTCTTTGGCTCTCTGCCCCCCCCTTCTCTTTGGCTCTCTGCCCCCCCCCTTCTCTTTGGCTCTCTGCCCCCCCTTCTCTTTGGCTCTCTGCCCCCCCTTCTCTTTGGCTCTCTGCCCCCCCCTTCTCTTTGGCTCTCTGCCCCCCCCCTTCTCTTTGGCTCTCTGCCCCCCCTTCTCTTTGGCTCTCTGCCCCCCCCCCTTCTCTTTGGCTCTCTGCCCCCCCTTCTCTTTGGCTCTCTGCCCCCCCCTTCTCTTTGGCTCTCTGCCCCCCCTTCTCTTTGGCTCTCTGCCCCCCCCTTCTCTTTGGCTCTCTGCCCCCCCCCTTCTCTTTGGCTCTCTGCCCCCCCCTTCTCTTTGGCTCTCTGCCCCCCCCCTTCTCTTTGGCTCTCTGCCCCCCCCCCCTTCTCTTTGGCTCTCTGCCCCCACCTTCTCTTTGGCTCTCTGCCCCCCCCTTCTCTTTGGCTCTCTGTGCCCCCCCTTCTCTTTGGCTCTCTGCCCCCCCTTCTCTTTGGCTCTCTGCCCCCCCCTTCTCTTTGGCTCTCTGCCCCCCCCTTCTCTTTGGCTCTCTGCCCCCCCCTTCTCTTTGGCTCTCTGCCCCCCCCTTCTCTTTGGCTCTCTGCCCCCCCCCTCCTGCTCCCTCTCTGGCTCTGTCTTCGCGGGACCCCGCCCGGCCACGCCCCATCACGGCAACACCCGCCCGGCCACGCCCCTCGCGACGCCTGGCCACGCCCCTTGCGACGCCCGGCCACGCCCCTCGCGACGCTCCCGTCGGCCACAAACAGCTGTGAGGTCTGGGGAGCGCGTTGCCGCTTCTCACGCAGCAGACCTCACAGCTGTTGAGTACCTCGGGCTCCCAATCTGTCAGCTGTCAGCTATGCCGAGGTGCGCGAGAATAGAATCTAAGGCCAAGTGTTTGTCTGTACTGCGCATGACGGCTTCAGACAAACACTTGTCTTTTATAATATAGGATTATATTTTATTGCAACAGAGAAAGAATACAAAATGGGGCTACCTTTAGGTTCAGAATGATATTTTAATATAGTCCAAAAAAGTCCAACGGGTTGTGGAGGGAAGAGAAAAAAAAAAGGGGAGTTGAGACGGGGGCCCTCCCCCCCCCTCTCCCTCCTCTCCCCCTCCCTTCCCCCTCCACCCCTCACCTCCGCCCAGTTGACCCTTTCCCTTTTTTCAAAAGAGACGTAGGCTGCATTTATGTGTTATTTCTATATGTTTTAATAAAGTCTAATCATTTGCGTGCAAATCTGGGTTGCTGGTTTTCTCCATTATTAGCACTATCAAGCTGTTCTATTATACATTGTGAATGTAATAGATAGGGTAGGTTATTGATCGTTGGTTCTCTCTTAGATTTCCAATTTTTCAAAATAAGATATCTTCCTCCCAAGATTACTGTGTTAACAAAGTCGGCATTACAAACGTTATCTCTTGAATCCAGTAAAAAAACAATGTGTTGTAATTGGAGAACTATTTGGGCAGTGAGCACCCTATTCAACCAGTATTGCGTACGTTGCCAAAATTGTTGTATTTTAGAGCATCTCCAAAACATGTGGACCAGGTCGGCATCAGAGAAACTACATCGTGGACATAGATTTAAAGAATTGCGGAACCATCTATTTAAACTAGCAGGGGGTATATATACGCGACTTAGGACTTTAAAATGTGATTCCCGCCACGATGCAGATAAAGTAGCCTGTTCAACCGCAGGTATACTATGTTTCACTTTATACACATCCAGCGTTGGAATGGCTTTGGACCAGATGTCCAACATATTAATTTCACCAGATTCTGATAGCACGATCTTATACCAGTAACTAATGGAGTGTTTACCTATTTTATAGAGGGCTAGTCCCATTTTTATGGCTGGATGTATCCATTCTCTAACAGGGTCGATAATTATTTCACTATACCAATGCCGTACTTGTAAATATCCATAAAAGTCTGTATTTTTAAGCTGGGAATGGTTTCTAAGATATGCAAATGTAGTATGTACCGCTACATTTTCAGGATCTCTAAGATGAGATAAATTCGTAAGGCCCAGAGAAGCCCATCTATTAAATAATTTGTTGTCAATACTGGGGATAAAACATGGATTCCTTGTGATGGGTAATAGCTCCGAAATCAAGGGATTATCTTTTAAACTAGCCCGTATAAACTGCCAGGCCTTAATAATATGGAATATTGTAAATTTTCTCTTAATCTTACTCGGGATAACTTTACTAGGACAATGGAGTAGGGCAATTAAAGATAATCGGTAGACTAATTTTTGTTCCACTTCTAAAGAGACCACATGACTCCCACCAGTGAGCCAATCCATAGCTACCTTTGCAAGGCAGATTTTGTTATACGTGGAATAAATGGGGCGTGCTAGACCCCCAAATTATCTTAATTGCGCTAGTTTATGAAACGCTATAAGTTTTCTACCCACACCCCAAATAAATGACCTAATGCAGCTATCCAGGAATTTAAGATCCGTTTTTGATAGGAGAATAGGAATGTTTTGCATTGCATATAGCAATTTAGGTAATATAGTCATCTTAATTAAGTTGATTTTTGCCGTAGTTGATAAAGGTAGGCTAGCTTTGGTTTTCATTAAAAGCGGAGGATTATTCAAACTGTACCAATCCAGGGGATTTGTGCTAATTTTGATACCTAAATATGTTATAAAGTGATCTGCAACTTTAAAAGGAGGAACAAAGTCTGACTGTGGCGCAATTTTGTTTTAAGTCGGCAGGTATATTTTTTAATTTCTCCTCTGATCACAGCTTTAGCTGATTCCCAGAAGATCTCTTTTTTGTGACTATTGGAAATATTTTATATAGCATATTCATGCCAAATAGCAATAATAAGTTTTCTGAATTCTAAGTTATTAACTAGGTATCATGGAAAGGAGTAACTTCTAGCTGGTTCAAATTTGTTGTTACCCCACATTAACTCCAATGAAAAAGGGGGGTGGTCGGAGATAGTAAAATCTCCTATCTGGGCTTTGACATCAGTACCAAATAATCTATCTGAGCCTAGAAAAAAAATTGATACGTGAAAACGATCAGTATTGTTTGTACTCATAAGAAAATGCCCGGGTATTAGGGTAGATGTGCCGCCATATATCCCTAATCTTGAGTGTGTTACAAAAAGATTTGAGGATTCTTGATGCCTTTTGAGAAATTTGAATACTTTTTTGTTTAGTAGTTTGTAGTCTATCGATGTCATTAACGACCATGTTAAAATCGCCAGCTACTACCAAATTGGAATTCACATGATCAAACACTTTGACCTTCAGTTTTTCCCAGAAAGTCTCCTCAGTATTATTTGGGCCGTATACATTACAGACAGTAAAAATATAAGAGCCCAATTTTATTTTTAAAATAATATAGCGTTCTCCAGGATCTAACTCCTGTAAAATAATTTGGTATTCTAGCCCTTTTCTAAATAGTATAGCAATGTGAAGAGCAAGGAGTGAAAATAACTTCTCCCACCCAATAGACTTTCAGTTTATTGTGTTCTATTTCTGAAAGGTGAGTTTCTTGCAAAATAATTAAATCAGCCTTACTTTTATTAAGTTGTGTTAAAATTCGCTTTCTTTTGATCGGGCTGGTGATCCCTCCCACATTCCACGATATAATCTTTAACCTTGACATTTTATTTTAAAAGGACCACCAGGGGAGAGAAAAAAAAAAGGAGGAAGCAACGAACAGAACCTTCCCATCTTCCTCCGCCCAACCCGCTAGCGTACATAACTTTAAAAATGAAGTTGCTTTCAAACATAGCAACTTCCACTTTACACCAAATACTATGTGTGCAATTATTTGCAGTGAACCTTATTTTCGTAGAAAACTGTAAAAAAAGGAAAGCGAGGAAAGATAAGATAGCCTTCTTTATGTCTATTATCTAGTGTCAATCTTTATACTTATCTGTGAAGGTCTTGGCCTCTTGAGGTGTACCTAGCATAATTATTTCATCATCAATAAGAAGTTTAATCTTGGCCGGGTAGATTAGTCTAGCAGAGAGGCCTAAGTTAATAAGTGTAGTACAAAATGGTGCCATTGCCTGGCCTAGCCTAGCAAATCCCTGCAAGGGTTAAAAGTTGAGCAACAAGTCCCACTTTCCTGCATATAGTTTGGCTTTTATAACTCAGACTACAAGACACACTTGTATACTTGAACCACAAACATGTCGCCAAAAAAACAGTCTAAAAAGGGCAATGGCACAAAGCATAAAAGCAATAAAACACCCTCTGTAAATAATTTTTTCAAAGCTATTGAAGCTAAATCATCAGTTATTGCTGCTGCAGAGGAACAGGATCAGACTTCATCTGAATCTGAAACACATACCATCGCAGATTCCATTACTGTGCCTAAAGCTTTATTTGAATCTATTCCATCCAAAAAAGACTTTTCCAACTTAGTATCTCAAGTTAGAGAATGTATTAAAGAAGAGATCAATGACTTGAAGAAAGAAATTACAGACTTGGGTCTTAGAGTGGAAGCTGTTGAAACCACCCAAGATACCGACTCTCTTGCAATCACAGACCTACATAATATCATCAGTTGACAAAGCTCTACGATTCAAGATCTTGAAGATAAGATTGACAACGCAGAAAACAGATCCAGAAGGCACAATATTAGGATCAGAGGTGTCCCAGAGACCATAACTCCTCCGGATTTAGAGCAATACTTACAGGTTCTCTATAATTTCCTTAAAAAATCTGAAATGCCACTTAAAATGGAAATTGACAGAGTTCACAGAACTCTTCGACCAAAGCCGTCAGACACACAGCCTCCCAGAGATGTTATAGCCCGCATCACGAATTATCACATCAAAGAAGACATTATGAAACTCGCCAGGGAACAGCAACCTATTAAGTTTGAAAATGTAGATCTTCAAATATTTGCAGACCTATCACAAAGAACCCTTATTAAAAGAAGAGAGCTTAAACCTTTAACTTCACTACTGCGGAAACAGAACATTCCATATAGATGGGGTTTTCCATTTCAACTAATAATTGTTTACAAGGGTAGACGCCTTATCTGCCTTTCACAGAGTGACATTGCCAAAATCTGCAAAGAATTGGACATCCAAATCCCAGAGGTAGAAGGAATCCATTTGGCTCTTAAGGGCCGACCTGCAGGAATAGGCAACACTTCTTTACCACAGAGAAAAGAATGGCAACTAGCTTCACAGAGGAAGACAAGAAGAAACACACTGGTGAATCTTGCTACATTCCCTGGAAAAGGGTGAAGGTCCTCCAAGTAGTCTCCCAAATATTTTGTCTGAGTTCTTGTTATAATTCAATTTTCAGAAATTACCCTCATGCAGGTGGGGTATGTGGTTATTTGTATAGTGACAATGTCACATATGTTTATAGGCCTGATCAATCAAAAATTACAGGTAACAGTATAAGGTTAATCTGATGCCTTCAGTACATCGGAAGATAGTTATAGATACTTATTGCAATGTTCTAGTTATAGGTTAATACATTGGTTAATTATCTGATTGTTAAAATATTCTTAGTCAGTTAGGATAATTCCTACTTTCTAATATATTGTATATTGTTTTGTTTTCTTTTACCTTTATTTTTGTTCGGTTGTTTTGTCTCTATGTAATTACAGGACCGGTTGCTCAGAGTTCGCCTTGAAGAGCCATAGAAACTCAGGTAGCTATAGGAGAGACGGATGTATAATTCATGCCTAGCGAGAGTAAACCTAATTCTCAGGTACTGAATATTATCACACAAAATACCAAAGGTTTAAATTGTCCCATAAAACATAGATTAGCCTTATTGGACCTACATAGGAAGGGAGGACATATACTCATGCTCCAAGAGACTCATTTTAAATCTAAACACACTCCTAATTTTCTTTCATCATATTATCCCCAACATTTCCATAGCACTCATTCATAAAAAAAAAATTAATGGAATTTTGCATATTAATACATAAATCTGTACCCTTTACAAAAACTCATATTGAAAAGGATAAGGAGGGGAGATTCATATGCCTCACAGGCCTCCTATATGGTAAACCCATAACTTTAGTGAATTTCTATGCACCAAATAGGAATCAACACAAGTTCATCACTACCGTTACTAACACCATTTTAGAACAGTATAAAGGCCCTCTAGTGATGGCTGGAGATCTGAATGTTCCACTTGAACCCATGCTAGATTGCACCAATCCAGACCCAAGAGTAAAAATACCACACTTAGAATCCATTTGGAAAAACCTTAAACTGCTGAGTCTTCACGATACATGAAGATATTTAAACCAACAAAAAAAGACTTCACCTTTTTTTCTAATCCCCAGAAAAGTTACTCTAGATTAGATTATATTTTTGTGGATCACCTAGCGCTTTCCTTCATAAAAGAAGCAAAAATAATACACTCCACATGGTCAGATCACTCTCTAGTCTCATGTAGATTAATTTGGACCTCTGCTCCTCTTAGAGCTTACCAATGGAGACTTGATGAGTCCCTATTCAAGGGGAAGAAACGGATTAGAGAGTTGTCGAAGTTACTTAAATCTTATTTTTTAATAAATAACACACCTGACATTCACACCACGACCTTATGGGAAGCCCACAAATGCACCATCAGGGGCAAATTTCTTAAATTAAAGGCTCAATTAATAAAACAGAACAGAGAAGCACACACAAAACTAGCTAAAGAGATCTCAGAGTTAGACCTCTCACACAAGATATCTCCTGGGGACACTCAAATACTTGAAAATTTGAATATTAAAAGAAACCCATTTTAACAAGGCTTTACAAATCATCACCCAAGAACAATTATTGTCTTTCAATCAGACCTTCTACCAAGAAGGCAACAAATCTGGTAGGTGGCTAGCTAGAGCCCTTAAAAAAAAACAACGGTCCACATACATACATTCAATTAAAAACACAGCGGGCAAAAACAAAGAAGACACATTAACTATAACATCTGAATTTAAGACATTTTATCACAAACTATATAATTTATTCCCCAACAGAGACGCCAACTTACACGCCCGCAAATGTCACCAGTACCTAGACCAAGTAATTTTGCCACAGGTTAAACCTGAACAAAAGAAAGCTCTAACCCAGCCCATATCCATTAAAGAGGTATAAGATGCTCTAAAGCTCCTAAACTCAATAAGGCTCCTGGCCTAGATGGCTTTACAGGCCTTTATTATAAAACAATTGCAAAGCTCCTAGCACCTCACCTAACTAATCTCTTTAATTCAATTTCAGACATCTCACCTTTTCCAGACCCCATGCTTCAGGCTCATATTCCAGTTTTGGAAAAACCAGGGAAGACCCCAGATAAACCGGCTAATTTCCGCCCAATATCTCTACTTAATATTGATCTAAAAGTTTATGCCAAAATCCTAGCCAATCGTATAAGTAAACTACTTCCACAACTAATACATCAAGACCAGGTTGGCTTCATGCCAAATAGGGAAGCCAAAGATAATACAAAATGGTGCCATTGCCTTCCGTTTATTTGCAGTTTGAAAGGAGAAATCCTGGAACAATAAAATTCACATGTATAGGTTCATAGAGATATTATTTTACAAAAAAATAATCATATATATAGAAATATATATTTATAAATAAACAGAACATTTTCTTCTAACTGATGAACATTGGAATGTAAAATATTATGTACGGATTTAGCACATTTTTTTTGTGTTTTTTTTTTTAAAGCGTGCTTTAGTGAAGTCTAAGGGGAGAAGAAGTTAACATGGTTGCGATATCAAGGACATGAAGTTAGTGCGCACCAGGTTTCACAAGTGGGAAAAAAATGTAGCTTGCCACTTGTAAGCTGGTCTCAAGTCAGAAGGAAAAAAATCGCCTGGAAGATATATATTACCCATTGTATTTCGCTTCCAAGATAACCTTATTAAAACTAAAGCACTTATTGATACTGGGGCTGCAGGTAACTTTATGGATCTCTATTTTGCCTCTTTCCTGAGTATAACATGCTGTTATAAAGCACTTCATGTCTGTATCTCTACTGTTTCTGGGTAGTCACTGGACAATGGATTTATCAAGAAGGAAACAGGTTCTCTATAAGTATGTGTTGGGGTACTTCATTCTGAATTCTTGATTTTTGATATTATCGCTGCTCATTATTTACCAGTAATCTTTGGCCTATCCTGGCTGCCATTCCACAGCCCCTCATTCCAGTGGTCTAATGGAGAACTAACTGCTTTGGTGTGTTGATTGTTTGGGATGTTGTATTCAAACAATCAGGAACCCCTGAACCTATTCTACTTCTACTGGACTAGAAAAACCTTCTTTACTTGCAATTCAGCTAGACATCTGAATGCTAGACAAGCCTGCTGGGCATTATCTTTTACCAGCTTCTACTATGTAGAGACTGATGCTCTTTCCAGACAATTCCTTCTTAATACAGATGATTCACTACTCTCTTTAACACTGAATGTTTGTTAGTGTATGTAGCAATCTGCAGCAGACAGTGTTGCAATTTTTACATTGCCACTCCTCTATACAAAAGTAGCTATAAGGCTTGCTCTTCCTTCTTTCTTTTTGATACAAGTTACTTTTCGATACATAAGTAGCTATTATGTTTTGACTATAAGATTAGTCACTTTCTATTTCACAAACCACTTATTTATCCTCAGGAAACTGTACACGACTTTAACACTCTTTATACACTTTTTTGTTATATTGTATTAAGCTTCCTAAGCACGTATTCTTGTAATAATTGATTACCATTGATAACCACTGCTAAAAAATTTTTTTTTTAATCTCTATCTGGGTATGGTCAGACATACTGCCAGACACTGTATGTAACTTAAATAATGTTACACTTGTTTACATAATACATCTCTACACCGCACTTAAGCCATTCTTCCTGTGAAGACGGTGCTCCTATCTTGTATATCTATAAGAAGAGTTACTTTACTGGGCTCATGATTGTCCTTTTTTTCTGGACACTCTGGTTTTAAGAGAACTATTTGGACTCTCTTACAGCATGTCTGGTGGCCATCCTTGAGACGGATGTGAAGGATTATATTGCTGCCTGTGATACATGTATCACTAACAAGATTATGAATGTCCAATGGGTTTACTGCAACGTCTTACTGTTTCTTTATGCCCTTGGTCACACATAGCCATGGACTTTGTAACTGATCTACCACCATCTGTTGGTAATACTAACTGACAAAGTGTAAGAGGCATTCTGTTGCACAGAATTGGGGTTCCACCTTGCTTTGTACTTACCCCTGTATTTACAAGCACAAACACATTTTTATGCCAGCACCTGAACTGATTGATGTTTTCTTTTGCTGTACCGGTAATACTAACCTATTGGTTATAGTAAACCATTTTTCTAAAATGGCTCATTTTGTGGCTCTTCTGAAATTACTGACTGCTAAACAACTGGTTACCACTTTCCTACAACACTTTGGTTGTTTGCATAGAATCCCTGATAACATTGTCTCCGACAGGGATCCCAGTTTGTATCACATGTTGGGGCGAGCCTTTTGTGGATTACTCGGCATCTCTCTTTCTCTCTGCACTGCTTTTCATCTACCAACTAATGGACAGACTGAGCTGCTACTACTTTCCAAACTTTCCCATAGCACCCAATGAAATTCTTCTCTGAAGGCCTTACCATACCTGGCAGCTCTTGGTTATCAACCTAAAACATTTCCAACTTTTCCACTGGTTCTAAATTTGTGACTGGAAAAAAGCAGTACACCCCCCCCCCCCCCCCCCCCCCACACACACACACACACACTGCTATAGATAAAAGGAAGCATCCTTCTTGGTGGAATCCTATTGTTTAACAGGATAAAAATAAAAATTAAAAAACAAGTAAGAATAAAATATTTAACAAAGGGTGACAACTCATTTTAACAATTTATGTAACCCTGTTTAAATTAAATTAGCCTAACAAAACATACCAGAAATATAATACTTGTGGCAGAAAGTATTCTATATAGATTTCCTAAATTGTCACGTGTTGTTTATCCAACAATACTCTCTCTATTTTATTTGTGGCTCAAAGAAACAATAGAGCAGTATAACATAATGAGGATATTGGTTGCTGCAAGGTGACCATTGATAATAGGATGATCTCTTGATAGTCATAAGGACATGTCCCTTTATTTGTTGTGGTAGACTACAGAGGACTACACCCTGTATTATTTATACTATGTGCATTGGGCTCTATAAGGTTATTACTTCTGCCAGTAAGACTCTAAAAAGTCATCTAGTAGGCAGCTGATTCTCATCCAGTTTATTAAATGATCTACTGCATTCCAAAGGGACAAATGACCCTTCCCCAGCATCATAAAAGTCATGTGACTATTTATTTAAACAAAAAAAAGTGGGATTGTCAAATTAAGTGGTATTCTAAAACTCATTAGCTAAAACTTTCTGGTGTTGCAAATAGTTACCTCTTGTTTCATAGAGGTACATGTAAGCCAATTTGTGAAAAGACAGAATCCTATGTTTCTTAAAGTAGTTTGGGGTCTAAGATGGGGTTTCCACAAGCAACATTTAAGCACACTGTTGACACTTACTTATTTACTACATTATAATAACAGCATGTATAAGCAGTCACAGAGGTTCAAAGTATAAAGTCTGTGACATACTGCAAGCAATGCGGTGCGAGGCGAAGCAGATGCTTAAATCCTATTGGCTGTTCAAATCAGCCAATAGGATTTAAGCAGAGCTCATCCTTTTGGCTGATTTAATTGTTCAGTCAATAGGAATGCAACAGTACCCCAATATAAAAGGGGTACCTTGCATTCAAGCCTCAGTGTGTGGGACGACCGTACAAAGAGGATCCTCCACACTTGATGGCTCTGCGGTCACAGGTCCTGTTCCGCAGTCACCTACGCACCGCCTTTGTCCTGGATGAAGAAAGAAGAGGTCCCCACACTGGATGAAGATGTCGCTGCCTGGAAGAAAACCTTCACCGTCTGGAAGAACACCTTCTCTGTCAGACTTCAGGAATGGTGAGTACCTATTCGGGGGTTAGACTTAGGTTTTTTTTTTTTCATAGATGATGATAGATAGATAGATGAGAGGCTTCCGGTGAGACGCACACACTTGCATCCGGTGCGTAAAGCTCTGCAACGAGGCATGAGCGACTAGAACCATCTCTCCTTACACGCAGCTACACTCCTGTTGGCGGTTGTTTGCAAACCGACTGCCTGAGGAGGAGGATAGTGGTATCCGGCTGCAGACGGCGGCCTCTACATTGCCAGTATTATCAGGTGTCTCTGATACCGGCAGCATACAGCTTACGGGAACTGCCCTGACATTCAGATAGCAAAGTGCTTAGGCGTCCCTGGCCTGAAGCAGCCCAAATCTGGGTAAAAGCAGGAGACCTTGCAGCATGACCCAGGAAAAGCCTTTCTCCTTAACAAACAGCGCTATCTGGAGGAAACTTTCTACAGCAGGTGTCGGCACCCCCTGGTGAGGTGTCCGGAGCGGAGTGGTGCTATATGAAAAGACTCCTAACAGCGGGCTTCCACGAAGAGCGGCCAGGGAGGCTAAACGACCACTGACTGCAAGATAAATGCAAGTATAGTGTGCATGGCACACAGTGTGCGCGGCACATGATTCAAGTTGTATTTTTTTTCTCTTTGGCAACAATTTGCTTATTGATATAAGGCACTGATATTATGCCTGGAGGCAAAAAAAATTTGATGGGGTGGAGAGCCTGAAAGCTGACATTTTATAATATTATACATATAAAATAGCATAATACTTCTTCCTGCTTGTTATTATCTGGAAGAGAGCCACAGTAACTTTTTTTTTTTTTAACAATAATTTTTATTGGTTTACATACATTATTAACATAACAACAATTGACAGATTCAATTTGTAACTTGCAATACACTCCTGGGTTTACAATTAGCATGAATCTCCCCTGCTAACAGGAGATGTATTTAATTTGAAAATTGCTCCCATTACTTATCTTAGCATAGTCTGTTTCCATTATGTATAGGGAGTGTTATTCCTTTATGAAGTAAGTTCTGCATTTCTGTCCAGGATGTGTAGGAAACCATTGTAGGCCATATAGCATTAGTGATGATAGAAATAACAAAAAGTAAACTTATAAAACTGTGTAAATAATTCAACAAGTTCTGTCTAGGCTGAGTTAGCCTGTGTGGCATGTTCTGTGTGTAGTTTAAAGGGTAAGTTTTAGTGGAAAAACTCGACGCTGGTTTGGGTTCTGTCTTGGGTATATTTGGTGTGGGGTGGTCCCCTGTTTTGGCGCTGTACTATATCATTTACATCCGCTTATGAGTGTTTACGCTTTATACTGTGGGCACTAGTTAGCTGGGCCTGGTGTGTTCACCATTTCTTCCCAATATAATTTCATATCTAAAAACATGGCTAATTGGTTTCTTCTGTAATAACCATATTGTTCTAGCGGGATTATGTCATTGGTTTTTGTTAACCATTGCTGGATTGTAGGGGTTTGAGGTGACTTCCAGTTCAAAGCTATTAATGACCTTGCACTATTCAGGCATATTTGTATTAAATTTTGGCGAATCTTACATCTACAACTCGAGGGGTGGCTTAACAGTGCCGTTAGTGGTGACCGTGGGAAATCCGCGCCACCTAGTTTCTGTAACTTCTGCTCTACCATTTTCCAGAAAGGTTTAATTTTGGGGCAATGCCACCAAACGTGCGCCATAGTCCCTGTTTCCCCACACCCCCTCCAGCATAATGCCGTGGATGAAAGGTATATTCTGTGTAGCCTATGTGGTGTTAAATACCAGCGCATCAAGATTTTAAAGTTCATTTCAATTATTCTAGTGGAGGTGGATGACCTACAGGTGTTGTTGAAGATTTTTTTCCATGCTTCCTCATCTATCTGTAAATCTAAGTCTTGTTGCCAATGTGATGCATATGCCGGGAGGGGGGCTTGCTTAGCTGTCTCTAATGTTCTTTTTGCTATAGAAAGGGTTCCTTTGATGGGGGTGGCCGTAAGACACAAACTTTCAAAGGCAGTGGGTGGTCTGGTTAAGTCATGTTTATTATGGTTACTGTGTATATAGTGTGAGAGTTGTGAATATTTAAGCCAGGACATGAAAACCCTGTGTAATATATGTGTCATTTCCTGCCTGGGTTTAAGTGCTCCCTTGTCTGGAAGGTCAATGATTGGTATTGAGTCCGGCAGTTCCCATGTAACTCTAGTATTCTGTAAGGGTTCATAACCTCCTGTCAATTCCATATTGGCCGAAATTGGTGTGAGGGGGGATTGGGATGAGGATAGTTGTGGATATTTTTGAATTAAGCAATCCCAGACCTCTAGTATGTGTTTATAAAGCAAGGAGGTGTGGCAGATTGTGGGTCTGAGACACTTATCAATCCAGCAAATGGAACCTGGTTTTGGGGCCTTGAGAATTTGGGAATCTAAGGACATCCAGGCTTTTACATCTTTTTTCAAGTGCCAGTCGAGTATATGTTGTAAAGCTATGGAATGGTAGTAAGATTCCAACTTTGGGACACCCAGACCACCCTCTCTCACTGTTCTATGTAGAGTTGCGGCATTGATACGTGGTTTTGTCTTACCCCATATAAATGGGTGGATGTGTTTTTGAAGTTGTGGAAGATATGTTTTAGGTAAGGTGATTGGGATTGTTTGCAAGATATAAAGGATCTTTGGGAGAATTGACATTTTTGTCGCCTGTATTCTACCCCACCAAGACAACGGTTTATCTCTCCAATTTTGGAGGGTGTGTGTGTTATTGCTATTTGCAGCGGTTTGTAATTTGCTTCAAATAATTGTGAAATTTTAGGGGTTAAATATACTCCCTGATACTTCAGTTGTGACGGTTGTATTTTATATGGGCATATAGTTTTAAGGGCTAGTGTCTCTTTCCGTCTCATGGCTACACATAAAATCTCTGATTTTTGCTGATTGATTAAGAAGTTTGACACGGCACTAAATCTGTCAAATTCCACCATGAGTGCTGGGAGAGATCGGTCTGGGGAGGTCAATGTTAGCAGGACATCGTCCGCAAACATCAAAAGTTTATAGTGGTTTGGGCCTATGGTTACGCCTATTATGTCTGTGTTGGAACGTATTCTGGAAGCCAAGACCTCCATAACTAGGACAAATAGGATTGGTGAGAGTGGGCACCCTTGTCTCGTACCATTGTTTATTGGGAATCCCTGGGATAACACCCCATTAACTTTTACCTTGGTGGACGGTGAATTATATAGATGGAAAATTCTGCTGATCATGACACCTCCAAACCCAAATTTCTGCAGCGTGCTTCTGAGGAAAGGCCATGCGACCCTATTGAAAGCTTTTTCCGCATCAGTGGAGACCAGAGCCATTGGGATATTATGTGTGGTTACATACTCTATTATGCAAGCATTTCTGATTGTATTGTCCCTGGCCTCCCTGTGCGGAACAAAGCCTGCTTGGTCCATTTGTATAATGGATGGTAAAATGGGATTGATTCTTTCCGCCAGTATCTTGGCATAAATTTTTATATCCCCATTAAGCAGCGAGATTGGCCTATAGCTCCCAGGTTGTGTCAAGGGCTTCCCTTCTTTATGTATCACGGTGATGTGTGCTTCTAATAGTAATGGAGATAGGTGGCCTTTTTCATCTAGTGAATTAAACATTCTCATTAAGTGTGGGGTTAACGATTTTTGGAACTTTTTGTAATACATGTTTGAGAGCCCGTCCGGGCCTGGGCTTTTCTGAGCAGGTAGACTTTTTATAGCTGCAATTATCTCTTGCTCTGTGATGGGCCTCTCCATAGATTTGGCTAATGCTTCTGGGATGACTGGGAGGTGGGCCCCATCTATGTATTCTTTTATCTGTGTCTGAAGATGTGTGCTCTCTTTTGGTGACAGGTTATATAAAGTTTTATAGTAATCGCTAAAGATATTCACTATTTCTTTACAATGAAATAACTCTTTTTTTGTCTTGTCTTGCATTTTATGGATATAATTTTCATATGTTTTCTTTTTTAGGGCTCTGGCTAATAACGGACCTGCTCTGTTTCCTTCAGTGAAGTATAGTTTCTTTAAATAATATGCCCGTTTATGTACTTCCCTATTTAGTAAGTTATTTAGGTCTTTTCGCACTGCTATGAGGTTATTAAGGGTATCTTGGGTGTCAGGATTATCTAAGTGTATCCTCTCTGCTTTCCTAAGGTTTTTGGTTAGTTGGATGTATTCCTGGTTATATAATTTATTGAGAATCGATTTTTGCTTAATGAATTCCCCCCTAATAACAGCCTTGTGTGCTTCCCATACTATGGTGGGTGTTGAACCTGAGTTTTGATTGTGTTTGAAATATTCGGTTAGGGTTTTGGTTATCTTATCAGGGATGTGAGTTTGTAAGAGTAAGGTATTGTCTAGTCTCCAGCAAAAGTCTCTTATTGGGCTGTTTGGCCAATCTAAGGTTAGTGCGACAGCTGAGTGGTCCGACCAGGGTGTTGGTACTATGTTTGAACTTCTCGCTAGAGATAAACTTAATTGGTCTACACATATGTAGTCTAGTCTGGAGTGTGACCTGTTTGGAGCTGAAAAAAAGGAGAATGTCTTTTGTGTCGGGTGCTGAATTCTCCAGACATCTATTAACGAGGAGGATCTTAGACAGTGAGTTATAGTTTTTATCGTGCAATTTGATAGATAGCTTTTTGCTAGGGAACTATCAAGTTTGGGGTTTAAGGCCACGTTGAAGTCTCCCGCTAAAATTGTGGTTCCCTTTGACCCTTCGAGGAGTTTGCTCATAAGTTTTTAAAAAAATTTAGCTTGGCCCCTGTTTGGTGCATATGTATTTGCTAGTGTTATCGGCCTATTGTATAGCTCGCCTACTAGTATTAGATATCTTCCTTCCGCATCAGAGTAGGAGTTAACAATTTGTACAGGAATGTTTTTGTGTAATAATATACCTACTCCATTTTTCTTTTTGAGGGTGGGAGCTATAATGGCCTATTGGGTATTGTTTTGAGGAAAACTTTGGTAGATTGTCAGCCTTGAAGTGTGTTTCCTGCACAAATATTATGCCGCTTTTCTGTTTAGCAAACCAGTTAAGGGTTACCGATCATTTTAGTGGGGAGTTTAGGCCCTTGGTGTTTTGTGTTAAGAGGTTAATATGTCTAGTATCTTTTATTGCAGCCATCTAAAGAATTGGGTTCGTTTTCTATTTATACCCTTAGGACATGCAGCTTTGTGGTGTGGCCCAGCCATTTGAATTTACAATGTTTTAATCAGCTCCAGACAGACTTGAATATCTGCAGTAATTCTAACAACTAAGAATCTCAACAGTATAACCAATTTAACAATTAACAAATAAACATTAGATAAAACATAAGGATTGTATAAGTACATATACAATACGTGTGATGAAAGGGGATACTATCCTGTTCGCTTACAACTACGAACATGAGAGTATCAGCACTTCCTGTTACAGAGCTAGATTTAGTGCATTTTTAACTTTTGACAATTCTAAACTGTAGTGACATTAAATAAACAGACATTGAGGAGAGGTATGAAGGGACCTGACAAGGCGCAGGCCGTGTTAGCAGTCTATTGTATATCGAAGAGAGGTTCATACTCACGTTACCACTGTCCCGGAAAATAAGAAGAAATAAATGGAGAGCTCCAAGTGCGTGCAACAGGTGTTCAGTGGGCATTACTTTTCAGGGCAATGTCCACTGAGGTATTATGTAATCAAGTCTTGCAATTCCTGCAAGATCATGTCAAGCTAGAGCTTTCATCAGCTGCGTTGGAGTCTGGTTGTTGTCTTTTCCTATTGATTCTAGACCATGGATTCCTTTGGGGCTTTGGATCCGTGGGATGTTTGGATGTCTCTTTTGAGGTAGGGCTGTCCAGTCTAGGCAAAGTAGGCTCTGGGATGTTCAGGTGTTTACAGAACTCTCTCAGGTCCTCTGGTGATCTGTATATGGCTGTAGATGAGCCTTGGACTACTTTTATGCAGAATGGGAAGCCCCATCGGTACTGGATTTTCAATTCTTGTAGATGTAGAGTCAGGTATCTGGCTTCCCTTCTTCTATTTAATGTGATAATACTCAAGTCAGCGTATATTTGGATGTTATCTCCATTGTAGGAAATTTGTCGCATCTTCCTTGAGGCCTCCATTACCTTTTCTTTATCATTAAGCGATTGAAATTTGAGTATAATGTCTCTGGGGGTTTTTCCTTCAGGTGGTTTCGGCCTAAGGGCCCTGTGTGCTCTTTCCATGGGCAGATTAGGAGAATCTGGGGTCTGCAGTATTAACTGGAATAGGCTTTGTAGATAGTGAGGGATCTGTTGCGTTGTGATTTTTTCAGGGACCCCACGTACTCTGATGTTACTGCGACGCCCCCTATTGTCAAGGTCTTCTAGTTGTAATTGCATTTGTTGTATTAGTGTATCCTGTGCTTCTAAGGTTCTATTTTGTAGATCTGTGTCTTTTTGTACAAGTTCCAGATCATCTTCCAGGTGCACTACTCTTTCGCCTAGTTCAGTTATGTCTTTCTTAACCTCTTTTAGGCCATCTTTAATCATTTTTCCTACTTGGGCTATAAGTGAGGCAAAGTCAGCCTTTGTTGGTAGGTTCTCTATGTCAGCCCTCGTGAGTGGCTCTTTGGTGCATACTCTAGCTTCAGATGATTCCGTATCTGACTGGGCATTATCTGGGTCTTGTGAAAGATTGGTTGCGGTTTCTGTGGTGTCGAGTACTTTGAAAAAGTTATTTAGCTTGCCCGAAGGGGTTGCTTGGGTTTTGCAGACTTTATCCTGTTTAGAGGGTCTCTTTGACGCCATTTTGTCGTTGATGCTAGATATGCTGAAATATTGCAGTCTGGTAGCTATTCTATCATGCAGTGCCTGTGATTATTACCAGGTCTCATGCGTTTATCAGGCCAATGAGTTCTGTAAGGTTCGCTGACTGCTACAGGTTTAGGAGGCTTAGCTTATAATGTGTTTGTTGTAGCTAGTTGCAGGGTTACCCACCAAGGTGTAATTTACATTGAAAATGATATTCTTTTGTCTCTCCTTGCTTTGCTACCACCTGCTCTTTGAATGCCTGCTGCAGTGACTATCTCATCTTGTGACACTTTTCAGACCTCAATTTATAATCTCTTTATAGTCCGCTCTTTTAAACATAAAGCATCTTAAGGTGACTGTTTTCCTAATATGTTTATAGTAAGCCTTTCCCAGTTGCTATTATCTCATGTTTATGCCGCATCCCATAAGCTAGGTCTTAGTCCGTTCCCTCTCTCCCCTCAAATGCTTTAACGCTGCTGTGACAACTCTGTGCGGTCTGTGTTTGGGTCCGGGGAGGATCGTTGGCAAAGGGGATATGCGTGTGTTACTTTTTACTTGCCTCCGCTGTAGTTGCCGGTGTCTCCGTCTCTGTGAATTAGAGTGTGCACCACAGCTTGGGGCCTAGTTGGCTCTGCTCACATGATAGGCTTGTTTCGGTCGTTCTCTTCGCGAACACTGTTTAATACATTGCCCTCTCATACACCGTGGTGTACAGTTTTAGATGCCGTTCTGTGGGATGTGTTTGCATTCAATTATGGCTTAAAACATGCTTAGAAAGTGTCTGTTAGCCCGAAGCTTCCTTAATGTGCAGCCATGTCCGACGGTGGCTGGCTCCGCCCCCCCACAGTAACTTTTTAAGATTTGGAACCACAGTGTTAGTGACTGTATGCCACGGCCCAATGCCAGCCTGGATTGGTTGTACTTTTTAAGAAAATAGGGCTAAGAAAGGAAAGATAAAAGCAGTTGATTGTCCATAGCCCAGAAGGAAAAAGTTTACTACTCTCTGGCCTCAACTGGCGATATATCCATGTACTGTATTCAAATACAACTCGTAACAAAGCCAGCTTCTAAAAGAACTCTTATAAAAAAAACGGGTTATTTATATACAAATATAGTTTTGGCACTTGTTTATATGCCGTAAAAGTCAGAATGTGATATTATCTGGACTTATTGATATTAAGGGAGCAACATTACTCTTTTAGGATGGCAGTGCTCTAGTTTGCCCAAAATATTCAGCGCCCCTGATATGTGGAACAAAACATAGTATGTTAAAAAACAAACAAAAAAAAAAAACAGCCTGCCTGTCTTCCAAAGAGACTTCTGTACAACATTATAGGAATTGTTATAGGAAACAGCTTATCGGAATGTATTTCAAAATAATTGGTTTTGGAGCATGCTGTTAGTAAAAGGGTGTGATCTATGTTATTACTGTTTATAATGTTGTGCATAATGTTGTAACTATTTATGTACAGGCGACTGTGAGTGAAAGATCACAAGATTATCACTTTTATCCTATCTGTTTAGGGGACCAAAGAGTAGCAATCTTGTTGTTTCTAACCTGTCTGGTATCAGTCTATATTGATCCCACCAAAGGGGAGAACATCTAGCACGCCTTAGAAAATACCAGGTCTTGGTGTTAGGCAGCAATAGTTTTTATCTAACTCCTGGACATATGAGTGAAGATTCTGGAAACCAGGGGAGCTGACTCTAACAAATGTGTTTATAACGAGTTAAACTTTTTTTTTTTCTTTTTACAGGGGATTGTTAGAATCAATATAAAAAGGGTTCTGGATCTTCAGCCCCTGACCCTTATATTTATTAAGGCTGAAATCAATTTATGCTTGTTGTTCACCTATAAAAGAGCAGTTGATCTTAGGCTGAAAAATTCAAGATAAGGAAACTTCTGGGTAGCTGGTTAACCCTGTAGCCCCAAAGTCACTAAGTGTAAGCACTTATTTTCACAAACCACACTTTTTTAAAGCCAGAATATTTAGTTTTTGCATAAATATGTTAATTGCCCTATAAGAGGTATAGGGAAGCACTCTAGAGCTTCACGGTAGTTAATGTTTATTATATTTTCGACACTGATCAGATTGTTTATTTAACTTAAAAAAAAAAAAAAAGAGAGGGGAAATTTTTTCTTTTTCTTTTTTTTTCGTTGTCTCTTTTAACAATAAGCGGAGGTGTATCCTCCTCCTCAGATTCACTAAACACACTCACACATCACGCAATTTACACGTATCACATAAAATTATACCCCACTCTGAAGGGGCATGGAAAGGTATATCACAAATGCAAAAACAAAATCACCAGTTATGCCAGCAAAAAAAGACAAAAAATCAAAATCACTTCAGGAAAGCTCCTTAGAAAAACTAGATATAAGTGAAGTCAGCCATACATATGACTCCCAAACCTTAATGGATCAAATGGCCAATCTGATAATGCCTCAATTTGAAACAGTTAGAAAAGAAATTAGTGGCCTTACAACAGAAATAAGACAATTTGCACACCGCCTGTCTGAAGTAGAGACGCGGGTCTCGAACTTAGAGGATGCTTATGGTACCCAGGAGACAACCAATAAAGAAGCAGCAGATATAATAAAAACCTTACAAAGTAAAATTGAAGACTTAGAAGATAGGTCTAGACAAAGTAATATCCGTATTGTAGGGCTACCTGAGGGCAATAAATACAAGGATTTAATCACATTCGCAGCTGTAACTTTACCTAATTTACTAGGCATGTCAGTACAAAATGGTCAGTACAAAAAGTAGAAAGAGCGCATAGAACCGGCTCTAGCATTAAATATCAGGATGGATGTACAAGGCCAAGAATGGTCATGGTAAAATATTTAAACTTTCAAGAGAAAGTAGATATAATGCGAGCATATAGAAATCACAGCCCACTTTTTATTGGTACTAACCAAATCTATATATTCCAGGATTACTCTACAGAAACTGCATCAAAGCGAAAAGCTATGGCACCTTTCTGTACATCTTTAATAAAGAGTAAATACAAGGCCAGTCTAAGATATCCGGCAAAAATGGTGGTAGAAGATACAGAGGGAAATAATTTGGCTCTAAATAACAGTGACAAAGCTAAATCTTTCTTTCTTGAAAATAACCTAGAACTACCAGTCCAGAGAACAAAAACAGTAGGTAGTAGAAAACAAGTCAAGGTTCATGAAGGGCACAATGCAAATATTGAGCTAGTTAGAATAAGGCTGATGGCCAGAAAGTTAGAGATTTTCTTTTTTTTTCTTTTTTCTATAGATGCTGGTTTGCAAATTGTTTGTTTTCTCTTTTATTAGTGTGAGGGAGCTCCGTGGGAGAAGGTTCCCCGGACTCCCTGCTGTTTTTTTAAGGGGTATTTGTTTTGTTCCTTTTTTTTTTTTTCCTCACTGTCCCCTCCACTTCTCCTTGAACCCCCCGGTCTTTCCTTACCCCCCCCCCGCCCTCCTGGTTATTTTACTGTTCTACGGATTAAGCAGATATGAATTGGGTTTTAATTGTATATGGATAGAGTAAATCTAGTGTCTTGGAATGTGGGGGGGGGGGGGGTCACCTCCCCAATCAAAAGTAAAAACATTCTCAAATTACTTAAACAACAAAAAGCAGATATCATGTTTCTACAAGAACTCCATTTAAAAAAGCCAGAGATAGAAAAACTTAAGGTCAATTGGTTAAAGGAAATATATAGCAACACCATGCAAAAAACGTAGCAGGGGGGTAGCAATTTTGTTTCATAGAAATCTGGAATATGAGATAATTAAAAGTGATCTAGATACAGAGGGCCAATATATTATAATCCAGGTACGAATAAACAAAACTACTTGGTCCTTCTGTAATCTATATGGCCCAAACAAGCATGATAAAGAATTTTGGAACAACTTGGAAAAAGATTATTCCCACTATGGGGACAAAATTTGTTAATTATGGGAGATTTCAATATGGCACTGCCACTGAACCCCATTATTGATAGACAAAGACAGATAAACATGCAAGTATACAGACAAGAAGCCAAATTACTGAGAAACTTTACAAAAGTATTAGATGTGCACGATATATGGAGAATACAACATCCAGATGAGCCTAATTATACCTGTGAATCTAGAGCATGTAAAAATTTCTCCTGAATAGATCTATATTTGGTTGATAAATCTACCCTTAAATATGATGTAGAATACTCAATTAACGAAATTCTTTTATCAGATCACGCTATTATAGGATTGAAAATTAAATTCAGAAAAGTATCACCTAACAATAGTTTCTGCTTTCCAAAATACATGAGTAATAACAGTAAATTCTGCAATTGGTTAGCCATGACCTGGAAAAACTTTATAAGAGATAATCTTACATTTGTTGAAAAGACTGAGATTTTATGGGAAACAAGGAAGGCGGTAATCCGTGGAGAGATTATAGCATACAGTATATGTCCAAGTTAAAAAAAAAAAAAACAAGGCCCGTGAGGTCCAGCTAGCTAATTATTTAAAAAATGCATACAACTCATATTTAAGTAACCCTCAGATAACAACCTGGGATAAATATAAGAAGGCAAAAGCCGAAAGAGAATTTTTTTTCAAACAGATCTGGGCTTCTGAAGAAATGAAAAATAAATCTACATTTCAAGGTCCACATGGTATTTCAGCGGGATACCTGGCAAAAGTGGGAAAAGTAAAAAATAACAGAAATATAATCCCAAGTGTAAGAGAAGGAGATAAACATCATACTCAGGCATCTGAAGTCAGACAGGCATTCTTTAGATATTACCAAAAATTTTATACCAGTGAAATAATTGATGAAAGTGCAAAAATAGAATTTTGGCAAAAAATGAAAGTACCTAAAATTTCAAACGAAGCACTCAGTAAAATTAATCAAAGAATAACCGAATCCGAAATTTCCATTGCCATCAAGAATCTGAAAAATAATAAAGCACCAGGACCAGATGGGCTACCAGCCGAATTTTACAAGAGTATTAGAATAAATATAATTGACATATTGGAGAAATTATTTAATGAACATTATGTTAATAATAGTAAACAGTCAAATTATTTCACTGACTCATAAGAAAGGTAAAAAATGTGATGAACTTGGATCATATAGGCCAATCTCTCTACTGAATGTAGATTATAAGCTATTGATGGCAATAATTGCAGAGAGACTTAAAAAATCACTCAGAGAAGTTATACATGAGGACCAGGCAGGATTTATGAACCCACAAGATTGGTATAGATTAAACTATGAAAATGTTTTTGAGAGACTGCTAGGATCTAGCAAAATGGAGTAGATATAATTTATCACTATCAGCAAAGATAATGGCATTTAAAGAAAAAGAGAGGTGTGTGTATGCGCTAAACAGCTCTGGGGATGAAGGATATTCTATAAATATATATTAGTATATTTAAAGATATGAATTATAGAGATATATATCATGAAAACACTTTGTGTGGCATAAAATTATAGTGTAGGTGTTACAAAGTATACATGTGCACCTGGTATAAATCAAATGTCAAAGCGACTGAAATAAAACAAATATCAAAGCAATGTATATATCAAAATAAAATTTATTTTATTTAAAATAACAATGAAATATTGTCTACTAATACTTTGATAATATGACCGGTCATATATAGTTATAAACACTATGCTAAAACATATAAAATAAACTAAAAATAGCTGACTGTTGGTGCACCTCGGTCTAAATTTATATTAGGATATTAGCCCTATATAAAAGAGTAAATCCACCTATGGAATCTCAGCTTTTATAGCAGTGAAAGGTCCGTTTGAAAAAGAGGTAGATATCAAACTTTCTACCTAGGGGTGAAATATTGTTATGGCTCCGCTATAGCTGTAAAGCTTGCCAACATAGCACAAAATGTAAAGATTACAAATCCTTCAATACAGGCAAGACATACAATATCAAAGAGACCATTAGATGCAGTGATAAGGGCATCATATACCTGATTCAGTGCACATGTGGCAAACAATATTTGGGAGAGACCTCCATAGTTTTACGCACTAGAATTAGGGAACACCTCAATCTTATAAAAAAAGGTGACCAAGAAACTAGGTTGTATGAACACTTCAGGACAGTACACCACAACAACACCAAAGACCTTAAATATTGGGGTATCTGCAAGATCGCAAAACCATGGAGAGGAGGAAATTTTGATCAATTACTCCTTAGAAAAGAAGCAGAACTTATTTTTGAATTAAAAACATTATTCCCACAAGGACTAAATTCAGAGTTAGATTTAAATCCATTTATTCTAGACTGTTAATCTTACAACATTGTACCCATATGTACAATAGCCAAACAATAGCCTTAATGGAATTGTATTTAGAACATTTTCCCATATATATCCTACTATAGATTTAATTATTCTTTTTATGAATCTTTATATGATTATCTTACCTTTATAGTCACAGTTTATATAAGACATTTTAGTGAACATAATTGGGATCCACAATTATTATATAAAATACACAGTCATATAATATTTAAAATCTTCTGAACCAATTAGGTCATATATATTTTGGAAGACTAAAGACATTTATGGGACCTTTTATCTTACAAGACCAACTATTAAGTACTGACATTTAGGGTTAATAACGGTTTAACAACAATAAAGTTGTATAATTTTTAACTCACATATGCTAATACTGATAGGAAAAGAAAAAAGTTCTAATAAATATAGATGTAAGTTTTAACTATATCAGTCCCAATTTTAGATGATCTATATAATATATGCATAAACGATGAGTCTGTATTATGCATACATTTATAATATAAAACTTTGTATACCATTTTTATGATTCTATTACCAAATTTTAAATATATACTACTATGTTTACATTATATTAACTCCATTTATATGTTTTATAGAATATACCTAGAAAGAGTGTACACATATTAATTGAGCAAAAGAATTTAATTTTTAATACATAGGTCTTATATTTTTATACCAAAAGAAATTGTATATATACACCAGAGTATTTATATACAAACTACATTAAGAAATAGCTCTATTCAATTCAAAACAAGAACCTGGATAATCCACCTTAAGTAAATCCACCTTTAAGCAAATCCACCTTAAGGAATCAACAATTTAACAATTAAGCTATGACCAATCACAGATGAACTATACATTTATAAAGGATCTCAGAACCAGCTTAAACCATCTTGATAAAGCCATTTTATATGGTGAAACGCGTTGATGGACCTAGATGAACAAACACAAAGTGAAAATATATAACTATCTACAAGGATTGCAAAGGATTCGTTGGGATTATTTGCTCCACTTCTAATACTCTGCGCAGAGTTTTTCATCGAGACCGGACCTACATTCGACACGCATCCAGCGTTCCTGACATCACCAGCTGCAGTGAGCCGCGCCGGACACCTGTGCCGTACCTTGACGGAGGATTCAGCTTGAGTAAAGAGCAGGTAGGCACCATAGAGGTGTAGCGGCCCTGCAGCGTGGTTGTCAGTGGGTTATTCTTAAAAGAAGGTATTATCTTATTTTTCACAGACATTGCCAATAACGTGACTACCTATATCTTCATACGGGGTTCTGACACCCGCTCACTCCTATAACGGAGCCATAACAATATTTCACCCCTAGGTAGAAAGTTTGATATCTACCTCTTTTTCAAACGGACCTTTCACTGCTATAAAAGCTGAGATTCCATAGGTGGATTTACTCTTTTATATAGGGCTAATATCCTAATATAAATTTAGACCGAGCTGCACCAACAGTCAGCTATTTTTAGTTTATTTTATATGTTTTAGCATAGTGTTTATAACTATATATGACCGGTCATATTATCAAAGTATTAGTAGACAATATTTCATTGTTATTTTAAATAAAATAAATTTTATTTTGATATATACATTGCTTTGATATTTGTTTTATTTCAGTCGCTTTGACATTTGATTTATACCAGGTGCACATGTATACTTTGTAACACCTACACTATAATTTTATGCCACACAAAGTGTTTTCATGATATATATCTCTATAATTCATATCTTTAAATATACTAATATATATTTATAGAATATCCTTCATCCCCAGAGCTGTTTAGCGCATACACACACCTCTCTTTTTCTTTGTACCAGTTCTTGAACTATCTGCTTTATGGGAGCAGATTAGTGTGTATTGCAAGGGGCAGATTTGCGCACCATATACCAACCACTTTTCCAATAATGGCATTTAAAACAATTAGACATGTGCTATTCGGTTCGGTTCGATTCGGAAATTCGGAAAATTCAGCAAATTCGGCGATTCGGATCGAACCGAATTTCCGAATTAAAATTCTGCCGAATTTTCCGAATTGAACCGAATCGAATCGAATCGTAAATTCAGATGGCCATTGGGATTACACTAGTATTGTACAGTATGTTAGGTTAACACCTAATATACAGTATAATACTAGTCTAATCCCACCTAACACTTACCAAAATGCTGAATTTACGAACCGAATCGAACCGAATCCAGCCGAATTTCTTCAAATCCGAATGAATCCGAAACGAATCAATTCAGAATTTTCTGAATTCGAATCGATCCGAACCGAACTTCGAAAAATTCCGAATCGATCTGAACCGAACCAAATTTTTTCACCATGCACATGTCTAAAAACAATTGTATTCCCTAAAATCCTGTTTTTATTACAGAATCTACCATTATTTATAGCAAAGACAGATCTCCAAAAATATAATAAATCAATAGCTTACTTTTGATGGAATAAAGCCAAACCTCGACTGACATTGATCAGATTGGTGCAACACAGACAAGAAGGGGGCTTTACACTTCCGTGTCTGAAAGATTATAACTTGGTGGCATTGGTTAAATTTGCGGTGGACTGGTTAGTGGAGGGAGACTATGTTACATATTATAAACTGGAGTCAGAACTAATAACACCATTTGATCTTAAGGCAGTCCTGCACACGGATAAAAAAATAATGCCCAGTAATGTTAATGGATTAATAACTATTCAGAATATCATAAGAGCCTGGCAGAAATACTGCATAACCTTGAACAAGTCATTTCAAACTTTCAATTACTGCCCCATTGTGGGCATGCCAGATTTCAGCCCAGGCATATATGATGTGACTTTTAAAGTATGGAGAGAAAGAGGGTTAATAAACTGGTTTCAGCTCAGACAGGATGGGTCAGTATCTATCCAGACGTTTGCAGACTTGGTGCGTAAATACCAATTATCGTCAAAAAATTTCTATGCATACCTTCAGTGCAGGAGCTATTATCATAAGTTATGTCAATTAGTTGACATAGATAGGGGATGGCAGGAAATAGAGTCAGCCCTCAAACTGTATAAAGCCGGAAAGAGGTCTATTTCAGTCTGGTATAATTTGCTACGAGCAAAATCAGGGGTAATTCATCTTGAAGTTGAAAATATTAAAAGTCATGCAATTAAATTCTTTCCGCAGATGCAGATACAGGATATTAAAAAGTGTATTTCCAATTTGGAAGCTGCCACGGTAGTTACCAGTTTTAGGGAATCACAATTTAAATTATTGAATAATTATTATCTGACGCCTGATAGAATAAATAAATGGGCAAAAATAGAGTTTAAGTGTAAATGTTATAAATGCAGGGCTGAAAAAGCAGATATTGTACATTGTTTGTGGCTTTGCCCAAAGATTAGACAATTCTGGGGGAAAATAAATTTTTGGCTCAATAAGTATCTACAGACCAGATTTTCTCTGGCTGCAGTTAATGTATTTTTTCTCTGCAATGAAGTGATTTTAAAAGCAGGCAAATTACTCATAAATACGGCAATACTTATAATTATATTTAAGTATTGGAAATCCACTAGACCTCTAAGTTTAAAAGAATTTATAAACAACATAAAGACACAAATGACAATGGAGCTATTTAATATTAAGATCTGTTCGGAAAATAGACTGAAAGGCTTTTTCTCTAAATGGTTAAAGATAATCAGGGAATGGCCACCGGCGGCACAAATCCAATTTATATCACCAATCCAAAACTCCCCAGAGTTTATCTTACTTGTATTAAAAAACATTTTACCCCAACAGTAGAGAGGGTAGGACGGTAAAAGATCAAGGGATAGATAAAAACGGGGTCTCTAGGGGATACAGGGCTGAAAAAGTGGATAACGTACACCGTCTGTGTCACTACTCAAAGATCAGACAACTCTGGGGGAAAATTAGTTTTGGGTTCAATAAGTATCTAAAGGCCATATTTTCTCTGGCGGCAGTTAAGGTAGGGTTTCTCTGTATTCAAGTGGCCTAAAAAGCGGATATATTACTTATATACACGGCAATACTGGCAGCGCGTAACATTATATTTAAGCATTGAAATCCATAAGCTCCCCAAGTTTAAAAGAATTTATAAATATCATGAAGACACAAATGACAAGGAACCATTTTAATATCTGCACGGAATAGACTGAAAGGTTTCTTCTCTAAAAGGCTATAGGTAAGCAGGGAATGGCCACTAGCAGCACAAATCCAATTTAGATTACCAACTTAAAACTTCCCCGAGTTTATTACACCTATATTTTAAAAATATCTTACCTAAATAGCAGAGCAGGGTAGGATGGTGGGAGGCTAGGGGGGAGGGGGTTGAGGAGAGAGATATCGCTGGGGGGGACAGAGAGGGGGCAGGGGGGGATTTTTCCTTTTTTTTTTTTTTCTTCCTCATACTTGGTGTCCTATGAGATTATTAGTACATATATGCAGAGAGCAAGTCCAACTTGGCATTCAAAGAGTGGTTAAATAATGAATACAGAAGATGTATTTGGTTTATTTTTATGCATAAATGTTACTTTTTTTTTTGGACTAAATCTTTGGATACGAAAAAGGGTGGAAAGTTCTTCTTCTTGCTTTTTTTTTTTTTTTTTTTGTTTTGTTGTATATGTTATTTATGTTATTGTAATACTTTGTGTAACAAATAAAATTCTTTAAAAAAAAAACAAAAAAAAACAGACAGGTTTTTTTTTTTGGGGGGTTTTGTTTTGTTTTTTTTTAGATTAGGGCTTTTTTATTTTAATGTGCAGTAAAAGAGCTGAATGCCCTTTTAAGGGCAATGCCCTTTCAAATGCCCCTTTAGGGGCAATGGGTAGCTTAGTTTTTTTTAGACTTAGGTTTTTTATTTTGGGGGTTGGTTGGGTCGGGGGTCTTACTGTTAGGGGGGACTTTGCATTTTTTTAATATAAAAGAGGTGTTTAACTTAGGGCAATGCCCTACAAAAAGCCCTTTTAAGGGCTATTGGTAGTTTATTGTTAGGTTAGGGGGTGTTTTTATTTTGTGGTGGCTTTTTTGTTTTTATAGGGCTATTAGATTAAGTTTAATTTTTATTATTTTGGATAATTTCGTTTATTATTTTTTGTAATTTTTTTTGTAGTGTTAGGATTTTTTCATTTTGTAACTTAGGTTTTTTATTTTTCGTTAATTTTTTTTGTAATATAGTAATGTTAGGTTAATTTATGGTTTCATTTAATTTTATTTTTTTAATTCACAGTTAAGTTTTTTAATTTATTTTAAGATAGTTATATTGCAAATTTAATTGAACGTATAGGGGATAGTTAGGTTTAGGGGTTAATAGTTTAATTTAGTGTGTTGCATTGTGGGGGGTTGGTGGTTTAGGGGTTAATAACTTTATTATAGTAGTAGCGATGTGGGGGCTGGCGGATTAGGGGTTAATAGCTTTACTATAGTATTTGTGATGTGGGGGACCGGCGGTTTAGCTGTTAATAACTTTATTATAGTAGTAGCAATGTGGGGAGCTGGCAGATTAGGGGTTAATAAGTTTTTCTTTCCTAAGATATGGAGAGTCCACAACGTCATTCAATTACTATTGGGGAATATCACTCTTGGCCAGCAGGAGGAGGCAAAAAGCACCACAGCAAAGCTGTTAAGTGTCACTTCCCCACCCATAATCTCTTTGCCTCTGTAAATGGAGGAGGTGAAGTTTGGTGTCTGAAGAAATTAATTCCTTTTTCGGGTACTTTTCCCTGCAAGCAAGGATTTGGGTTTAGCTGAGTCCACGTCAATCTCTTCGGTAGAGTAGTGGTGGCTTTTAAGCAGTTAGGAAGTTGTGAGGTAGTCCTTGCTTTGTTTCCTAACACATTGCTGCCCATGGTACAGAAAGCCAGAGTTGGTTACTCTGTTCTTTCTTTTTCTACAGGTCTCTATAAGGAGTGTGTCCTTTCATGCCTTGTGAGATGTCTTCCTGCCGGACAGCTAGATTGCAGGTAAGTGCTTTGTCTTCTAGGTCTTGGAGACATGCACTTCAGAAGAATGTCATATGCAGTAGATGGGGACATTTTTAAAATCCTTTATACAGGATTTTCTTTGGCAGTGGGCAGGCACATTATGTATGTTGAAACGAGGAGGCCTACTTATCAAGCCGTCAACTATGCTGCATTCACCGTCACCAATACGCTCGCCTAACATCACGGCCGCGGACCTGAATGCGCTCTCCATATTTATTAAAAAAAAATTAAAAATGAAAAAGTACGGGGCGATGAGCAGCGGACGGTTGTTAACTTACAGTCATCAATCTCGCTGCAATTCAGCTTTTTCCCATCTTTATTTATACCCTGTCCCTAAACACTGCCACTATACTAAAATGTTTAACCCCTTTCCCGCCGCTCCCAGACACCGCCGTAACTAACTAAATGTATTAACCCCTATCCCTCCAGTCCCGGAGCCCACCGCAACTCTAATAAAGTTATTAACCCCTATCCCTCCGCCCCCGGAGCCCACCGCAACTAAATAAATGTATTAACCCCTAAACCCCTGGCCTTCCACATCACTACAACTTACTAAACCTATTAACCCCTAAATCGCCAGCCCCCCACATCGCCATAAACTAAATTAACCTATTGACCCCTAAACCTAACAACCCGCTAACTGTACATTAAAATTACATCATCCCTATCTTAAATTTAAACTTACCTGTAGAATTAAACTAAACTATATTAAACTATTAATTAATCTACCCTAACTATTATACTAAAATTACAATAAACTATATTAAACTAATAATTAACCTACCCTAACTGTTATACTAAAATTACATTAAACTACAAATTTAATTAACTATATTATATATTTAAAAACCTAACCCTACTCAAATTATTTAAATCTATTATTAAAAATTACAAAGTTACAATAAACTAACAACTAAGTTGCACAAAATAAAAAATAAATTATCAAACATTTAAACTACTTACACCTAATCTAAGAGCCCTATGAAAATGAAAAAGCCCCCCCAAAATAAAAAAACCCTAGCCTACAATAAACTACAAATGGCCCTTAAAAGGGCCTTTTACGGGGCATTGCCCCAAAGAAATCAGCTCTTTTACCTGTAAATAAAAATACAAATAACCCCCAACAGTAAAACCCACCACCCACACAACCAACCCCCCAAAATAAAATTCTATCTAAAAAACCTAAGCTCCCCAATTGCCCTGAAAATGGCATTTAGATGGGCATTGCCCTTAAAAGGGCATTTAGCTCTTTTTCCGCCCAAAGTCGATAATCTAAAATTAAAACCCACCCAATAAACCCTTAAAAAAACACTAACCCCCGAAGATCCACTTACAATTTATGAAGACGTGACATCCATCCTCAATGAAGTGGCAGAAGTCCTCAGCGAAGCTGGCTGAAGTCTTCATCCAAGCAGCCAAAGTCTTCATCCAACCAGGCAGAAGTCTTCCTCCAGACGGCATCTTATATCTTCATCCATCCGGCGTGGAGCGGCTCTATCTTCAAGACATGCAGCTCGGAGCATCCTCTTCTTCCGACGTCTTCTGGAACAATGAAGTTTCCCTTTAAATGATGTCATCCAAGATGGTGTCCCTTACATTCCGATTGGCTGATTGTTGCAATCAGCCAATAGGATTGAGCTCACATTCTTTTGGCTTATTGGAATAGCCAATAGAATGCAAGCTCAATCCTATTGGCTGATTGGATCAGCCAATAGGATGAAAGCTCAATCCTATTGGCTGATTGCAATAGCCAATAGGATTTTTTCCACCTTAATTCCTATTGGCTGATAGAATTCTATCAGCCAATCGGAATGTAAGGAACGCCATCTTGGATGACGTCATTTAAAGGGAAACTTCAATTTTAGTATAATAGTTAGGGTAGGTTAATTATTAGTTTAATATAGTTTATTGTAATTTTAGTATAATAGTTAGGGTAGATTATTTAATAGTTTAATATAGTTTATTGTAATTTTAGTATAATAGTTAGGGAAGATTATTTAATAGTTTAATATAGTTTATTGTAATTTTAGTATAATAGTTAGGGTAGATTATTTAATAGTTTAATATAGTTTATTATAATTTTAGTATAATAGTTAGGGTAGGTTAATTAATAGTTTAATATAGTTTAATGTAATTGTTGTATAATAGTTAGGGTCGGTTAATTAATAGTTTAATATAGTTTAATTTAATTCTAAAGGTAAATTTTAATTTATTTTAAGATAGGTATGTTGTAATTTTAATGTGCAGTTAGTGGGTTGTTAGGTTTAGGGGTTAATAGGTTAATTTAGTTTATGGCGATGTGGGGGGCTGGCGGTTTTGGGGTTAATAAGTTTAGTAAGTTGTAGTGATGTGGGAGGCCAGGGGTTTATGGGTTAATAACTTTATTTAGTTGCAGCGGGATAGGGGCTAATAACATTATCTAGGTTGTGGCAATGTCGGGGAGCGGCGAAATTGGGGTTAATAATATTATGTAGGTGGCGGCGATGTCGGGACGGCAGATTAGGGGTGTTTAGACTCGGGGGTTATGTTAGGGTGTTAGGTGTAAATGTAACTTTTATTCTAGCATAGAAATCAATGGGTTATCGGGCAGCAGCGAACATAAGCTTTCGCTGCTTTCAGACTTCCATTGATTCCTAAGGCATCCGCGGCCTCCAGGGCGGCAGATTGAAAAGGAGGTACGCTGGGCCGGAATAGTAGCGAGCGTACTTGTTAGCAGTTTGATAACTTGCAAAAATTGTCAGATAGTGCCGAATTTGTATTCGGAACATCTGTAATGACGTAAGCATTGATCTGTGTCAGACTGGCGGATCGTATGTTACGTCACAGATTTCAACTTTTGCCGGTCTGTAGGCTTTGATAAATGAGGCGAATCAGGCTCGCCACAATTACGCTGCGGAATTCCAGCAAATTTTCGGTTGACGCCTTGATAAATAGGCCTCTAGGGGTTAATTTTCCCTTTATTGAGACGTTTTTACTCTTTGGGCTAATTTTGTTGAAATACTTTATTAGAATGTGTGTGGCTTATGTTTTATACATATATGTATAAACTTAAAGGGACACTGAACCCAAATTTTTTCTTTTGTGATTCAGATAGAGCATGAAATTTTAATCAACTTTCTAATTTACTCCTATTATCAAATTTTCTTTATTCTCTTGGTATCTTTATTTGAAATGCAAGAATGCAAGTTTAGATGCCGGCCCATTTTTGGTGAACAACCTGGGTTGTCCTTGCTGATTGGTGGATAAATTCATCCACCAATAAAAAAGTGCTGTCCAGAGTCCTAAACCAAGAAAAAAGCTTAGATGCCTTCTCTTTCAAATAAAGATAGCAAGAGAACGAACAAAATTTTATAATAGGAGTAAAATAGAAAGTTGCTTAAAATTGCATGCTCTATCTGAATCACAAAATAAAAAAAATGGGTTCAGTGTCCCTTTAAAATTTGGCAGTTGGTTTTCTTTGCTTGCTTAGCTAGAACAGGATTACTGACAAACTACTTGAGTCTGAAACCAGCTACAGCTACTTGCATCCTATGTTGTAGGCAGAGGGAAACGCACGCCTTTTACTTGCTGCGTAGTTTCCTCTCTCTGCCAGTCATGTGACTGTTCCTTTAAGGGACGTCATCCAAGGTGGCGTCCCTCGAATTCCGATTGGCTGATAGGATGGAATCAGCCAATCAGAATCAAGTTCAATCCGATTGACTGATCCGATCAGCCAATCAGATTGAGCTCGCATTCTATTGGCTGATCGGAACAGCAAATAGAATGCGAGCTCAATCTGATTGGCTGATCGGATCAGCCAATCGGATTGAACTTGATTCTGATTGGCTGATTCCATCAACCAATCAGAATTTTCCTACCTTAATTCCGATTGGCTGATAGAATCCTATCAGCCAATCGGAATTCGAGGGACGCCATCTTGGATGACGTCCCTTAAAGGAACCGTCATTCTTCAGTTGGACGTCGTTGGAAGAAGATTGATCCGCGCTGGAGGTCTTCACGATGGAGCCGTTCCTCATCGGATGAAGATAGAAGATGCCGCTTGGATCAAGATGGTTGCCGGTCTGGATCGCCTCTTCTTCCCGGATAGGATGAAGACTTTGGAGCCTCTTCTGGACCTCTTCAGCCGCAGGATTATGGATCGCCAGCCCCCGCTTGGGTTGGATGAAGATTTTGGAGCCAGGACTGATCGGTGATACCCGGTGAGGTGAAGATAAGGTAGGAAGATCTTCAGGGGCTTAGTGTTAGGTTTATTTAAGGGGGGTTTGGGTTAGATTATGGGTATGTGGGTGGTGGGTTGTAATGTTGGGGGGGGTATTGCATGTGTTTTTTTACAGGCAAAAGAGCTGAATTTCTTGGGGCATGCCCCGCAAAGGGCCCTGTTCAGGGCTGGTAAGGTAAAAGAGCTTTGAACTTTTGTAATTTAGAATAGGGTAGGGCATTTTTTTTATTTTGGGGGGCTTTGTAATTTCATTAGGGGGCTTAGAGTAGGTGTAATTAGTTTAAAATTGTTGTAATATTTTTCTAATGTTTGTAAATATTTTTTTATTTTTTGTAACTTAGTTCTTTTTTATTTTTTGTACTTTAGTTAGTTTATTTAATTGTAGTTATTTGTAGGTATTGTATTTAATTAATGTATTGATAGTGTAGTGTTAGGTTTAATTGTAGATAATTGTAGGTATTTATTTAATTTATTTATTGATAGTGTAGTGTTAGGTTTAATTGTAACTTAGGTTAGGATTTATTTTACAGGTAATTTTGTAATTATTTTAACTATTTTAGCTATTAAATAGTTCTTAACTATTTAATAGCTATTGTACCTGGTTAAAATAAATACAAAGTTACCTGTAAAATAAATATAAATCCTAAAATAGCTATAATATAATTATAATTTATATTGTAGCTATATTGGGGTTTATTTTACAGGTAAGTATTTAGCTTTAAATAGGAATAATTTATTTAATAAGAGTTAATTTATTTCATTAGATTTAAATTATATTTAATTTAGGGGGGTGTTAGGGTTAAAGTTAGACTTAGCTTTAGGGGTTAATAAATTTATTAGAGTAGCGGTGAGCTCCTGTCGGCAGATTAGGGGTTAATACTTGAAGTTAGGTGTCGGCAATGTTAGGGAGGGCAGATTAGGGGTTAATACTATTTATTATAGGGTTATTGAGGCGGGAGTGAGGCGGATTAGGGGTTAATACATTTATTATAGTAGCGCTCAGGTCCGGTCAGCAGATTAGGGGTTAATAAGTGTAGGCAGGTAAAGGCAACATTGTGGGGGGCAGATTAGGGGTTAATAAATATAATATAGGGGTCGGCGGTGTTAGGGGCAGCAGATTAGGGGTACATAGGGATAATGTAAGTAGCGGCGGTTTACGGAGCGGCAGATTAGGGGTTAATAATAATATGCAGGGGTCAGCGATAGCTGGGGCGGCAGATTAGGGGTTAATAAGTGTAAGGTTAGGGGTGTTTAGACTCAGGGTTCATGTTAGAATGTTAGGTGCAGACGTAGGAAGTGTTTCCCCATAGGAAACAATGGGGCTGCGTTAGGAGCTGAACGCGGCTTTTTTGCAGGTGTTAGGTTTTTTTCAGCTCAAACAGCCCCATTGTTTTCTATGGGGGAATTGTGCACGAGCACGTTTTTGAAGCTGGCCCTGTCCGTAAGCACCGCTGGTATCGAGAGTTGAAGTTGCGGTAAATATGCTAAACGCTCCTTTTTTGGAGCCTAACGCAGCCATTCTGTGAACTCTAAATACCAGCGGTATTTAAAAGGTGCGGCCAGAAAAAAGCCAGGGCAGCTAACCCACCCCTTTGGCCGCAGAACTCTAAATCTAGGCGTGTGTTTTTTGACAAATGCTTGTTATGCCTAGAGGCACAAATTGTTTTGCCTATGCAATTCTGTGCTGCATGCTTAGCTAGAACACTTCAAGTTAAAGATAAATTGTTGCCCTATGAGCCCAATGTCTCTCAGGATGATGCTGTTCAGGCAATGCCACAACTTTCTCCTTAAACCTCTATGGTGTCACATACAGTGCCCTGCAGTTCCTCTCAGCCAACTGGAGGAGTTTATTTGCCTGGAGATTTGGCTGCACAGGTATCTTCTGCATTATCTGCTTTTCCTATGCTGGGAAAACACAAGAGGAAAATTAGACATTCGGATAATAAGGTTTTTGTTCCACATACTGCTACGCAGGTTGCCCTCCCTCATAAGTCTGATGAGGAGTATATGCCGGTAGCCTCTGAGGGTGAAATGTCAGATTCAGACAGTATTATTCCTTCATCTGATACTGAAGAAGTAAACTTCAGATTTAAGCTTGAACACTTTCTTGTACTGTTAAAGGAGGTATTGGCTACTTTGGACGACTCCGATACCTATGTCGTTGTGAACCCTAAGAAGTCTAGTAAACTTAATAAATACTATGATGTTCCTTCCTCTGTGGAAGTTTTTCCTGTCCCAGACCATGTGATGGAAATTATTTGACAGGAATGGGAGAAGTCAGGGATTCCTTTCTCCTCATCTCCCGTATTTAAAAAGATGTTTCCTGTTGCTAACTCCATTAAAGATTCTTGGCGCACGGTGCCTAAAGTAGAAGGGGCTATTTCTATTCTGGCTAAGAGAACTACGATCCCTACAGAGGATAGCTGCTCCTTTAAGGATCCCATGGACAAAAAGCTAGAAGCTTATTTGAAGAAGATGTATGTTCATGAAGGTCTTCAATGGCAACCTGCTGTTTGTATTGCCACAGTAGCAAGTGCGGCATCTTATTGGTGCAATGCCTTGTCTGAATCAATTTTAGTAGAGACTCCGTTAGTGGAGATACAAGATAGGATTAAGGCTCTCAAACTAGCCAATTCCTTTATTTCTGATGCTAGCCTTGAGACCCTCACAGGTGATTAGTTTGCACTCTATAAGTACCCATTAGATAGATAGATGTTATTAGACTAGAAGGCCAAGATGTGTGGCTTCACTGTCCTAGCCCACAGGGCATTGTGGCTAAAATCTTGGTCAGCTGATGTTACCTCTAAGTCCAAGCTTCTGGCACTTCCTTACAAGGGGAAGACCTTGTTCGGACCTGGTCTGGCAGAAATAATTTCTGATATAGCGGATCATGTCCGCTGCAAATCAATATATGCCGACAGCATATGCTCTCGGCATTTATCATTGCACCAGCAATTCTGGTGCATTACCGACCCCTGCAGATTCGTGGCCAATCGGCCACTAGCAGGGGGTGTCAATAAACACGATCTTATTCGATTGAGTTGATTTCTGTCGATTTCTGTCAATATGGAGCTTGATAAATATGCCCCAGAGGGTCTTTTCTACTTCAATACAAGAAGAACAGACTCAAAGGACATCAGAGTAATTTTCATTCCTTTCGTAACTTCAAAGGTCAAAAGTATTCCTCTCCCTCTTCCAAGCAGGAGCAGTCCAAGGGGCCTATCTATCAAGCTCCGTACAGAGCTTGAGGCCCCGTGTTTCTGGTGAGCCTGCAAGCTCACTAGAAACACCAGTTATGAAGCTGCGGTCTAAAGACCACTGCTCGATAACCCTGTCCGCCTGCTCTAATGAGGCGGACAGGAATCACCAGAAATCAACCCGATCGAGTACGGGTTGATTGACACCCCCTGCTGGTGGCCCATTGGCCGCGAGTCTGCAGGGGACGGCATTCCACCAGCAGCTCTTGTGAGCTGCTGGTGCAATGCTGAATACGGAGAGCATATTGCTCTCCGCATTCAGCGATGTCTGTCAGACCTTATCCGCACTGTCGGATCAGGTCCGACAGACATTTGCTAAATATTCCTCATAGTCTTCTTGGAAGCCTAATCAGTCTTGGAATAAGGGGAAGCAATCAAATAAACCCTCAACTGAGTCTAAGTCAGCATGAAGGGTCAGCCCCTGGTCCAGGTTCGAATCAAGTGGGGGACAGACTTTCCCTTTTTTGTCAAGTGTGGAGATGAGATGTCCCAGATCCTTGGGCTGTGGATATAGTATCTCAGGGTTACAAAAAAGAATTAAAAACTTTCCCTCCCAACCCCTGCAGCGAAAGAAATCCCTATCGAAAGAGCCCATAGGGCACTCAGGCCTAAACCCCCCCCCGAAGGCACCTCCTAGAGACATAATTGTTAAATTTTTGAGTTTCAGGGATAAAGAGGACATTCTCAAAGGAGCTAGAGCAAAACACCCCATCACTCACGCAGGGGAAGAAATTCAAATCTTCACAGATCTTTCTCCAGTCACCCTACAGAAGAGGAGAGATCTTTCTCACATCACATCCCACCTCAGGAAAAATAAAATTCAATATTGCTGGGGATTTCCAGTATCTCTCATTGTAAACCACAACAACAAAACGGTCATCTACAAGCCAGGCTCAGATCCTCAATCTTTTTTCAAGGATTTATCCATGCCGGAGATCACTATGCAAACCAGACAACAGCTATCAAGAATGGATATGAGTAAACCGACAGACCTCATGGAACATGCCACCTAAGATATCCAGATAAGTACTTTGAATGCCTTAAAGAGGGGGGAATGTTTTCAATGTTTTCAAAGTTCTATATGTTAGCATCAAAATAATAAAGCTAAGTGGAATGGCATGGCATAGACAGAAATGTAAGACTTTCCCCGGAACGGGAAACCAAAGTATCTTAAGAGACTCAAATCACAGGACATTTATGCTGGTCTCCACTAGTGGAGACTAATGTGATATTATAATAAGGACTTACGGTTCAATGCTCTGTTTAAAAATATTTATATATAATGTGCATACAAGCTTAACAGTAAATATATGCCTTATTGTTATGTTAGAATATATATTTTGCCTTTGCTCCTCTCCTACCCTTTTTCCCTCCTCCCTTCCCGCATCCCACATTTTAATAACTTTTCAGTCCTGATCTCAATGTCCCCCCTCCCATCCTTCAATATTCCCACAAAAAGCCTGTCTAGGCATTCCTGTTCATAGGGAGGGTGGAAACAAGAGAAGTTGAACCCTGCAAATAGTGATAGAATTATCCTGAATGTAGACTTTCCTTCAACTAATTTATACTACTAGAGAGGTGTAGTTGGAGATCCAAAGTAAAGGACAGATACGTAGTCAAAGTAAATGTACTGCACTGTACTTAACCTCCTCACCTTTCTCTCTCCCCCCTCAGACTTACCCCCCATGCTCCCATCTATTAATATTTCCAGAGCCTCCATCCCAGTCCTTCCCACTTTCCGTACCCATATGAGCTTTCCCCTTAATTCTTCCCCCTATCGATTCCCCTACCTCTTCCTGTACCAATCTCCCCTTAATTTCCCTGTTATGCTGGGTTTATAAGTTATAATTTTTTATTTTATCATGTTACTCTCTTGTGTTAGCCGAACATGGGTGTACTCACCCCAATTGTAGATTTTACAGTGTTTGTTGTTCTGACCGTAGTGGTTTTGCGAACTATTATTCTTGTTCCCACGACTACTGCGGCCGAGATAGTTACTATACTTTGAATGTAAAAATTGTAACGCACATATCCATTGCGATTTTCATCAGAGGTCTCTCTTGAGGTCTTCTGATACACCTTTCCTATTCTTTCTCCCTATCTACTCTCTCTTTTACTTTTCTCTACCCACTTCTTCCTTTGCCCCCCCCCTTTTTTTTTTTTTTTCCTTTCTCTCCCTCCTTCAAAATGCACACCAAGACCAGTAGATTCCAGGATCACACATTACGACTGACCACAATAAACACAAAAGGGTTAAACAACCCAGGTAAACACTCTATAGCTTTCAAAGACCTGAACAAACTTAATAGTCACATACTTATGCTTCGAGAGACTCATTTTCAGAGAGGGAAAGAGCCTAATTTTAGATAACTCTCAGGGAGTGGTGTTTTTAGCGGGAGACTTCAACCTGTCCCTAGAACCCCACATAGACTCTTCAAAAGGTACATCAAGCATAGCAAACAAAAAACTGAAAATAGTCAAAAACATACTCCAAAATCTCACATTACACGACACTTGGAGGACTTTGCATCCATCAGACAGGGATTATACCTTTTACTCCAATTCTCACAACTGCTACACCAGGATCGACCATATTTACACTGACCAACAGGGTTTATCTATAACAAACGAGTGCTCTATTGGCTCTATCACTTGGTCTGACCACGCCCCCGTAACTTGTAGCATACTATGGCCCGACGTCCCGCTAACACACAGAATTTGGAGACTGGAAGACACACTGCTCAGTGACCCAGTATTCCTGGACTCGGTCCAAAAGAGTATAACAGAATATTTCTCACTAAACTCACAAACATCCTCATCCAGACAACTAGAATGGGAGGCCCATAAAACAGTAGTAAGAGGTATATTTATAAAACGTAAATCCTTCCTGAACAAAGTCTCTAGGGAGACTCACGCAAATCTCTTACAAAAAATTAAACTACTAGAAACAGCTCACAAACAAAACCCATCAGACAAACAAATACTCTCAGACCTCACTGACAATAGACTATTACTTAAGCAGCATCTGATAAAAATCCATCAGCAGAAGGCACTGTTTCTTAGACAGTACTATGAAGGGGGGAACAAACCTGGCAAAATTTTGGCCAGGAGTTTAAAACTGAGTAACTATGTACACTCCCTTAACTCACCAGAAGGTCTAGTAGTGAAGGATAGCCCCATGATTGCTGACACGTTCCGTAACTACTACAATAGACTATATAACTTAAGGGGAAGCACTACACAGAACGATTCCACCATAGAAACCAAATTAGACCAATACTTCCAAGACCTTCACCTTTCAAATATAGATACACAATCAGCAGACTCTCTCTCTGGCCCAATTACAATAGAAGAACTCCAACAAGCGATTAAGGATATTCCGTCCGATAAAAGCCCAGGCCCTGATGGGCTTCCATCCACCTATTTCAAGAAATGTGGAGAGGTACTCTCATCCCACATGTTACAATTGTTCAATGCCCTTAGTGAGGACCCTAATATAACCAGAACCCTATTGGAGGCCCATATCACAGTCCTGCCCAATCCCAGCAGACCAGCCACCAGCCCGAGTAACTTTAGGCCAATATCCTTGATAAACACGGATATGAAAATCCTGGCAAAAATTCTAGCGAATAGATTAAATAAATATCTTCCAGATCTCATACACAAAGATCAAGTAGGGTTCATCCCAGGGAGGGAAGCGAGAGATAATGTCACAAAAGTAATACAGTTAATAAATCACGCCAAAAACACTGGAATTCCTATGGCCCTATTAGCAACAGACGCTGAAAAGGCCTTCGACAGGGTAGGCTGGCCCTTCCTGCGGAGAGCCATGAGAGAGATGAATATCCCACAACACTTCTTAAATATGTCAATGGCACTCTACTCTGCTCCCAATGCTAGGGTCCGAGTGAATGGAACCCTCTCTGATACCTTCTGTATATCTAATGGGACAAGACAGGGTTGTCCCCTGTCACCCTTACTTTTTGCTATTTCTATCGAGGTCCTAGCGCATAAAATTAGGTTAAATAAAAAGATTACCGGAATCAAGGTTGGAGATATGGAATGCAAACAAGCACTGTACGCAGACGACATCCTGTTCACCCTTTCTAAAGTAGAAACCTCTATCCCAGAATTATTACATGACCTGAACTCATATAGTGAGGTATCTAATTTTCTCCTTAACATAAACAAGTCAGAACTCATGAATATTACCACCACTCAACAGCACATATGCCTCCTGAACACGAAACACCATATACCAATAGCACATCATAAGATTAAATATTTGGGAATACAATTAACACCAAATCCACAAGATTTATTTAAGCATAACTACATTCCTTTAAAAAATGACATCATTAGGGATTTGTCTAGCTGGAGGAACAAACCCATCTCATGGTTTGGGAGGATAGGAGTCTTCAAAATGAATATCCTTCCCATGATTCTTTATATACTCCAAGCTCTACCAATACCATTACCGGCAGGATACCTTAAACAACTTCAATCCACAATAGAAAGTTATATATGGGCTAATACTAGACCTAGGATTCCCAAGAAGACACTGTACATGTCCAAGGATAGGGGGGGCTTGGGTTTACCGAATCTTTCGGTCTACAGGTCAGCAATCTTGTTACAAAGGATAGTCGAGTGGTCCCACAATGACACAAACAAGGCCTGGCTACATTTAGATAGACAAATATTTTCCCTAAATAATGTGGGTACGCTAGCGTAGCATAGACCAAAAAACTTACATAAATATCTAATAACTGCAGAAACGCTATCAGAATGGGATAAAATCCTGGCGACTAGCACCCACATCTCATCAAGATATTCTCCTCTCACTCCAATAATTGAGAACATAGACCTTCCATATAGTAAACTAAGCAGCAGACTAAAGCAACCTTACAACCTAAGAGTAGGCTCCATGCAATTCATTAGGGAGAACAATGTCATTAAAACACAGACTCAATTAGCCGAAACACATAGTGAATTGTTTTCCTCATGGCTCCATTTTAATCAATTGCTCCACTTCATTTTTCATCACAAATTTAGGAACGATTTGGGTCGCGGACTTACCCCCTTTGAGGGGCTGTGCATCCTCCCTGACACTCCAAGGCACCTGATCTCTCTCCTATATAGCATAATCTCCTCGAACAAGAATTATGGTTTAAAGCCTTTGAACTCATGAAACGCTCCTCAGTGTCTGCTAGTGTACAGGAAATGCATTACAAGCTTATGAGTAGATGGTACCTTACCCCTGCTAGGCTCCATAAAATGTTCTCTTCCATCAATAGCACCTGTTGGAGGGGATGCGGAGGAGAGGGTTCTCTATCACATATTTGGTGGTCTTGCCCTAAACTGGAGGGATATTGGGCGACTATTTTTTATATAACTTCAAACCTAGTAAACACTCATATACCCAATAGCATGAAGAGTATACTATTTTGCTCATTACCTAAAATTAAAGATCTGACTAGACAGGCTCTACTAATGATTATGTTAACTGGAGCAAAAAAGCTTATCCCTAAAAGATGGAAAACCCAAGAAACACCAACTGTGGAGGAATGGAAGAGTCAAGTTACAGAACTTATAGCACTAGAAAGATACCACTACCTTAAAATAGACAAATTAGATATGTATGAAATGATTGTAGCAACCTGGAAGGGCACTATTTAAAACGGCAGGGACATAGAATGTGATTTTTTTTTCTCCCCTTTCCTTTCCTCACCATCCCCCTGTCCCTACCCCTCTATTTCCCTCTCTCTCTGAAACTTACTTTTCCTTAACTTTTCCTATATATGGCTGTCAAAATTGTATTGCTGGATGTGTAGGCTGAACGCGACATGGATTCTGATGTTTGGAATCTGTGGACAAGGTACATGATTTGATCTATAAACCATTGAAACTGTTGAAGAGAAAAAGAGAAAAAGACGGAGCTCTGTATAAGACTGTACATGGATGTGTATTTCTATGTTATATATGTATTTTTTCTTTTCCATTTTCCTTTGAAGGAATGCGTATTCATGCATATGTTGTAAATCTAAATTCTTTTCAATAAAGCTCTTTTGAAACGAAAAAAAAAAAAAACTTTCCCTCCCAGGGGCAGATTCCACTTCTCAAGATTATCAGCAGACCAGGTAAAAAGAGAGGCATTCTTGAACTGCATTCAAGACCTATCCTCCCTGGGAGTGACTGTTCCAGTTCCAGTATAGGAACAGGGTCTAGGATTCTATTAAAGTCTGTTTGTGGTTCCCAAAAAGGGAACTTTTTGAACCATTTTAAACCTAAAGCGCCTCAACAAGTTTCTTAGGTTACTTTCCTTTAAAATGGAAACCATTCGTTCCATTCTTCCTTTGGTCCAAGAGGGTCAGTTCATGATGACCATAGACCTGAAGGATGCATATCTTCATGTTCCCATCCACACGGCTTGTGACGAACCAAGGTTATCCAACCCTGCGCCAGTCACTTATTTGGCACAGAAAGGGTTTTCAGCCCCCTTTTCTGTCACCTATAGGTCACAATCTAGCCACACCAGGCAAGCTTGTGATTCAGTTTAGTGGGTGCAAGAGTTAATTTGCATTCCCTTAATCTGTACTAGACGTAAGAGAAATGCCCAACACTCCCTTGTAATGCCACCCACAATAAACTATAAATCCTATAGCTCAAATGCTGCCACCACTTAAAATTTATTAAAGGGAAAATCTTAAGGAAAACCCCAGACTTTACACATTAACTCTAGAAATACAATTTAGCAGAAAATAACCTAAAATTATACAGTTCTAATATTCCAGTCTCTTTCAGTAACGTGGTTCAATTATTAGACAAAGGCCAAACTTAATAAAGGAATTATTTATTATGCCAAAAATATTATGCACAATGCATTATTAATAAAAAGTTGTTACAAATAAAATTACACACGCAAACAGTATTTTAAAATAAAAAGGAGAAAAACAGAATTGAATACTTTCCTAGTCTTCAAGATCTGCGCCAGGGGCTGGCATGAAAATGATGGCTCCTTACTTCTGTACAGCAGCTCCCCTTGTAAGAATGACAATCTTATTGTTAAAAAATAAGAATCTTAAACCTACTTCTCAGAGATCATGTTGCTTAACCACACCCTCCTGGGCGGGCTAAGAAACCCCACTGTCTTTACAAACTTCAATAGACTAAATTTCTTGCCTGAATTTATACAATCCATTATCATTCCTGCTAGGTAAGAAATTTCTATATTTACATATTTAGAACCTCTTAGTTTTATTGGGAGAACCAGTTTGATATCAAATATGCCATAGGTTGTCATATTTACCTGCCGTTAAAGTTATAACACTTTTAACCCACATATGTACATAGTATACCAATGTCCTGTCAGTGACCTGGTCAGTTTTTGTAATGAAGGGCCTGTTTTGCATCATGCATTCTATTGACAGCTTAAGCCATAAACTTTATCCTGTGTATCTCTGTGACTAAGAGCTTCAGTGATTTTATGACTCAATGCATACACACTAGCATTTGGTGGCTAGTTAGAGGGTTCTGGCACTTCAAAGAAAATACAAACACAATTCTTCTTGAAAACAAATAACTGTTTTGAGTGCAAGCTGCACAAAGTTAACTCCTTAGGAGCTGAATCCTGAGATATTTGTGACACCTCCCCCAATAAGAGACGCAAAAGGGGGTGGCTACAAGCCACTCCCGATGCGTGTCAAAGGGGACACTCCTCCTGGCGTGACAGACCATCAGCATTACCATGCGTACTGCCCTTTTTATGTTGTATGGTAAACTCATGTTGTTGTAGAGCTAGGCTCCACCTGAGGAGTTTACCATTTGAGCCAGCTACCCTATGTAACCAGTGTAAGGGATTGTGGTCAGTTATCACTGTAAACTGGCGTCCATACAGATAAGGCTGTAGCTTTTGCAAGGCCCAAACTATAGCAAGGCACTCTTTTTCCACAGTGGCATATGCCACTTCTCGCGGGAGTAATTTCCTGCTGAGGTACACAATGGGGTGCTCCTCACCTTTCTTATCCACCTGACTCAGCACAGCCCCTAGCCCATAGTTAGAAGCATCCGTTTGCACTATGAATCTCCTGTGGAAATCAGGGGCCTGTAGTACAGGGGAGGCCGTAAGGGCAATTTTCAGTAAATTAAAAGCCCTGTCACACTCAGGGGTCCATTTGACTGTTAGAGGTAGGCTTTTCTTTGTAAGGTCTGTTAGGGGTTTGGCTATGGTACTATAGTGTGGCACAAACTTTCTATAGTACCCTGCAGTACCCAGGAAGGACATAACCTGTTTCTTTGTCTTAGGGGTGTGCCAGGCCATTATGGCTTCAGTTTTACTGGGCTCGGGGCGCAGTACACCTCCTCCCACCAGGTGACCCAAGTACTGGACCTCCCCCATGCCCAGCTGACACTTATCTGGTTTTATAGTTAGCCCAGCAGTGGCTATTCGGTCCAATACACTGGCTAAATGTGTGAGGTGTTCCTCCCAGGTATCACTGAACACTGCAATATCATCCAGGTATGCAACAGCTTGCCCCTCTAGCCCCTCCAATAAGTGGTTAACTAGCCGCTGGAATGTGGCAGGGGCATTTTTCATCCCAAAGGGCATCACTTGGAACTCATATAACCCAAAAGGAGTGATAAAGGCAGATCTCTCTTGTGCTTCTGGGGTCATAGGGATCTGCCAGTATCCCCTGCTTTAGGATAGTAAATGGACCCTCCCAGGCAGCCTGTAGTTTGTTCTGTCTCATGGGTATTAAAACAAGCACTTTCTGTCCCACATCATACACTCTCTCTCTGGCATTCCGGTCATACCACTGCTTCTGCTTAGACTGGGCAGCCTTTAGGTTTTCCTGTACCTCCCCCACTAGGCTATGCATTCTGTCCCTGAACCTTATCACATAGTCTACTACTGAGGTCTCTTGAGCACCCAATTTCCCTTCCCATCCCTCCCTGATCAGATCAAGGGGGCCACGCACTCTGCGTCCATATAGGAGTTCAAAGGGGGAGAAACCAGTGGATTCCTGGGGCACCTCTCTATAAGCAAATAGGAGGTGTGGCAGGTAACGCTCCCAGTCCTTTCCCTGTGACTCCACAAAGGTTTTAAGCATCTGCTTCAGGGTTCCATTAAACCTTTCACACAAGCCATTGGTCTGGGGGTGGTATGGGCTAGTCACTAGGTGTTCTACCTGCACCTTTTGACATAGACTCTGCATCAGGCCAGACATAAATTGCGTGCCCTGATCAGTTAGCATTTCCTTAGGGAAACCTACCCTTGCAAAGATACCCAATAAAGCATCAGCCACTTTATCAGCTCTGATAGATGACAGGGCCACTGCCTCTGGGTAGCGGGTCGCATAATCCACTACTGTCAGAATGAATCTTTTCCCTGAACTGCTGGGGATAGCTAGGGGCCCTACTATATCCACAGCCACCCTCTCAAAGGGCTCAGTCACTATGGGGAGGGGAATTAAAGGGGCACGTCCCACCTCTCCAGGTTTCCCCACTTTCTGACATGCAGGACAGGAGCGACAATAATTAGCAACATCAGTACCCATCCCCGGCCAATAAAAGTGATGGGACAACCGGGCTTTGGTTCTCTGTACCCCTAGATGTCCTGCCATAGGAATTTCATGGGCCACTCCCAACAGTTGCGCTCTAAACCGTTTAGGTACCACTAACTGTCTCTCAGCTAGCCAGGGATCCTGTCCCTTCACTGGAATGGACTCCCGGTACAACCTCCCTTTTTCCCAGTACACTCTCTCTTTATCAGAGTCAGCAGGCAGCTGCCTAGCTAGGTCCTTGATCTTCTCTAGTGTGGGATCGGTCCCCTGGGCCTGCTGAAAATCCTGACTCTGACCAATTATTAGTGACTGTGCTGTTTGAGGCCCCCACTTTCCTTTCAGTGTTCTCCCCTGGGTCCTCAGGCTGAAGCACCCCCTGCTCCCTAATCTGGGCAGACTGCTGTCGGGTAACCACTGATACAGAGGGGCCCTCTCCCTCTGGCACTACTTCTACACACTTTTGGTACTTAGGGATGATTGGTTCACACACCAACAGACTGTCATTCTCATTCAGCTCTCTCTCTCTGTCAGTGCATCCTCCCATATTTTCACAGGGCCCTACAGACATGTCTGGTTCAGGTAAAGGCTGCGTCACACACACACCCTGCCCCCCCTCCCCTTCAGCACATATCTGAGCATAGTTACACATGGTCTCTTGTACATTAGGACCCTTATCTTGTTTACCTAGGTCACAGGTATCATGATCAGGTATATACTGTGACAATAATCTACCCAAATCAGTACCAAGCAATACATTTGTAGGAATATTATCTGACACTCCCACATCTCTTAACCCTCTTCCTGCTCCCCAACCTAGATATACTCGTGCCATAGGCACTGCAGGTTGTACTCCCCCAATCCCTTTTACTGCTAGAGTCTTTCCAGGGATAATGTCCTCCGAGCTAATTAGCTCTGGACGTACAATAGTCACTTCTGCACCCGTGTCTCTTAGCCCTAATGTTACCTTATTTCCAACAGTCACAGGTTGTAGGTTCTCATTGGTACTTTCCTCTGGCCGGGTTACAAACAAAACAGAAGATGATAATCCTGAGGAGCGGCCTCCTCCTGCTGATGCTGAAGGTTTCTTCCTCTCTGGGCAGTTAGTGCTGATGTGACCCATTTTCTGACAAGCAAAACACTTGCGAGTATCTCCCTGCCCAGATGCAGCACCCGCCCCTCCTTTCCCAGAGGGAGCAGACACACTGGATAAAGGCACAGCAGGTTTTGTGAAGGGGGGTCGTGCAGCAGCTCCTTTACAGGTGGATCCCCCTTTAGAAAAGGATTTCCTCCCATTCTCTGGAGACCGGTTAGCTGTGTAAAAATCAGCCAGCTCGCCAGCTCGCCAGCTTCCAATGCTGTTATGGGCTTCCGATCTAAAACCCATTCTTGAACTCCGGCTGGGCACAGCTGCATAAATTGCTCCTTCACCATCAAATCTTCCAGTTCCTCCATTGTGGCAACTTTTAATCCTCTGACCCACTGTTTAAAGGCTGTCATCAAGTTCCCAACAGCTGTAATATAGCTCTCTGACGAACCTTTCTGCAGGGAACGGAATTTCTTTCGGTACACCTCAGGAGTGAGATTGTATCTCCTCTGTAGTGCAGCTTTAATGGAATCATAGTCCTGATCAAACTCTGGGGGTAGTTCAGCAAACGCCTCCAGTGCAGGACCTTTCAGGCCAGGGGTAAGGTACTTGGCCCACTGCTCCCTTGGCAACTGGAACTGTCTGCAAACGTTCTCAAAGCTACGCAGGAATACATCCACATCTCCATCTTTCTCCAGGGTTAAAAAATTCTCTGCACGCACTCTGGGAGCAGGTGGGCCTCTAGGTTCACTAACAACAGGTGAGACCATCCCTCTCTCCAACCGTGCAAGCTGTAGCTGATACTCTCTCCGCCTGTCGTTCAGCCGCCTGTCTTTCAGCAACCTGTCTCTCAGCTGCCAGAGACGCCTGCCTCTCAGCCACGGCAGCCTGTCGTTCAGCAGCCTGTCTTTCATAAAACTTTGTAATCAGTTCCATGCGCAAACTTGCATCCACTGAGCCCATATGTTTAAGAACAGTTTGCAAATAACAGTCCAATGGATCCCCAGATCCTGATGAATCACCGCCCACAGCTGCAGACATCTCTCCTGAGACTTCAACTGGTGTGATTTGGCTGTTATCATATTCAACAAGAGCTTGTATTAGTGAATCTTTGTTCTTTGAACGTATTGGAATATCCCGCTCCTGGCATAGGAGTATAAGTGCCTCTCTAGATCGCTGCTCGTATGCCTCCATAGCAAAAATAAAATAGAAAAGAAAAACAGAGAATAGGGAAGGGGACTGTTTGCAATGTGTGACTATATAATGCACTGAGTTTTAGCCTTTGGAAATTGTAAGAAACAATTTCCTTTAGTACCGGGATTTTCACACTAGCAAATCCACAAGCACTAAAATCTAATAATAAAAAAAATTATCTACACCGCTGCCCACCAATTTGTGACGAACCAAGGTTATCCAACCCTGCGCCAGTCACTTATTTGGCACAGAAAGGGTTTTCAGCCCCCTTTTCTGTCACCTATAGGTCACAATCTAGCCACACCAGGCAAGCTTGTGATTCAGTTTAGTGGGTGCAAGAGTTAATTCGCATTCCCTTAATCTGTACTAGACGTAAGAGAAATTCCCAAAACTCCCTTGTAATGCCACCCACAATAAACTATAAATCCTATAGCTCAAATGCTGCCACCACTTAAAATTTATTAAAGGGAAAATCTTAAGGAAAACCCCAGACTTTACACATTAACTCTAGAAATACAATTTAGCAGAAAATAACCTAAAATTATACAGTTCTAATATTCCAGTCTCTTTCAGTAACGTGGTTCAATTATTAGACAAAGGCCAAACTTAATAAAGGAATTATTTATTATGCCAAAAATATTATGCACAATGCATTATTAATAAAAAGTTGTTACAAATAAAATTACACACGCAAACAGTATTTTAAAATAAAAAGGAGAAAAACAGAATTGAATACTTTCCCAGTCTTCAAGATCTGCGCCAGAAGCTGGCATGAAAATGATGGCTCCTTACTTCTGTACAGCAGCTCCCCTTGTAAGAATGACAATCTTATTGTTAAAAAATAAGAATCTTAAACCTACTTCTCAGAGATCATGTTGCTTAACCACACCCTCCTGGGCGGGCTAAGAAACCCCACTGTCTTTACAAACTTCAATAGACTAAATTTCTTGCCTGAATTTATACAATCCATTATCATTCCTGCTAGGTAAGAAATTTCTATATTTACATATTTAGAACCTCTTAGTTTTATTGGGAGAACCAGTTTGATATCAAATATGCCATAGGTTGTCATATTTACCTGCCGTTAAAGTTATAACACTTTTAACCCACATATGTACATAGTATACCAATGTCCTGTCAGTGACCTGGTCAGTTTTTGTAATGAAGGGCCTGTTTTGCATCATGCATTCTATTGACAGCTTAAGCCATAAACTTTATCCTGTGTATCTCTGTGACTAAGAGCTTCAGTGATTTTATGACTCAATGCATACACACTAGCATTTGATGGCTAGTTAGAGGGTTCTGGCACTTCAAAGAAAATACAAACACAATTCTTCTTGAAAACAAATAACTGTTTTGAGTGCAAGCTGCACAAAGTTAACTCCTTAGGAGCTGAATACTGAGATATTTGTGACACGGCTCATCGCAAATTCCTGAGATTTGCCTTTCTAGACAAACACTTTCAGTGTGTGGCTCTTCCGTTTGGCCTTGCTACAGCTCCCAAACTTTTCTCAAAGATTCTGGGGTCTCCATTGGCAGTGATCAGGTCTTGAGGAATTGCAGTGGCGCCATACCTGGACGAGATATTGGTTCAGGCACCATCTTTTCTACAAGCAAACTCTCATACAGAGATATTGTTGTCTTTTCTACTTTCCCATGGTTGGAAAGTGAATCTGGAAAAGAGTTCCCGTGTTCCAGCTACAAAGGTGGTTTTCTTAAGGACCATAATAGATTCCCTATCTATGAAATTTTTTCTGATGGAGGTAAGAAAATCCAAAAATCTCTCCTCTTGCCTTTCTCTTCAGTCTACTGTTCGGCCATCAGTGGCTCAATGTATGGAGGTATTGGTCTGATGGTCGCTTCCATGGACATCATTCCCTTTGCTCGATTCCATTTGAGAGCTCTGCAATTATACATGCTCAGACAATGGAATTGGAGATGATTCGGAACTGTCTCAGAGGATAGATCTAGACCAGTCGACAAGAGACTCTCTCCCGTGGTGGCTTTCTCAGGACCATCTGTCTCAGGACACATGCTTCCGGAGACCTTCCTGGGTGATTGTGACCACGGACACCAGCCTACTAGGCTGGGTAACAGTCTGGGACTTGTTAAAGGCACATGGACTATGGACCTGGGAGGAGTCTTCTCTCCCCATAAACATCTTGGAGTTAAGAACGATTTACAATGCTCTGATGGCTTGGCCTCAATTGTCCTTTTTATCAGATTTCAGTCGGACAACATAACCAGGGGGGAACTCGGAGTTCCTTAGCCATGATGGAGGTGGCACGGATTATTCAGTGGGCTGAAGCTCACAATTGTTGTCTATCTGCCATCCACATTCCTGGAGTGGACAACTGGGAAGTGGATTTCCTGAGCAGACAGACATTTCATCCCGGGGAGTGAGCTCTCCATCCGGAGGTATTCTCCTGGTTAACCCTCAAATGAGGGGTGTCGGAGTTGGATCTCATTGCATCTCGGCAGAACACCAAGCTTCCAAGCTACAGTTCGAGGGCATGAGATCCTCAGGCCTCTTTGATAGATGCTCTGGCGGTTCCTTGGGATTTCAGTCTAGCATACCTGTTTTCTTACGTTTGCGCTCCTTCCACGAGTTATTGCTCATATCAAATAAGAGAGAGCATCTGTAATTTTAATAGCTCCTTGCAGGATCTGGTATGCAGACTTAGTGAAGAAGTTGCCTCTGAAGAAGGACCTTCTAACTCAGGGTCCATTCCTCCATCCAAATCTCATTTCTCTGAAGCTGAATGCTTGGAGATTGAACGCTTAGTTCTGTCTAAGTGTGGATTTTCTGAGTCGGTCATTGAGACCATGATCCAGACTCGCAAGCCTGTTACTTGAAAAAATTACCATAAGGTAAATACCTTTATTGGTGTGAATCTAAGGGATACTCTTGGAGTAGGGTCAGGATTTCTAGAATTTTGTCTTTTCACCAGGAAGGTCTGGAGAAAGGGTTGTCAGTCAATTCTCTGAAAGGTCAGATTTCTGCAGAGTTTCAGAACTCTCAACTTTGCAGTGTGATTCACCTTACCTCATCTTTTATGCTGATAAGGCGGTTCTTGGTACTAAATTGGGGTTTCTTCCTAAAGTGGTTTCAGATAGAAATACTAATCAGAAAATTGTTGTTCCTTCTCTCTGTCCTAATCCTTCTTCTCATAAAGAACGTCTGTTGCACAACTTGGATGTTGTGCATGCTCTAAAATTCTACCTACAGACGACTAAGGATTTTTGCCAGTCTTCTGTCCTGTTTGTTTCTCAGGAAAGCGTAAGGTTCAGAAGGCTACTTCTACTTCTCTTTCCCTCTGGCTGAGAAGTTTGATTGGTTTTGCTTATGAGACTGCTGGACAGCAGCTTCCTGAGAGAATTACAGCTCATTCCACTAGGGCTGTCTCCTCTTCTTGGGCTTTCAAACATGAAGCTTCTGTGGAACAGCTTTGCAAGGCTGCAACGTGGTCCTCTCTGCATACTTTTTCCAAATTTTCCAAATTTTATGCTTTTGCCTTGGCCGAGGCCTCTTTCGGGAGAAAGGTTCTTCAAGCGGAGGTAACTTCTGTTTAGGTCTGCCTGTCTTCTTCTCCCTCCCTGTTCATTCTGTGTCCTCTAGCTTGGGTATTGGTTCCCACTAGTAATTGAATGATGTTGTGGACTCTCCATATCTTAGGAAAGAAAACAAAATTCATGCTTACCAGATAAACTTCTTTCTTTCCGGATATGGAGAATCCACGACCCCACCCTTTATTAAGACAGTTATTTTTTACTAAACCTCAGGCACCTCTACACCTTTGTGTTATTCTTTTTCCATTTCTCTTCGGTCGAATGACTGGGGATTATGGGTAGAAAAGAGACACTTAACAGCTTTGCTGTGGTGCTCTTTGCCTCCTCCTGCTGGTCAGGAGTGAAATTCCTCACTAGTAATTGAATGACGTTGTGTTGTGGACTCTCCATATCTGGAAAGAAAGGAATTTATCAGGTAAGCATACAATTAGTTTTTTAGTGTCGGGATGTCGGGGAGCAGCAGTTTAGGGGTTAATAACTTTATTTAGTGCCAGTGATGTCGGGGGCCAGCGGATTTGCGGTATTTAGACTAAGGGTTTATGTTCGGGTGTTTACATAACTTTCTTTTTTTGTTTTTACATAACTTTCTTTTTCCCATAGACATCAATGGAGATTGCGTTATAGTGATCGCCATTCCGCAATTGCAGGACTTAGTTTTTTTTCTCCCCATTGATGTCTATGGAGAAAAACGTGCACGAGCACGTCAAGTCAGGCCTTGGCTATATGCACCATACCACACAACACAAGAAGGTTTTTCAGTAACTTGTAATGGCACCACTATGGAGAGTGCTATACCGCTAATTTTTTGTGTTATTTACGCACCCAGTTTAGAGCATAATTTATAATCTTGGTGCTAATCCGTTAACCGGTTTATGATCAATAAATATTATTATTATCATTTATTTATTATCATTTATTTGTATAGCCCCGCCAAATTCCGTAGCGCTGTATTGACAAATATGTAATTATTTATTGATAATGTATTTATTTATGCATTTATTTATTGAAAAATAAATATGTATTTATTTAGCCGCAATACAGGAAAAACTCAAGCAACATCAATTTGAAGTTTAGGCCATTTTAGATATTTTGCTTTTAGTGTAATTCGACTAGAGAGCGGGCAGGTGCAGGAGGCAATAACTCCACCTTCAACAAACATATAGAAATGCCAGGGATTCACACTTTGCTTATTGAATCCTCCTCAAAATAGAAAGCACAGTTCTGATATATTCAAGATAGATAAAAATGTATTAAACATTGGTAATGAGGACAAACAATGACCCTACACAATCTGAAAATTATATTTTTCAATAATTTTCTATTTTTAGGGAGTAAGAATATCTTTGATTGCTACTAGCATTGAAATTCTCTTTTACTAATGCACAGAGTTTGACCTGGTATTTTGCTACTGCTATATGACAGAATCATCATTATTGTCTAACTTTGAGGTCTTATAACTCAAGATTGTTATTAAATGTAGGTCCCTCTTCCAATCTGTTAGAAGAGCTCTTTAAAGGGACAGGTAACACATTTCTGTTGCATTGAATATAGATATATATATATAGAATAACATAAAGACCAAGTCTAAATGTTTTAAAAACAAATTATTGCTCTTTTTACTGGAGTTGTTTTTCTTTATCCAAATTCCACCCACAATTTGGATAATGCCTTATTTGGATAATGCCTTATTTGCCTTATTTGTAGGAGCTAATCTGAGTTTTAGTCTGCAGACAACAATGCTACAATGCTAGTCATGGTCATAATACTAATATAAAGTACATTGTTTTAAAGTTGTTATCAGTTAAAACCAATAAGGGAAAGATATGTAGCAGGGTTAGCCTTGATAGGTCAGCAGGGTGCACTTCAGGTTATTAGAATGAGAAAATCCTCAGTTATCAGATCTAAATTAGATAAAAATAGAACAAAATAAAGAACGTACACTGCAAAGGTGTTTTACTACACATAAGAAAACATTTTATTTAAACATTTCAAGGTATTTATTGTCGCTATAAATAAGCAGACTATTAGGACCATCGGTATGTAAATAATTTCTGTGAAAAACCCAAAGTTTGTTAAAAAGTTAACGATTTTTATTTTATTATATCTCATTTGGTGGCAATATAGTGTCATGAAATATACCACAATGGGCCTAAATCAATACCTTGGGTTATCTATTTAAAAAAATATATATAACGTTTTGATTGGTAATCAAAAAAAAAAATCTCTATTTCACTTTAAATCCAAAGATAGCAAAAATGCTAAAATGTCTCCAGTACTTTGGGCAAGTTTTCCTCTGAATTTTTTGGTATCGAATGGGTTAAAGGTCCCCTAAATACAGTAGATTTGAATAACTGACAAATACACAATAAAAATGTAATGCAATACATTTAGCACATTCATTGCAGGCTCTTGAGACAAACACCAAGATAGTGTTTAGGTGGTACTCAACCCCTTGAAAACTGAAATATATATCAGATAGACGCTGGAGGTGTGGGTCAGATACAGGTAACTTGATCCATATTTGCTGGAAATGTAAAAATCAAAATCAAAGATTTTTGGACCATGATCTTTAGTATGGTAAACAAAATGTTATCTTTTAATTTAAGACGGACACCACAAATTTATTTTTATCTTGATGGGGGAGATGTAAATTAAAAGGGCCTTATGTCAAATTATTTTCAATGCTGCTAGACAGCTTATTGGAAAAAGTCTGAAACCCTTATGCTTGAATCTTGGAAGGAAAGAGTACAAAAATCTCTATTATTTGAACAATATCATTGTTACATATCAGGACACATGAATGCTTTTAAAGTGAAAGTAAACTTACCTGATCTGCTATACACAGTTACACAGTTTAGTTAAAAATAATAGTAGTTTAATTCATCATTTTTTTTAAAGTTACATCTTAATACCTTTTTTGCCGCAAATAAAGTCCAATATTTCCTATTTTCAATTCTGCCCGTTTTTACAGATCTAATTCACTTCCAGCTCACGTGTATTTTATTGTCCAATTGATTTTCTGGCCGATCGGCGACCGTGACATTACGTCATCACACTATCGGATAAATTGCGCATGCGTCAAAGATCTTCTACCCATTATTATGTCGGGCACGCGTTCACAATTAGCGCATGCACATAGCTGTTTATCGCAACATACAAGCACAGCCAAATATTAGCGATCTGTAAGTATAAGGGTTATATTTCAATCAAGCTTTCATGCGCTTTATAACTGGAAGACTAAAAACTATGGCCTAGATTTAGAGTTCGGCGGTAGCCGTGAAAACCAGCGTTAGAGGCTCCTAACGCTGGTTTTGGCCGCCCGCTGGTATTTGGAGTCAGTGATTAAAGGGTCTAACGCTCACTTTTCAGCCGCAACTTTTCCATACCGCAGATCCCCTTACATCAATTGCGTATCCTATCTTTTCAATGGGATCTTTCTAACGCCGGTATTTAGAGTTGTTTCTGAAGTGAGCGTTAGACATCTAACGACAAAACTCCAGACGCCGGAAAATAGCAGGAGTTAAGAGCTTTCTGGGCTAATGCCGGTTTATAAGGCTCTTAACTACTGTGCTCTAAAGTACACTAACACCCATAAACTACCTATGTACCCCTAAACCGAGCTCCCCCCACATCGCCGCCACTCGATTAAAATTTTTTAACCCCTAATCTGCCGACCGCCACCTACGTTATACTTATGTTCCCCTAATCTGCTGCCCCTAACCCCGCCGACCCCTGTATTACATTTATTAACCCCTAACCTGCCCCCCACAACGTCGCCGCCAGCTACTTACAATAATTAACCCCTAATCTTCCGACCGCAAAGCGCCGCCACCTACGTTATCCTTATGTACCCCTAATCTGCTGCCCCTAACACCGCCGACCCCTATATTATATTTATTAACCCCTAATCTGCCCCCTCAACGTCGCCGACACCTGCCTACACTTATTAACCCCTAATCCGCCTCACTAACCCTATAATAAATAGTATTAACCCCTAATCTGCCCTCCCTAACATCGTCGACACCTAACTTCAATTATTAACCCCTAATCTGACGACCGGAGCTCACCGCTACTATAATAAATGGATTAACCCCTAAAGCTAAGTCTAACCCTAACTCTAACACCCCCCTAAATTAAATATAATTTAAATCTAACAAAATAAATTAACTCTTATTAAATAAATTATTCCTATTTAAAGCTAAATACTTACCTGTAAAATACATCCTAATATAGCTACAATATAAATTATAATTATATTATAGCTATTTTAGGATTTATATTTATTTTACAGGCAACTTGGTAATTATTTTAACCAGGTACAATAGCTGATTGGAACAGCCAATAGAATGCGAGCTCAATCTGATTGGCTGATTGGATCAGCCAATCGGATTGAACTTGATTCTGATTGGCTGATTCCATCAGCCAATCAGAAAATTCCTACCTTAATTCCGATTGGCTGATAGAATCCTATCAGCCAATCGGAATTCGAGGGACGCCATCTTGGATGACGTCCCTTAAAGGAACAGTCATTCGTCGTTCAGTCGTCGGGCCGGATGGATGTTCCGCGCTGGAGGTCTTCAGGATCCTGCTGCTTCGCTCCGGATGGAAGACCATAGAAGATGCCGCCTGGATGAAGACTTCAATCGGATGGAAGATCCTCTTCTGCCCCGCTTGGATGAAGACTTTGACCAGATCATGGACCTCTTCAGCCCCCCGCTTGGGCTTGGATCAGGACATCGGAGGAGCTCTTCAGGACGGATCGGTGAACCTGGATGGTGAAGACAAGGTAGGAAGATCTTCAGGGGCTTAGTGTTAGGTTTATTTAAGGGGGGTTTGGGTTAGATTAGGGGTATGTGGGTGGTGGGTTGTAATGTTGGGGGGGGGTATTGTATGTTTTTTTTTACAGGCAAAAGAGCTGAAATTCTTGGGGCATGCCCCGCAAAGGGCCCTGTTCAGGACTGGTAAGGTAAAAGAGCTTTTACCTTTTTTAATTTAGAATAGGGTAGGGAATTTTTTATTTTGGGGGGCTTTGTTATTTTATTAGGGGGCTTAGAGTAGGTGTAATTAGTTTAAAATTGTTGTAATATTTTTCTTATGTTTGTAAATATTTTTTTATTTTTTGTAACTTAGTTCTTTTTTATTTTTTGTACTTTAGCTAGTTTATTTAATTGTATTTATTTGTAGGAATTGTGTTTAATTAATTTATTGATAGTGTAGTGTTAGGTTAATTGTAGGTAATTGTAGGTAGTTTATTTAATTAATTTATTGATAGGGTAGTGTTAGGTTTAATTATATCTTAGGTTAGGATTTATTTTACAGGTAAATTTGTTATTATTTTAACTAGGTAACTATTAAATAGCTATTGTACCTGGTTAAAATAATTACCAAGTTGCCTGTAAAATAAATATAAATCCTAAAATAGCTATAATATAATTATAATTTATATTGTAGCTATATTAGGATGTATTTTACAGGTAAGTATTTAGCTTTAAATAGGAATAATTTATTTAATAAGAGTTAATTTATTTCGTTAGATTTAAATTATATTTAACTTAGGGGGGTGTTAGTGTTAGGGTTAGACTTAGCTTTAGGGGTTAATCCATTTATTATAGTAGCGGTGAGCTCCGGTCGTCAGATTAGGGGTTAATAATTGAAGTTAGGTGTCGGCGATGTTAGGGAGGGCAGATTAGGGGTTAATACTATTTATGATAGGGTTAGTGAGGCGGATTAGGGGTTAATAACTTTATTATAGTAGCGCTCAGGTCCGCTCGGCAGATTAGGGGTTAATAAGTGCAGGCAGGTGTCGGCGACGTTGTGGGGGGCAGATTAGGGGTTAATAAATATAATCTAGGGGTCGGCGGTGTTAGGGGCAGCAGATTAGGGGTACATAGGGATAAAGTAGGTTGCGGCGGTTTACGGAGCGGCAGATTAGGGGTTAAAAAAAATATGCAGGGGTCAGCGATAGATTAGGGGTTAATAAGTGTAAGGTTAGGGGTGTTTAGACTCGGGGTACATGTTAGAGTGTTAGGTGCAGACGTAGGAAGTGTTTCCCCATAGGAAACAATGGGGCTGCGTTAGGAGCTGAACGCTGCTTTTTTGCAGGTGTTAGGTTTTTTTTCAGCTCAAACAGCCCCATTGTTTTCTATGGGGGAATCGTGCACGAGCACGTTTTTGAGGCTGGCCGCGTCCGTAAGCAACTCTGGTATCGAGAGTTGCATTTGCGGTAAAAATGCTCTACGCTCCTTTTTTGGAGCCTAACGCAGCATTTGTTTGAACTCTCGATACCAGAGTTAAATTTATGGTGCGGCCAGAAAAAAGCCCGCGGAGCGTTAACAGCCCTTCTACCGCCAAACTCCAAATCTAGGCCTATGTTTCTAACTCTGTGGATGCATGCGCTTTAAACACAGGATGATCGAAATTCGTGCATGCACAATGCATTCCATTACCGTGAACGCGCATTTCTCCTACGTATAGAGCGGGTGGGACTGCTCTATATGTAAAGGCAGCAAAATATAAAAAGTGGAGGATGGGCGGAGTAAGGCTAATGACGGTAATCGAAATATATATTAAAATAAAATATAGAATCAGTAATAGAAAAAAATAAAAAACATAGCTGTCTCAATATGTTATAGAATACATCTGTGTTTTGCTGAGCATAGAAATTTACTTTCACTTTAATGATATTATGTTTTATTAGGAAACACTCTTAGGTCAATACCAAGTTTCATATATTTATTACCCGATTGAGATATTGGCCCATATTTATCAAGCTCCGTACGGAGCTTGATGGGCCATGAAAGACCGCTGCTCCATAACCTGTCCGCCTGCTCAGAGCAGGCGGACAGACATTGCTGGAAATCAACCCGATCGAGTACAATCAGGTTGATTGACACCCCCCCCTGCTGGCAGCCCATTGACCGCGAGTCTGCAGGGGGCCGCATAGCACCAGCAGCAGCTCTTTTGAGCTGCTGGTGCAATGCTGAATACGGCGAGCGTATTGCTCGCCATATTCAGCGAGGTCTGACGGACCTGATCTGCACTGTCGGATCAGGTCCGCCAGACTTTGATAAATTGGGGCCATATTATGCTTAATCCTTTTATATGTAGATATGTAGATTCAAAAAATAAATGTTCATAAGTCAAATGATCCTCTCATGTCACCTTAGAGAATAGAGGTAAAAATATACGTATTATTCAAAATTAACAAGTCTTTTTGATTGTCTTTGCAGCAGTAAGAATGTTTTGCATTATTTATTACATTGTTTGTTCTCTGGTTTTATTGTTTTTTTAACGTTTATTGACATCCGTTTAATTTTTTAATGTATGTTAATTTAGTTATATATATCATTTAAAGGAATGTTGTAGTACAATGACATCAGAAGTTTTGGATCGCTATTACGAGACTTTTGCAGTTAAAACTGTATTCCTTGTGATAACACGATCAGTTTGTTGACTTCTAATAAAAATACAAATATTTGTTTTTTTAAATTTAATTCAATAGCACTAGCTTTGAAGTTAAAATGAGCAGTAGTATATGTTCTGGCAAATTTTGAACCGCTAGATTTAGAGTTCTGCGGCCAAAGGGGTGCGTTAGCTACGCGTGTTTTTTTCCCCCGCACCTTTTAAATATCGCTGGTATTTAGAGTTCACAGAAGGGCTGCGTTAGGCTCCAAAAAGGGAGCGTAGAGCATATTTACTGCCACTGCAACTCTAAATACCAGCGGTGCTTACGGACGCGGCCAGCTTCAAAAACGTGCTCGTGCCCGGTATCCCCATAGGAAACAATGGGGCAGTTTCAGCTGAAAAAAAATCTAACACCTGCAAAAAAGCAGCGTTGAGCTCCTAACGCAGCCCCATTGTTTCCTATGGGGAAACACTTTCTAAGTCTGCACCTAACACCCTAACATGTACCCCGAGTCTAAACACCCCTAACCTTACACTTATTAACCCCTAATCTGCTGCCCCCGCTATCGCTGACCCCTGCATTTTTAACCCCTAATCTGCCGCTCCGTACACCGCCGCCACCTACGTTGTCCCTATGTACCCCTAATCTGCTGCCCCTAACACCGCCGACCCCTAGGTTATATTTATTAACTCCTAATCTGCCGCCCCCAACGTCGCCACAACCTACCTACAATTATTAACCCCTAATCTGCCGACCGGACCTCACCGCTACTATAATAAAGTTATTAACCCCTAATCCGCCTCACTCCCGCCTCAATAACCCTCTAATAAATAGTATTAACCCCTAATCTGCCCTCCCTAACATCACCGACACCTAACTTCAAGTATTAACCCCAAATCTGCCAACCGGACCTCACCGCTACTCTATTAAATTTATTAACCCCTAAAGCTAAGTCTAACCCTAACACTAACACCCCCCTAAATTAAATATAATTTTTATCTAACAAAATAAATTAACTCTTATTAAATAAATTATTCCTATTTAAAGCTAAATACTTACCTGTAAAATAAACCCTAATATAGCTACAATATAAATTATAATAATATTGTAGCTATTTTAGGATTAATATTTATTTTACAGGTAACTTTGTATTTATTTTAACCAGGTACAATAGCTATTAAATAGTTAATAACTATTTAATAGCTACCTAGTTAAAATAATTACAAAATTACCTGTAAAATAAATCCTAACCTAAGTTACAATTAAACCTAACACTACACTATCAATAAATGAATTAAATAAAATACCTACAATTATCTACAATTAAACCTAACACTACACTATCAATAAATAAATTTAATACAAATACCTACAAATAAATACAATTAAATAAACTAACTAAAGTACAAAAAATAAAAAAAGAACTAAGTTACAAAAAAATAAAAAAATAATTTACAAACAGAAAAATATTACAACAATTTTAAGCTAATTACACCTACTCTAAGCCCCCTAATAAAATAACAAAGCCCCCCAAAATAAAAAAAATGCCCTACCCTATTCTAAAATACAAATAGAAAAGCTCTTTTACCTTACCAGCCCTTAAAAGGGCCTTTTGCAGGGCGTGCCCCAAAGAATTCTGCTCTTTTGCCTTTAAAAAAAACATACAATACCCCCCCCCCAACATTACAACCCACCACCCACATACCCGTAATCTAACCCAAACCCCCCTTAAATAAACCTAACACTAAGCCCATGAAGATCTCCCTACCTTATCTTCACCACGCCGGGTATCACCGATCCGTCCAGAGGAGGCTCCGAAATCTTCATCCAAGCCCAAGCGGGGGCTGAAGAGGTCCATCATCGGGGTGAAGAGGTCCATCATCGGGCTGAAGAGATCCATCATCCAGCTGAAGAGGTCCATCATCCGGCTGAAGAGGTCCATCATCGGGCTGAAGTCTTGATCCAAGCATGGGCTGAAGAGATCCATCATCTGGCTGAAGTCTTCTATCAAGCGGCATCTTCAATCTTCTTTCTTCTGGATCCATCTTCATCCCGCCGGCGCGGAAAATCCATCCTGGCCGATGACTTCCCGACGAATGACGGTTCCTTTAAATGACGTCATCCAAGATGGCGTCCCTCGAATTCTGATTGGCTGATAGGATTCTATCAGCCAATCGGAATTAAGGTAGGAAAATTCTGATTGGCTGATGGAATCAGCCAATCAGATTAAATTTCAATCCGATTGGCTGATCCAATCAGCCAATCAGATTGAGCTCGCATTCTATTGGCTGATCGGAACAGCCAATAGAATGCAAGCTCAATCTGATTGGCTGATTCCATCAGCCAATCAGAATTTTCCTACCTTAATTCCGATTGTCTGATAGAATCCTATCAGCCAATCGGAATTCGAGGGACGCCCTCTTGGATGACGACATTTAAAGGAACCGTCATTCGTCGGGAAGTCGTTGGCCAGGATGGATGTTCCGCGTTGGCGGGATGAAGATGGATCTGGAAGAAAGAAGATTGAAGATGCCGCTTGATAGAAGACTTCAGCCGGATGATGGACCTCTTCAGCCCGATGATGGACCTCTTCAGCCCGATGATGGACCTCTTCAGCCCCCGCTTGGGCTTGGATGAAGACTTCAGAGCCTCATCTGGACGGATCAGTGATACCCGGCGTGGTGAAGATAAGGTAGGGAGATCTTCAGGGGCTTAGTGTTAGGTTTATTTAAGGGGGGTTTGGGTTAGATTAGGGGTATGCGGGTGGTGGGTTGTAATGTTGGGGGGGTATTGTATGGGTTTTTTTACAGGCAAAAGAGCAGAATTCTTTGGGGCATGCCCCGCAAAAGGTCCTTTTAAAGGCTGGTAAGGTAAAAGAGCTTTTCTATTTGTATTTTAGAATAGGGTAGGGCATTTTTTTTATTTTTGGGGGCTTTGTTATTTTATTAGGGGGCTTAGAGTAGTTGTAATTAGCTTACAATTTTGTAATATTTTTCTAATGTTTGTAAATTATTTTTTTATTTTTTGTAACTTAGTTCTTTTTTTATTTTTTGTACTTTAGTTAGTTTATTTAATTGTAGTTATTTGTAGGTAGTGTTAGGTTTAATTGTAGTTAATTGTAGGTAGTTTATTTAATTAATTTATTGATAGTGTAGTGTTAGGTTTAATTGTAACTTAGGTTAGGATTTATTTTACAGGTAATTTTGTAATTATTTTAACTAGGTAACTATTAAATAGTTATTAACTATTTAATAGCTATTGTACCTGGTTAAAATAAATACAAAGTTGCCTGTAAAATAAATATAAATACTAAAATAGCTACAATATAATTATTAGTTATATTGTAGCTATATTAGGGTTTATTTGACAGGTAAGTATTTAGCTTTAAATAGGAATAATTTATTTAATAAGAGTTAATTTATTTTGTTAGATAAAAATTATATTTAATTTAGGGGGGTGTTAGTGTTAGGGTTAGACTTAGCTTTAGGGGTTAATAAATTTAATAGAGTAGCGGTGAGGTCCGGTTGGCAGATTTGGGGTTAATACTTGAAGTTAGGTGTCGGTGATGTTAGGGAGGGCAGATAAGGGGTTAATACTATTTATTATAGGGTTATTGAGGCGGGAGTGAGGTGGATTAGGGGTTAATAACTTTATTATAGTAACGGTGAGGTCCGGTCGGCAGATTAGGGGTTAATACTTGAAGTTAGGTGTTGGTGATGTTAGGGAGGGCAGATTAGGGGTTAATACTATTTATTATAGGGTTATTGAGGCGGGAGTGAGGCGGATTAGGGGTTAATAACTTTATTATAGCAGCGGTGAGGTCCGGTCGGCAGATTAGGGGTTAATAATTGTAGGTAGGTGGCGGCGACGTTGGGGGCGGCAGATTAGGGGTTAATAAATATAATATAGGGGTCGGCGGTGTTAGGGGCAGCAGATTAGGGGTACATAGGGATAACGTAGGTTGCGGCGGTGTGCGGTTGGCAGATTAGGGGTTAAAAAATTTTATTAGAGTGGCAGCGATTTCGGGGGGCCTCGGTTTAGGGGTACATAGGTAGTTTATGGGTGTTAGTGTACTTTAGAGCACAGTAGTTAAGAGCTTTATGATCCGGCGTTAGCCCATAAAGCTCTTAACTACTGACTTTTTTCTGCGGCTGGAGTCTTGTCGGTAGAGGGTCTAACGCTCACTTCAGCCAAGACTCTAAGTACCAGCGTTAGAAAGATCCCATTGAAAAGATAGGATACGCAATTGACGTAAGGGGATGTGCGGTATGGAAAAGTCGCGACTGCAAAGTGAGCGTTAGACCCTTTCCTGACTGACCCTAAATACCAGCGGTAGCCCAAAACCAGCATTAGGAGCCCCTAACGCTGGTTTTGACGGCTAACGCAGAACTCTAAATCTAGGCGTATGTTAATCAAATTTTCCCTCCCCCTGTATCATGTGACAGCCATCAGCCAATCACAAAATGCATATACGTACAGTACTGTGCAAAAGTTTTAGTCAGGTGTGATAAAATGCTGTAAAGTTAGAATACTTTCAAAAATAGAAATTTTAATAGTCTATTTCTATCAATTAAAATGCAAAGTGAGCAAACAGAAGAAAAATGGAAATCAAATCAATATTTGATGTTACCAGTGTTTGCCTTCAAAACAGCATACATTTTTCTAGGTAAACTTACCCACAGTTTTTTTAAGGAACTTGATTTAGGTAGCCTCAGTTGCTTCTGTCTCTCCCAGACAAACTTGATGATTTTGAGATCAGGACTCCTTGTTCTTATTTACATTGAAGATAGTGCTTAATGACTTTGGCTGTATGTTTGGGGTCGTTGTCATGCTGCAGAATACATTTGGAGCCAGTCAGGTACCTGTACTGTATATACAGTGAATTCTTGCACATGCTCAGTAATAGCTGGAGCCTCAGTTAGAGTGTAAATAAAAAGAATGGGCATGTTTTGATAATGGAAGTATATTGGAAAGTTGTTTATAATTTCATGTTTTATCTGAATCATGAACATTTTGACATTAGCGGCCCTTTTAATGCTGTAGCAGGTCCTTGCAGAGCCGGCTCTACCATGGGACCAAGTGGGTTCAATGGACTTAGGCGGAACTTGACAGGGGGTGGGGCACTTCAGTGACAAACTCTGAGTTTTAGACTGCTCCTGCCCTGGATAATGTGAGTTGCATGTCTGGCAGGTGCTCACTCTGGCTTTCCTCTTCCTCCAAAAAGGCCCCATAACACAGTGGTTAATTTTAATTTTTTTTATATTTAGAGGTAACTTTTTATTATGTACAGCCGATTTTTTGGAAGTTCATTCTTAAGTGCGCACAGCTTGGTGAAAGCACTGCCGCAGCTAAAAGACATTTACAGGAGAAAGTGGCACATGCAGCTTGTTTCTGAGTAGGTATTTTGAATTATGTTATAAGTCCTATGTAATAAGAGGAAGCTCCTCCCCTTAAGCTTTCCTGTGACCAGTTATTTCTTTCATATAATTGGCAAGAGTCCATGAGCTAGTGACGTATGGGATATACAATCCTACCAGGAGGGGCAAAGTTTCCCAAACCTCAAAATGCCTATAAATACACCCCCTCACCACACCCACAATTCAGTTTTACAAACGTTGCCTCCTATGGAGGTGGTGAAGTAAGTTTGTGCTAAGATTTCTACGTTGATATGCGCTTCTCAGCATTTTGAAGCCCGATTGCTTTCAGAGTACAGTGAATGTCAGAGGGATGTGAAAGGAGTATCATCGATTGAATGCAATGGTTTTCCTCATGGGGATCTATTTCATAGGTTCTCTGTTATCGGTCGTAGAGATTCATCTCCTACCTCCCTTTTCAGATTGACGATATACTCTCATATTCCATTACCTCTACTGATAACCGTGTCAGTACTGGTTTGGCTATCTGCTATATTTGGATGGGTGTCTTTGGTAAGTATGTTTTCATTTACTTACTTACTCTCAGCTATGTTTTGGAACTTTATTTATTTATATAAAGTTCTAAATATATTATGTATTGTACTTATATTTGCTATTATTCAGGTTTCAGTATATTTCCTTTTGCAGACTGTCAGTTTCATATCTGGGAAATGCATTTTTTAAAAAAAAAAACGAAAATGTATTTCTTACCTGAGGTATAGTCTTTTTGCAATTGACTGTCATTTTAAATTTGCGGCCAGAATTAGGCTCGCAAGGGCGCAAATGCCAAACTATATTCTTTTTGGCGTGAAGTTACGTTCGATGATGCAAAATCATCATTTCCGGCGTCTTTGTCAACGCAGAGTCCTTTCACAAGGTTGCGTCTTCAATGACGCGAGTGTGTCGCTTCCGGATGTTATCATATCATAATTTAAACCCCATTCCCATATGCCTCTTGCCTTTTTTCTCTATCAGAGGGCTATGCTGTTGCATTTTTTTCCCATTCCTGAAACTGCCATTTAAGGAAATTGATAATTTTGTTTAATATGTTGTCTCCTGTCTCAGAAAACACTGTTGGAATCCTGCTGACTGATAACAGTTCTACCAAAGCTAAGTACATTTTTTGTAATCTTATGAAGATTATATCAGCTGTGTTTTGTAATAAGTTGTCATGATAAACTTTTACATGCAGAGAATGTGTCCATCAGTAATAATACATTGTCTGTTGCTGTTCTTTTAACATCTAATGTACAAGATATACCTGTGAATTTATAAGACTTTTTTGCTGATTCTATTCAGAAGGCTTTGTCTGCCATCCCACCTTCTAATAAATGTAAAGGTCTTTTTAAACTTCTTATAAAGTTGATGAAATTTCAAATGACCGACAACATACTGAATTATCCTCCTCTGATGAGGATCTATCTGATTCAGAAGATCCTTCCTCAGATATTGACACTAACAAATCTACTAATTTATTTAAAATGGAGTAAATTCGTTCTTTGTTGAAGAAGTGTTGATTATATTGGATATTGAGGAGACTAGTCCTCTTGATTTTAAAGCTAGTAAACGTTTAAATTCTGTTTATAAACCTCCTGTGGTTATTTCAGAGGTTTTTTTCAGTTCCTGGTGCTATTTCTGATATTATTCCTAAGGAATGGAATAGGCCTGGTACTTCTTTTATTCCTTCTTTAAGGTTTATAAAATTGTATCCTTTGCCAGCAGTTAAATTGGAGTTTTGGGAAAAGATCCCCAAAGTTGATGGGGCAATCTCTACTCTTGCTAAACGTACTACTATTCCTACGGAAGATAGTATTTCTTTTTAAGATCCTTTAGATAGGAAACTTGAACCTTATCTAAGGAAAGCTTAATTATTTTCAGGTCTTCTTAGGCCTGCAATTTCTTTGGCTGATTTTGCAGCTGCTTCAACTTTTTGGTTGGAAACTTTAGCGCAACAAGTATCGAATCTTGATTTGTCTAGCATTGTTAACTTGATTCAACATGCTAATAATTTCATTTGTGATGCCATTTTTTTATTTCATCAAAATGGATGTTAAATCTCTGTCTTTAGCTAGAAGAGCTTTGTGGCTTAAATCTTGGAATGCTGAAATGACTTCTAAGTCCAGATTGCTATTTCTTTCCTTCCAAGGTAATAAATTATTTGGTTCAGTTGGATTCAATATTTTCAACTGTCACTGGGGGGAAGGGAGTTTTTTTGCCTCAAGATAAGATCTAAGGGTATATTTGAAGCTTCTAACAGTTTTTGTTCTTAAATAAGGAACATAAACCTTATTCTTCCCCAAGGAATCTGTTTCCAATTGGAAGCCTTCTTCAAATTGGAATAAATCCAAGCCATTTAAGAGATCAAAGCCAGCCCCTAAATCTGCATGAAGGTGCAGCTCTTATTCCAGCTCAGCTGGTAGGGGGCAGATTAAGATTTTTCTAAGATGTTTGGATCAATTCGGTCCAAAATTATTGGATTCAGAATATTGTCTCTCAGGGGTACAGAATATGATTCAGAGTAAGACCGCCTGTGAGAAGATTTTTTCTCTCACACATTCCAGCAAACCCGGTAAAGGCTCAGGCTTTCCTGAAGTGTGTTTCAGACCTGGAGTTATCTGGGGTAATCATGCCAGTTCCATTTCAGGAACAGGGTCTGGGGTTTTATTCAAATCTATTCATTGTCCCAAAGAAAGTAATTTCATTCAGACCCGTTTTGGATCTAAAATTTTTGAATCGATATGTAAGAGTACCAACTTTCAAAATGGTGACTATAAGGTCTATTCTGCTTTTTGTTCAGCAAGGGCATTATATGCCCACAATAGACTTACAGGATGCATATCTTCATATTCCGATTCATCCAGATTGCTTTCAATTTCTGAGATTCTCTGTTTTAGACAAGCATTACCAATTTGTTGCTCTTCCTTTTTGGCCTAGCGACAGCTCTAGGAATCTTTTCAAAGGTTCTTGGTGTCCTACTCTCTGTTATCAGAGAGCGGGGTGTTGCAGTGTTTCAGTATTTGGATGATATCTTGGTACTTGCTCAGTCTTTACGTTCTGCAGAATCTCACACAAATCAACTACTGTTGTTTTTTCAAAGACATGGTTCAAGGATCAATTTACCAAAAAGTTCCTTGATTCCTCAAACAAGGGTCAACTTTTTAGGTTTCCAGATAGATTCAGTGTCCATGACTCTGTCTCTAACAGACAAGAGATAATTTAAATTGGTTTCAGCTTGTCTGAACCTTCAGTCTCTATTATTCCCTTCAGTAGCTATGTGCATGGAAGTTTTAGGTCTCATGACTGCGGCATCGGACTCGATTCTCTTTGCTCATTTTTATATGAGACCTTTCCAGCTTTGTATGCTGAATCAATGGTGCAGGGATTATACAAGGATATCACAATTAATATCCTTAAATCCCAATGTTCGACTATCTCTGACTTGGTGGTTAGATCACCATTGTATAGTTCTAGGGGCCTCTTTGGTTCATCCAACCTGGACTGTGATCACAAAAGATATGAGTCTTTTCAGGTTGGGGAGCTGTTTGAGGATCTCTGACAGCACAAGGGGTTTGGAAATCTCAAGAGGCGAGCTTACCAATAAATATTTTGGAACTCTGTGCAATTTTCAGGGCTCTTCAGGCAAGAGAACCGTTCATTTGTTTTCAGACAGACAATATCACAGCTGTGGCATATGTCAATTATCAGGGTGGGACTCACAGTCCCCTAGCTATGTTATAAGTATCTTGAATACTTTCTTGGGCGGAATCCAGCTCTTGTCTAATTTCTGTGGTACATATCCCAGGTGTAAACAATTGAGAAGTGGATTATCTCAGCCACTAGACTTTACATCCGGGGGAGAGGTCTCTCCATCCAGATGTGTTTTCTAAGATTGTTCAGATGTGGGGTCTTCCAGAAATAGATCTGATGGCTTCTCATCTAAACAAGAAACTTCCTAGGTACCTGTCCAGGTATCTTCAGGTGGAAGCAGTGGTTGTGTTGACACTTCCTTGGTGCTACCAATCTGCTTATATTTTCCTGCCTCTAGTTCTTCTTCAAAGAGTGATATCCAAATTTGTATTGCTGGTAGCTCCAGCATGGCCTCACAGGTTTTTGGTATGCGGATCTTGTTTGGATGTCCAGTTGCCAACCTTGGCCTCTTCTATTTAGGTCGGATCTTCTGTTTCAAGGTCCATTTTTTCCTTCAGGATTTCAAATCATTAAAATTGAAGGTATGGGAATTGAACGCCTAGTGCTTAGTCATAGAGGTTTCTCTGTCTCAGTGATTAATACTATGTTACAGGCTCGTAAATCTGTTGCTAGAAAGATTTATTATTGAGTTTGGAAAACTTATTTTCATGGTGTTCTCTTAAATTCGCTTGGCATTCTTTCAGAATTCCTAGAATTTTTCAGTTTCTTCAGGATGGTTTGGATAAGGTTTTGACTGCAAGTTCCTTGTAGGGACAAATCTTTACTCTTTCTGTCTTATTTCACAGAAAGATTGCTAAGCTTCCTGATATTCACTGTTTTTAACAGGCTTTGGTTTATATCAAGCCTGTCATTAAATCAATCTCGCCTCCATGGAGTCTTAATTTGGTTTTGAAGGCTTTACAGGCTCTTCCATTTGAGCCTATGCATTATTTGGATATTAAACTACTTTCTTGGAAAGTGTTGTTCCTTTTGGCCATCTCTTCTGCTAGAAGAGTTTTTGAATTATCTACTCTTTATTGTGAATCGCCTTTTCTTATTTTTCATCAGGATAAGGCAGTTTTGTGAACTTTATTTAAATTCTTTCCTAAGGTTGTGATTTCTAACAACATTAATAGAGAATTTGATGTCCCTTCCTTGTGTCCAAATCCTAAGAACTTTTTGGAGAAATCCTTCCATTCTTTGGATGTGGTAAGAGCTTTGAAATATTATGTTGAAGCTACTAAAGATTTCAGGAAGACTTCTAGTCTATTTGTTATCTTTTCTGGTTCTAGGAAAGGTCAGAGGGCTTCTGCCGTTTCCTTGGCTTCGTGGTTAAGCTTTGGTTTCATTCAGCTTATTTGGGGTCAGGTCAAGCCCCATCTCAGAGAATTACAGCTCATTCTATTAGATCAGTCTCCACTTTGTGGGCTTTCAAGAATGAAGCTTCAGTTGATCAGATTTGCAAAGCAGCAACTTGGTCTTCTTTGCATACATTTACTAAATTCTACTGTTTCTGATGTATTCGCATCTTCGGAGCAGTTTTTAGTGGAAAAGTTCTTCAGGCAGCTGTTTCAGTTTGATTCTTCTGCTTATGTTTTAAGTTTTTTCTTTTCATTTAATGAGAATTAACTTATATTTTGGTTTGTGGATTATTTTTTCAGTGAGAAATGGCTGTTTTTATTTTTATCCCTCCCTCTCTAGTGACTCTAGCTCATGGACTCTTGCCAATTACATGAAAGAAAACATAATTTATGTAAGAACGTACCTGATAAATTCATTTCTTTCATATTGGCAAGAGTCCGTGAGGCCCACCCTTTTTTTGTGGTGATTATGATTTTTTGTATAAAGCACAATTATTTCCAAATTCCTTTGTTGCTGCTTTTTACGCCTTTCTTTATCACCCCACTTCTTCGCTATTCGTTAAACTGAATTGTGGGTGTGGTGAGCGGTGTATTTATAGGCATTTTGAGATTTGGGAAACTTTGCCCCTCCTGGTAGGATTGTGAAAACTTCTCCGGTTCTCCTTTACTTTCCTTATATGTGCGCGGGAACGTTGTGCAGGGTTGTGTAGAGTGGTGACATTTTAAGTTTGTTATTTTCTGACTGCTGTGGAAGTGTATAATACAAAGGCCCCGATGTTCAAAAGTGCTATGAGGTAGTGAAATATTCCAAGGGATCTGCCCCTATGTCGAGCAAGCTTGTTGAAATATTCCAAACTCACCATATTCGCATCTCTGAGAGGCATTTACTATACACGCCATTGGTCGGCGATGCTGGCTTAAGTAACACCCAGCATCACTAACCATATTGGCGAAGTATAATAAACAATCTCTTTAATATAAATGCTGTCTGCCTAAATGCTACTCCTAATACCCCTAAACCGAAGTACCCCATAATCGCACAATAACACTAAACTAATAAGCATCTAAATGGACACATACCCACCGCATATCACTAACTATTAACCCCTAAACCACTACATACCCAATGCAAGTTCTATTTATTAACCCTTTATGCCGCCACATACCCACTGCAAGTCCTAAGCTATTACCCCTAAACTGCCACATACCCACCACAATAAACTATTAACCCCCTGCACTGCCATCAACCCACCGCAAGTACTTAACTATTAACCCCCTGCACCTCCATCAACCCACCACATTTTCTTAACTATTAACTCTCTACATCACCATCAACCCACTGCAAGTACCTAACTATTAACCCCCTATGCAGTCATCAACCCACCACAAGTACCTAACTATCTTCATCCAGGCTACAAGGTGCCAGGGGCTCATCTTCATGGCGGAGGAGGCAGACTTCGGCACCTCTTCTGCTGCCTCCGCTCCACATCTTCTTTTCTTCTTTTTAGGGATCCCTCATCTTCATGTGATCTCAGCCACACACTAAAACCCAGAAGAGCGGAACCCCAAACTTCAAATTAGCTGATTTAAAATCAGTCAATTCCTATTAGAATTTAAATTTAAAAAAGTTCTTGCTATTGGCTGATTTGAATCAGTGAGTAGGGATTGAGTAATTTGAAATCAGCCAATCAGAAGTAAGGGGTACCCCTATTTATTGGGGTTCCTTGAGTCCGGGTTTCAGTGTGTGGCGGAGATCGCATGAAGATGAGGGCTCCCTGAAGGGAGTTGAAGAAAAGATGTAGAGCGAAGGCAGCAAAAGAGGCCGCTGAAGTCAGTCTCCACCACCATAAAGATGGGCCCCCAGGGCATGGAGCCTGGATGAAGTTGGGCCCTGCCGGTGATGAAGATTGTGGAGTGGAGGCGCTGGAAGAGGCCACCCAAAACCTGGAGTCCAGACGATGATGAGCTCAACAACGGATCAAGAGGAGCTGGAGTCCTCATCATCTGTGAGTAACAATTATGGGGTTAGAGTTTTTTGGGGTGGGTTTTTTATTTTTCAGAATAGGCTTTATTATTTTAAATTTTATTTTGTAGGCTAGGTTTTATAGGTTAGATATTTTTACTTTGGGGAGTTACTTTAATGTAGGTGGGGGTTATATAACTTTTTTTTTCTCTCCAAAAGAGCTGTGATTGCTTTATGGCAATGCCCTACAAAAGGAAGATTAATTGATTATTCACTGGTCAGTAAGCAGATTTTAGTACACATTAGTTGAGGATATACTGGGCTGTATTGTGGTATTGATTTAGGAACAGATTACAAGTTACACACAGGGCCATCTTTAACACGGGGCATCTGCCCAGAGCCCAGTATTTGTTGAGTGGCCCAAGAGTCCTAAAAAAAAATTGGTTCATGCCAGACTGCTGATGTCATGTGATATGGGACACGCACACAATCAGTACTGATACTGTCACAGTCAAAAGTTCTCTACTTATATTTATTTGTGAGAAACTGTACCAGACCATGTCAGTGTCATATGACTTGCCAAGCTAGTGCCATGTGCTGTTTTAGATGCACACTGTGCAGCACTGAATGCTAATCCCTAACTCAGCATCCAGCCAATCCCACTGCATCAGAAAAGGTCCTGCTGGGGTTACCACTGTTACCAGGTAACTGCTCTGGTAGTGGGGATTGTTTCTGGGTAGGGCTGACTTTAGCTGCATGCAGCAGAAAGCTGGAGTGGCAGGCACATGAGGATTTGAGCATATGTGCATCTGCACACACTACTCTTTGCAGTCTTGAGGATGTGTGACTCATCTCACACTGTATCCATGCAGCCTTGGGCAGACAGCATCCAGTCTGCTGGTACCCTTAGCCCTGCTCTTTCTGCTGTGGCCCTAAAATCAACTAACTGAAGTTGTTAGGGGAACAGTGCTTTGTAGAAAGGTGTCAGTGGGAAGAATAAGTGAGTACACACACGCCCATCCCCCATGCAGCATTGTCTAGTGCAGGGTGAGAGGGAACTTTTTCCTAGCAAAGAAGTGACGTGCTGCTGTGGCTGATTTATAGTGTCATGCTGATACTTCACACATTAAGGTAAGGTTTATTTTTATAGTTTTTTTTCTCTCTGTCTCAGATTTTAAAGCTTCCCATAGTAGTTCTGTTGTTCCAGTCAGTAAACTTATATTTGTCTGCACCTCCATGCTTCCTCCTCAGTCTTTACCTTGCTTTGCTACTGTTGGCTGCCCTAAATCTCTTTAACCAGCTAACCTCCCTCCAGAATCACATTCAAAAGCATATTAAATTACTCCACAGTGGAGGAATTTATATATTTATTTACTTATTAGTACTGCTTAGGTCCAGTTTAACATATTGCAATTTATTTCATTTTTTTAAATGATTAGCCCAGCAGTGATTTAGTTGTTTTTTGGGATGTTGGGGTGGAGAGCGAAATTGCATGGGGGGGGCAAGAAAATGTTTGCCCAGGGTCCAGTCAATATTAAAGACGGCCCTGGTTGAGCACAAAATAACGCTTGAGCAAAAGCGATATTTGTGCACAATTTAGTAATACCAGCGCACACAAATTTATGCTGGTATTATAAGGGAGGTGCAATGCAAATGCGACCTCACGTTTGCATTGCAAGGAAGCATTGCGCTCAAGAGAGCCTCCTCATGCCGTCAGAAACTGTATGAGAACTAGCGCAACAAATATAAATATGTATGTTTATAAATATATACAGTACATATACAGTCGTGGCCAACAATATTGGCATCTCTTCATTTCTGTCAGATAATGCACCACTCGCCCAGAAAATTGTTGCAGTTACAAATGTTTAGGCATTCTCATGTTTATTTATTTTGTTTGTATTGATATGACACAAAAAAGTGAAGAACCAAAAGCCAAATTTGACACATTCCAACCAAAACTTCAAAAAATGAACTGGACAAAATTATTGGTACCTTCTCAAAATTGTAAGAAATAATTGCATTCCAAGTTTGTGATGCTCCTGTAATTTGTAATTAAACTCACCTGTATCAATTAACAGGTTATGACAATATAGAAACCACACTGGCAACCAGTTAAAATGGTTAAAAATTGACTAAACCTTTCTGTTGTGTGTTTCTGTGTGCCACACTAAGCATGGAGAAGAGAAAGAGCAGCAAATCGCTGGAATTGTGGAAAAGCATGGACAATCTCAAGGTTACAAGTCCATCTCCAGAGATCTTAATGTTCCTGTGTCCACAACATTGTCAAGAAGTTTACAGCCCATGGCACTGTAGCTAATCTTCCTGGACGTGGACGAAAGAGAGAAAAAATGATCAAAGATTGCAACAAAGGATTGTTCGGATGGTGGATCAAGAACCTCGATCAACTTCCAGACAAATTCAAGCTGACCTTCAGGCAAAGGATACAAATGTGTCAGCTCGCCCTATACGTCGCCATCTGAATGAAAAGGGATGCTATGGTAGGAGACCCAGGAAGACCCCACTGTTGACACAGAAACATAAAAAAGCCAGATTGGAGTTTGCCAAAACTTACCTGAAGAAGCCAAAATCCTTTTAGGAGAATGTGCTGATGACAGACGAAACAAAATTACAGCTTTTTGGTAAAGCCTATCATTCTACTATTTTCAGAAAAAGAAATGAGGCTTTTAAAGAAAAGAATACAGTCCCTACAGTCAAACATGGTGGAGGTTCACTGATGTTTTGGGGTTGCTTTGCTGCTTCAGGCACTGGATGTCTTGTGTCTGTGCATGGCATTATGAAATCTGAAAACTACCAAAGAATTCTGTGGTGCAATGTAGGGCCCAGTGTCAGAAGGTATCAGAAACCTGATGTTACCTGATTTACTGAGAGTCTGTGCAAGTAACAGTACTACTTATCCCTGGAAATGTGGGTATGTGACAGTGGAGTTAACAGAATCTTACAGATTACTAAGTTAACTGCTCTGTCTTAATTTAGCCAAACAACAAGGAAGCTAGTTGACTGTGGGAATAGCTCAATGAATCGTTAGGCAGAGGAGGAGCTGCAGGAGCTATTTAAGTAATACGAATACTGTGTAACTGCCTTGAGCAGAGATAGAAAATAAGCAAGAGTAAAGTCAATAATACTTTGAATAACAAGTAAGGTGGTTAGAAATAAGATGAATATACGACCTGTACCCTCTGAAGATGTGCGGTAAGTTTAGAACAAGAGTACAGCTACAGGTGAAGGAAAAGCTGGCTCCGGTATTAGTGAGACACTCCTGCTGCTTGTACTGTGAGACGCTACTGCTGATGATGAAGGCCCGTGGGCGGAGCAGACAGATGACTGTGGCAGAGAACAGGTGCCACAGTCGTTGAAGCAAGCAGGAGGAGCTGAAGACTTGGTAGAGCCAGAATAGGCTGGTAGGTAACGAGTCTCAGAAGCAAGATTCAATAATCCAGCAATGACAGCTAGGATTAGGAAGCTTTTATGGAGAACGGAAAGGCAAATTAAAAGGGCCAGATGGGCAGAAATAAGGAATGGAAGAGGAGGCTCTGACATAGTCCCCCCCCCAATGGAACCCATAGCGAGGGTCAAGGATCAGGACGATCCGGGTTGCGGCGATGGAAGAGCGACACACACCTGGGAGCCGAAACAGAGGTGGCAGGTTCCCAAGTGTCCTCAGCTGCATTGTAACCCTTCCAACGAATCAGATACTCCAACACTCCACGTCGTTTCCTAGAATCCCGAATTGCCTCCACTTCGTATTCCAAATCAGGGAGAGGTGTGAGACCATGTGTTTCAGAGTTAACCACAATGTTGTCAGAAAGACAAGGTTTGACCAGCGACACATGGAAGGTTGGATGGATTCTATAAGAGTCTGGAAGCTGTAGGGTAACAGTGGCAGGATTCTTGACAGCAATAATTGGGAAAGGACCGATGTAAAGTTTACTGAGTTTTCTGGAGGGTGTATGCAACTTCAGGTTCCTAGTAGACAGCCAAACTAGTTGTCCTGTTTGGTAAGTTGGTTGAGGGGTATGTCGTAAATCGTAGAATTTCATATGTGAGGCCTGAGTATGTTTGATGTTACTCTGGACAAGAGAATGTTCGTGATATTTCATTAATCTTGTCGTTTATTTGTGGATTAGTTGATGGAATGTGAGGGTGATACGATATCGTGGGATGTAGTACGTAGTTGATGTAGAACGGACTAAGAGAAGTTGTGGAGTTGGTGGCATTGTTATACGCAAACTCTGCTAATGCAATATGCTGTGCCCAAGAATCTTGTTGGTTAGAGCAAAAACAATGGAGGTACTGCTTAAGCCATTGATTAGTCCGTTCTGCTTGTCCATTTGTTTTTGGGTGGTAGGAGGTAGTGAGTTTCTGAGTGATGTGAAGAGTCTGCATAAGTTGTTTCCAAAAACGGGAGGTGAATTGTGATCCTCTATCGGTAAGTACTACAGTAGGTAGTCCATGCAAACGAACAATCTGGTTAATAAACATTTCTGAGGTTTGTTGGGCAGTAGGGAGTCCAGCTGCAGGTATAAAATGTGCCATCTTAGATAGTAAATGCACTACCACAAGGATGGTTGTGTAAGTCATGGATCTTGGTAGGTCAACAATGAAATCCATGGCTATATGGGTCCATGGGATATCAGGTACTGGGTATGGCTGTAGTAAACCAACCGGGAATTGGTGTGACGGTTTAGTAGTAGCACATATTTTACATTTAGAAACGTAATTCTGTACGGAGGGGAGCATTTGAGGCCACCAGCAAGTACGTTGTAATAGATCTAGGGTCTTTTTTATGCCTAAATGTCAGGAAAGTGGTAAATCATGACAGGTATGTAGACATTCCAATCTGTACTCAGGAAGTACGTATAGTTGATCTCCATGGTAGTATAACCCATCCTGTTTGATTTGTAAACAATCTAGAGGTTTAGATATATACTGAAGTTGTGAGTTTTTGAAATCTGGGTGATGAGTGATAAGTATTCCCACAAAATTTGCTTGTGGAATCACAGTTGAGGTTACTTCAGGTAATAGAGGTCTTGTGTCTCTCCTAGAGAGTGCATCAGCTTTTCCATTTTGACTGCCTGGCCGGTAGGTGATAATGTAATTAAATCAGGAGAAATATAAGTTCCAGCGAAGTTGTCTGGCTGATAAGGTTCTATTTTGTTGCAGATATTGAAGATTCCTATGGTCTGTCAATATGATGATTGGGCGAGTAGCACCCTTGAGAAGGTTTCTCCACTGATCAAAGGCACATTTAATGGCGAGAAGCTCTTTCTCCCCCACTGGATAGTTACGTTCAGCTGGTACCATTAGTCTTGACATATATGCTACTGGATGCGTGGTGTCAGTGATCGTCTGTTTTTGTGAGAGTATTGCCCCTAAGGCGTAATCTGATGCATCTACTTTGATAATGTATTGTAAAGTTGCGTCAGGGAATCTTAAAATAGGAGCAGTAGTGAATTTTGTCTTAAGTTGTTGGAACACTTTTTGACAGTCAGTTGACCAGGTGAAAGGTTTCCCTAACTTTGTCAGGTTGGTTAAAGGTTTGGCAGTTTGGGCAAAATTTTGGATAATCTTCCGATAAAAATTAGCAAAGCCTAAAAATCTTTGCACATCTTTCCTAGACTTAGGGGTTGGCCATTGTGAGATGGCCTGGATTTTGGTGTCATTCATTCTTATACCAGACTTGGAGATAATATACCCCAAAAAGAGAACCTGGGAGGAGTTAAATATCCATTTTTCCAATTTGGCATATAATTTATGTTCAAGTAATCTAGTTAGAACTGTTCTAACATGTAAATGGTGTTGTTGTTGATTGTCAGAGTAAATGAGGATATCGTCTAAATATACTACAACAAAGACGTCAAGTATATCTCTGAATATATCATTTATAAAGCTCTGAAATGTAGCTGGGGCACTACACAAGCCGAATGGCATGACAGTATACCCATAGAGTCCATAACGAGTTCTAAATGCTGTCAGCCATTCATCCCCAGCTCTCATTCTTATGAGGTTGTACGCACCCTTGAGGTCCAATTTAGTGAAGATCTTGGCAGTGCGTAACCTCTCTATTAGCTCCGGTATGAGTGGGAGTGGATAGCGATTTTTCTTTGTTCTCTTGTTTAATTCTCTATAATCTATAATAGGTCTTAGAGACTGATCTTTATTCTTTACAAAGAATATGCCTGCCCCAGCTGGGGATGTAGATGGTCTTATGAACCCTTTTGCTAGGTTTTCCTTAATATAAACCTTTAAATGATCTAGTTCTGGCTTAGATAAGGGGTATATATGCCCGAATGGTATAGTTGCCCCAGGTAGTAGTTCTATCGGGCAGTCGTATGGTCTGTGGGGAGGTAGTGTCTCTGCTTCTGTTTTATTAAAAACATCTTGGAAGTCAGTGTATTCACTTGGTAAGTTAAGATTGGTTGTGAGGAGGATGTTTTGTAAGGGGTAACAAGTCTGTATACAGTATGGTGAAGTCAGTGAGATCGTCATGTGTTGCCAATCGAAGTTAGGTTTATGTTTTTTAAGCCAGGATAACCCTAAAATAACGGGGTACATAGGACTAGGTATTACATCAAAGCTTATGTATTCTCTGTGCCCTGTTGTTGTGCAAATGAGTATAGGTATAGTCTCATGTGTGACTGAACCTGTGGAGAGAGAAGAACCATCAATCACATTAACACAAACTGGATTCTTTTTTGCTAGGGAAGGTATTTTATTTTGGGTGACAAACTGTATATCAATGTAACTGCCAGATGCGCCCGTACCAATGATGGCTTCAGTTCCTAGCTGTAGAGAATCCCACTGCAAAGTAAGAGACAAGGTTATATAAGGATTGTGGCTTATTATTTTTGGTGTAGTGAGTGATAGAAGACTATTCCTACCCGATTTAGATTTTTTAAGTAGTGGGCAGGTGCTCACTTCATGTTCTGACGAAGCACAGTACATACAGAGCTTTAGAGAGCGTCTTCTGCCCTTTTCTTCTGGGGAGAGGGGTCCTCGCAAAAACCCTATGTCCATAGGGGTCTCAGTATCCTTGCTTGGTGTTGAAGCAGGTGAATAACGTTTATAGGAGGATGAGGAGTGAGCCCTCTCCTGTTTGCGTTCACAAAGGCGCCTATCGATTGTAGTGCAGAGATTAAATAAATCCTCAAGCCTCTCAGGTACTCCAGTCCGGGAAAGCTCATCCTTAATATCATCGGAGAGACCTATCCTGAACTGATTTCTGAGAGACACCTCGTTCCATTTTGATTCAATGGCATAAATTTTAAACTGTGATATATAGTCTTCCACTGGTTGTCTCCCTTGTCTTAGAGCCCTTAGTGTAGACTCTGCAGTCTCTTGTTTAAAGGGGTCCTCGTATAAGGAAGAGAGGGCTTTTAAGAATTTGTCTAAAGAATTTAGGACAGGGTTTTGAGTCTCAAACAGACTGTCAGCCCATACTCTGGGTTCTCCCCTTAAATATGATATAGTAGTTAAAACTTTTAGTCTGTGTTGTAAGTTTTCGGCTTGAGTTCAAATAACAGCAGACAGGCATTTCTAAATTATTTAAAGTGTGCCCTATTCCCACTGAATTTATCAGGTAGAGAAACCTGTGGCTCTGAGTGTGTTGTAGTATGTGCAGATTTATCAGCATACATTTCCCTAAGGCAATCCTTCAGGACCTGATTCTCTGATTGGATATCTCTAATAGTCTGTGACATATTATCCATATGTTGTGTTAAAGCTACAACTTGATTTGCAAGCTCTGCAGGATCCATCCTGTTAACAACCCCTTCAATTGGGCTGGATTATTATATCAGAAACCTGATGTTACCTGATTTACTGAGAGTCTGTGCAAGTAATGAGAGGATTTCCTGTTAACAGGACTACTTATCCCTGGAAATGTGGGTATGTGACAGTGGAGTTAACAGAATCTTACAGATTACTACACCCTGTTCCAAATTATTATGCAAATTCTATTTAAGTGTCACAAAGATTAAATATTTTTTTTTTTCAGTTTAACTCATGGATGGCATTGATCACTGAAAACAATCTCGGACACCTGTGATAATTAGATTGCCAGGTGAGCCCAATTAAAGGAAAAACTACTAAAGGAGGGTGTTCCACATTATTAAGCAAAGCACCATTTTCAAGCAATATGGGGAAGAAAAAGGATCTCTCTGCTGCCGAAAAGAGTGAAATAGTTTAATTCCTTGGACGAGGTATGAAAACATTAGATATTTCACGAAACTTAAGCATGATCATCGCACTATTAAGAGCACAAACGGGTTAGTGCAGATAAAGGCACATTGAGGAAGATTTCTGTCAGATCCATGCATTGGATCAAGAGAGCAGCTGCTAAAATACTATTACTTTGCAGAAAACAGATATTTGATGCTGCTGATGCCTCTGGAGTCCCACAGACATCAAGGTGTAGAGTCCTCCAGAGTCTTGCAACTGTGCAAAACCCTTCCATTCGGCCACCACTAACCAATGCTCACAAGCAGAAACGGCTGCATTGGGCAGAAAAATACATGAAGACTAATTTTCAAACAGTCCTGTTCACTGATGAGTGCCGTGCACCCCTGGATGGTCCTGATGTATGGAGTAGTGGATGGTTGGTGGACGGCCACCCTGTTCCAACAAGGCTGCAACGTCAGCAAGGCGGTGGTGGAGTCATGTTTTGGGCCAGAATCATGGGAAGAGAGCTGGTCGGCCCCAATAGGGTCCCCGAAGGTGTAAAGATGAGCTCTGCAAAGTATGTGGAGTTCCTGACTGACCACTTCCTTCCCTGGTACAGAAGGAAGAACAATGCTTTCCGTAATAAAATCATCTTCATGCATGACAATGCACCATCTGATGATGCAAAGAATACCTCTGCATCAATGACTGCTATGGGGATAAAAGGAGAGAAAGTCATGGTGTGGCCTCCATCCTCCCCTGACCTCAATCCTATTAAGAACCTTTGGAGCATCCTCAAGCAAAAGATCTATGAGGGTGGGAGGCAGTTTACATCCAAACAGCAGCTCTGGGAGGCTATTCTGACATCTTGCAAACAAATTCAAGCAGAAACTGTCCAAAAACTCACAAGTTCAATAGATGCAAGACTTGTGAAGCTGCTATCAAATAAGGGGTCCTATGTTAAAATGTAACGTGACCTGTTAAAATGTTTATAAAGTTAAAATGTTGTTCAAAGTTTAATTGAAATAGCTTTTATTTCAGTAAATATGCTGCAAACACAACAAATAACAATTTTCAGTTCTTTACAACCTATAAAGTGTTTTGAAACTTACTGTGCGTAATAATTTGGAACAGTGCATTGTAAGTTTTTTATTTTGAAAAAAAAAATGCTGTTATCATTAGGAGGTTTGTCCAATAAAATTTGAATTGTACTCTTAATAGCTGATAACATGAGAATTATGCTGACTGTTGTTTACATCAATTATTTAGGTAAATGAGAAAGATATCATTGGCATAATAATTTGGAACAGGGTGTAAGTTAACTGCTCTGTCTTAATTTAGCCAAACAACAAGGAAGCTAGTTTACTGTGGGAATAGCTCAATGAATCATTAGGCAGAGGAGGAGCTGCAGGAGCTATTTAAGTAATACGAATACTGTGTAACTGCCTTGAGCAGAGATAGAAAATAAGCAAGAGTAAAGTCAATAATACTTTAAATAACAAGTAAGGCGGTTAGAAATAAGATGAATATACGACCTGTACCCTCTGAAGATGTGCGGTAAGTTTAGAGCAAGAGTACGGCTACAGGTGAAGGAAAAGCTGGCTCCGGTATTAGTGAGACACACCTGCTGCTTGCACTGTGAGACGCTACTGCTGATAATGAAGGCCCATGGGCGGAGCAGACAGATTACTGTGGCAGAGAACAGGTGCTGCTGGGATGCGGCTGCAGCCGTTGAAGCAAGCAGGAGCAGCTGAAGACTTGGTAGAGCCGGAATAGGCTGGTAGGTAACGAGTCTCAGAAGCAAGATTCAATAATCCAGCAATGACAGCTAGGATTAGGAAGCTTTTATGGAGAACGGAAAGGCAAATTTAAAGGGCCAGATGGGCAGAAATACGGAAGGGAAGGGGAGGCTCTGACAGAAGGTTGGGTTTCCGTCAGAGGTCATGGGTTTACAGCAGGACATTGACCCAAAGCACATGTCAAAAAGCACCCAGAAATGATTTAAGACAAAGCGCTGGAGAGTACTGAACTGGCCAGCAATGAGTCCCGATCTCAATGCCATAGAGCCTTGTTTTTCAACCAGTGTGCCGCGGCACACTAGTGTGCCGTGACACACTAGTGTGCCGTGACACATCCTCAGGTGTGCCGTGGCATACCCGGCTGCTCTGCAATTTTTAAAAAATAAATAAATAAATAAATAATGTTTTCTGCAATATTATTGGTCACATATGTCACATGACCACATACAGACCCAGTGCACCAGTCAGTCACAGCTTTTTTGCGCACGTGACTACATATGCAGTGTCCCTGCTCTAGAGTCTAGACGTGTCCCAGACGGAGTCTTATTTTCTGGAAGTTAAGAACTGTGTGCCGCTCTGACAAGTACCTGTAAGTCATATGTACTAACTACTCACTACTGGACTTAATTAGACTAGACTTAGAGAATATATTTTATAGTTACAGGAGTAGACTCTATATTTTATAGTTTGTTTCACCCTTGTATTTACTTACCGCTTTCAGAAGCTAAAATGTATTTTGGCCACCATTTTTTACAAGTCTTAGATAAATGAGTAGTAATAAATAATAGACTATTATGTATTCATTCATTTATCTAAGACTTGTAAAAAATGGTGGCAAAAATACATTTTAGCTTCTGAAAGCGGTAAGTAAATACAAGGGTCAAACAAACTAAAAAAAGGCACCTAGATTTAGCTTTCTGTGAGGTTAACCACCTTAGGCAAAGTGTGAGTCGCAATGTTTAAAAACTGACAGTGTGTGCCGTGCGCATACATTTTTCACACTTGACTAATATGACTATTTTCCAGGCAGATCCGGCGCCACATGCTGGGGGCGCCCTAAGCCTGGAAAATAGTCATATTAGTGTGAAAAATGTAAGCGCATGGCACAGACTGTCAGTTTTTAAACATTGCGACTCACACTTTGTGGGGGCATGGGCATGTCATTTGTGCACAGGCACTACTGGGCACTACTGGGCACTGGGCTGGGGCCGCATTCACGACTCACGTGACGTCACTAAGTAGCTCAGAGTTGCGCTGCTGCTGCGCGCTGAGCCGGTACCAGTGAGACTGAGCTTAGTGACGTCACGTGATGAGAGGCTGGGTGGTGGAGGCGGACTGGCGGAGCACTTGCGCTGGAGCTGCTGCTGTGAGAGGGAAACACACTTGAGCAGAGGACGGTTAGTAGGGGAGATGCAGAGGGAGGGCTCTCAACGCCGGGCAGTAGCTGCATGCATGTTCAGATGTGTGTGTGCTGGGGCTTGTTGGCTATATTTTTGCTTCCTCCTGCCCCAACAGTACCTCACAAACAAGACAGAATATTGAGACTTCTGCATCAGTCTAACAAAGGTAAGACTGCAATGAGGAGGGAGACACAGGATATAAATATATAAAATATACATATAAAAATACTGCAGCTTTATTTTTAAAATCCATCAGATGGATTTTTAAAATAAAGCTGCAGTATTTTTATATGTATATTTTATATATTTATATACTGTGTCTCCCTCTTCATTGCAGTCTTACCTTTGTTAGACTGATGGAGAAGTCTCAATATTCTGTCTAAATTAGGTCAGTAAAAATGTAATTGCAGATTTCATACCAAATGGCCTGTTTTCACTCACTCCTCCCTACTCTTGCCTTTCTTGTAGTGTCAGATTTAAAAGGAATTGGTAATGTCAAAATACCATGTGAGGTATAAAAGCAAATTTGGGGCTGCAATAATTAGTGTGGGCTCAATAGCAAAAGTTATTTTTTGTTGTTGTCCTCTTTCTGGCATAAATGGGACACATTTGTCATAACTGAATAATATTTGCTAATTTACTGTAGTGATCCTCCTGCAAACTGTGTTTTGTTAAAGGGACAGTCTAGTCCAAAATAAACTTTTATGATTCTGATAGATAGGGCATGTCATTTTAAACAATTTTCCAATTTACTGTTATCACCAATTTTGCTTTGTTCTTTTGGTATTCTTAGTTGAAAGCTAAACCTTGGAGGTTCATATGTTAATTTCTAAGCCTTAAGACCTCTTCTCTTAGGGCATTTTTACAGTTTTTCACCACTGGAGGGTGTTAGCTCATGTGTGTCATATTATAGATAGCACTCTTCTCACACAGTTGGGAGGTTTTATGGTGTCGTTGTGGGGGTATTGGGACTGGGGGGGTGCATCAAAATGCACCTTTACCTGTGTAGACAAAAACCCTTGCACCGGCACTGACCGGAGCCCTCACCCGCTCTCAGCACATGACAACCTGCTGTCTGCGAATGGTGAGGTACCTGCTGGGGCCTGGCACAGGTGCATGGGGTCGACTGGGTAAATGCTTTGACAATGGAGTGGGTGGGGTAATGATGTACCTGTTTGGGACACAGAATATGGATAGCAAGTCAGTGAATGCAGAATGTTTCTTGCATAACACCAGGTCTGTCTCACTTTTTCACAGCTCCTGAAGTAGAATTATATAGTGAGGGCATGATTGCATGCATGTATTTAGTGTGCATGATTATGTGTCCACACGCAGACAAGCCTAAAGTGGATAGTTTTCTGTGGAAAGAATGTCCTACCTAGAGATGAGACGGTGCTTTGTGTTTTTTTGTTTTTTTTATAGACATTGACCAGATGGCTTACCTGTGTTTATTTTGTTCACATATACTGAGGTATCTGTTTGTGGTTTCCTGTTAGTATAAATGCAGAGCATGGTGCCTGGCCTCTGTGTGTATATAGATATTGACCAAGTGTGTCTGCCCTGTGATCTCTGTATACAGCGCCCTGTGATCTCGCCACTGACCAGATGTGCCTGCCCATCAGGCTTATACGGCCACTGAGCAGGTGTGCCTGACACACATACATATATACAGTATATATATATCTTGATAAAATATAGGGCTCGTCTTTTATTTTTTCCAGGGCTGCTTTTTATTCCCAGTACGGCCCTGCCTTCTTGCTTAAGTGCACTCCTGAAGCGAAACAGAAGTCGGTAGTTGCTGCTAACCTCCTACGTACTCATCCCAGACAGTTCTCCTACAGCGATGGATAAGTTCTTGAAAAGGAAAAATGCCAACTCTGAGCTAGGCCCTGCAAATAATTCAAATGAAGAGCCTGGTGTGAGTGGTGAACAAAAAAAAACAAAAATGGTGAGCTCAAGGCAATACAACGAAAGTTATCTTTCATTTGGATTTACTTTCACCGGGGATCCGACTGCACCTACACCGTTATGTTTGGTGTGTGGGGAAAAGCTATCCAACCATGCCATGGTCCCAAGCAAGCTTAAACGCCATCTCCAAACAAAACACCAGTCAATTCAAAACAAGAAAACAGAATATTTTGTTCGCCTGCGTAAACACAATGAGAAGCAGGGAATTTTAATGAAAAAAAATGCAAAGGTGTCTGAGAGAGCTCTCAAAGCTAGCTACTTAGTAGCTGAACTCGTAGCCAAATCAAAAAAGCCACACACTATAGCAGAGACATTAATACTACCTGCCTGCAAAGCCATTGTGGCTGAGATGCTTAGCCCTGACGCGGTTAAAGAAGTAGCCAAAGTCCCACTCTCAGATAACACAATTGCTTGACGTATTGATGACATGTCTGCTGACATTGAAAGTGTTGTTTTGGAAAAGATACACATCAGTGGGAAATTTGCACTGCAACTTGATGAGTCTACGGACATTAGTGGACATGCTCAACTCTTGGCCAATGTGCGCTTTTTGGATGGAGACGCCATCAGAGAAAACTTCCTATTTTGCAAGGCATTACCAGAAAAAACAACAGGAGAGGAAATTTTTCGGGTCACATCAGATTATCTTGAACAAGGTGGACTTAAGTGGGAAAACTGCACGAGTGTCTGCACTGATGGGGCTGCAGCTATGGTCGGGCGCACAAAAGGCTTTGTTAGCAGAGTGAAAGAGAAACAACCAGATGTTATTGTTACACACTGTTTTTTGCACCGCGAGGCGCTTGTTGCCAAGACTTTACCAGCAGACCTAGCTTCTGTGTTGGATGATGTTGTGCGCATGGTAAACTTTGTAAAGTCAAGGCCTCTGAAAAGCCGCATATTTGCATCATTGTGTGAAGAAATGGGTGCAGAGCATAAAGCCTTATTGCTCCATAAGGAGGTCCGATGGTTGTCGCGCGGCAAAGTGCTGGCCCGTGTTTATGAGCTACGGGAGGAACTAAAAGTGTTTTTGACTAATGAGAGATGTGATGACGCAAAGCAGCTTGCAAGTGATGAGTGGTGTGCAAGGCTGGTATACTTGGCAGATATGTTTCAGCATCTGAATGAACTGAACACACGAATGCAAGGCCGAAATGAAAACCTGCTCACAAGCACAGATAAAATTAACGGATTCCGTTCAAAGCTGAACCTCTGGCGACAACATCTGGAAAGTGACAACATTGACATGTTCCCACTCACCCAGAAATGTCAAGGAGATGTCAACACTTCTGTACTGTTTGAGATAATTGGTAAACATTTGAAAACCCTTGAGGAGAAGTTGTCATTTTATTTCCCCTCAACCTCCACTGAATGCCTTGACTGGGTTAGAGACCCATATAGCTCAGGAGCAGTTTTTGGAAAGGACATGACTTTGCAGGAACAAGAGGAACTAACTGTACTGAGACAAGACCGTGGTTTAAAGCTAAGCTTTGCTGATCTACCTTTGGACAGTTTTTGGTTGACTGCTGCCAAGGAGTTCCCCATTCTGGCAAACAAAGCTTTTTCAACATTGCTCTCATTTTCCACAACATATCTCTGTGATCTGAGCTTTTCAAGCATGACTGCTATAAAAACTAAAAACAGAGAGAGACTGAGGGCTGTTGAGGAAGAGCTTCGTGTGTGCCTTTCTTCAGTTCCTGCCAGGATATCGGCTTTGTGTTTATCTAAACAGGCCCAGGTTTCACACTGAGTTAGTAACTATACAAATTGAGAGACTAAACTGTTACTTTTTGTTTATTGTTCGTGTTTCCTCACTACTGTTGTTCACTTTGGTGTACCACTGTACTCAGTACTGTATTTTTGTAATAAATTATTTTTTCTTCATTGTTCATTTTTGTTTTTTGCACTTGTTGATGTTTTGTTGTTGATGCATGTTGTTGTTCTCAGTGAGATTTTTATGGTTATTATTGTGCCTCTAGCTTTGGCAATACAGTTATAGTGACTGTCATGCATGCTAATAAAGCTTAATTTTATTGAATCGCTACAATGTGCGATTTATTACAATTTTGGGATGGTGGTGTGCCACAGGATTTTTAAATGTAAAAAAGTGTGCCATGGCAAAAAAAAGGTTGAAAATCACTGCCATAGAGCACCTGTGGAGAGATCTAAAAATAGCAGTTGGGAAAAAGAACCCTTCCAATCTGAGAGACCTGGAGCAGTTGGCGAAAAAGAGTGGTGCAAAATTCCAGTAGAGAGGTGTAAGAAACTCATTGATGGTTACAGGAAGCAATTGATTTCAGTTATTTTTTTCCAAGGGCTGTGCTACCAATATTAAATTGAGGGTGCCATGTGTTAGATTTGACTTTGTTTATCTGTTAATATGTATATATATATTAACACAAAACACAAAAAACCCAGCACTCACTAGCAGATTCACAGCAATGTTTAAAAGCAAAGTGCTGGGTTTTTTGTGTTTTGTGTTAATGTTTGTAATGCTCCCCTGTGGACCTGACACCCAGGTTGCTCTGGGGTTAACTGCCTGGGTTGCTGGAAACTCTGCAGCTGTCTGTCAGTGTTCAGGGCTGTGGAGTTAACAGTGGCTTAGGATGTGTACCCAGTCCAGTCTGTGAGTGCGGTCCATTCCTGTGTTTTGTATTTACATAGGGGAGGTTACAAAAGCCTGTGTCACCCTGGGAGGTTCCCAGTTGGTTTGTTTGGAAGTATGCATTGTGTGGGTGCTGGTTTAGGGTCCCAGGAAGGGGGAGACCTTGTCGTGGTCCTGGGCTTGATCCTTTGGCACCAAATTTAACTGACTTCCCCCAGTTTTGCTTTTAAACATTGCTGTGAATCTGCTAGTGAGTGCTGGGTTTTTTGTGTTTTGTGTTAATGTTTGTAATGCTCCCCTGCGGACCTGACACCCAGGTTGCTCTGGGGTTAACTGCCTGGGTTGCTGGAAACTCTGCAGCTGTCTGTCAGTGTTCAGGGCTGTGGAGTTAACAGTGGCTTAGGATGTGTACCCAGTCCAGTCTGTGAGTGCGGTCCATTCCTGTGTTTTGTATTTACATAGGGGAGGTTACAAAAGCCTGTGTCACCCTGGGAGGTTCCCAGTTGGTTTGTTTGGAAGTATGCATTGTGTGGGTGCTGGTTTAGGGTCCCAGGAAGGGGGAGACCTTGTCGTGGTCCTGGGCTTGATCCTTTGGCACCAAATGTAACTGACTTCCCCCAGTTTTGCTTTTAAACATTGCTGTGAATCTGCTAGTGAGTGCTGGGTTTTTTGTGTTTTGTGTTAATGTTTGTAATGCTCCCCTGCGGACCTGACACCCATGTTGCTCTGAGGTTAACTGCCTGGGTTGCTGGAAACTCTGCAGCTGTCTGTCAGTGTTCAGGGCTGTGGAGTTAACAGTGGCTTAGGATGTGTACCCAGTCTAGTCTGTGAGTGCGGTCCATTCCTGTGTTTTATATATATATATATATATATATATATATATATATATATATATATATATATATATATATATATATATATATATATATTAGCACTCCACTTGTAATCTAGCCCTTTGTGTTTCCTATATCTATAAAGTTAACAAGAAATACCAACTATATAAAATGTTAAAAAAAAAAAAAATCGGGCTTCGGTATTTTTCTTTTGAGTTTTTATTTTTAATGTAATCAGCTGGACCCCAAGTTGGAAGAGATGAGGGTTCCATAAATGTGAGTTTTCACATGGTTCACAGTACAGTCTGCAGCAGATCTAATTGTGTACTAGAGCATTGCAGATAGAGAGCACTAAAGACCTTTTATTGATGTTAGTTATAAACTTATAAGTTATTCCTGTTATCAGCTTTATAAAACCCACTAATGCTGATTAGATTGGTTTGGTTTAGTTTGCAATGCATTTGTTTTGCTTCCATTATAGTCCTGAATTAATATGCACTTTCTGCAGCCAATAAATAAATGTTTATGCACACGGCCCGTTGACAGATTTCAAGAAGTGTAAAAATGCATTTATCCTGTTAAAAATGATTTACAGTGATAGAGATGAGCGATGTCTGTAAATGTGCAGTGTATTTGCTAGTCAGTGTCAGTGCTACCTCTGTGTTTTTATCTCTCTCTTTTCTTCTTTTAAGTTTATTTATTTTTTATTGTGTTACATTTTATTCCTCTGCTTGCAATTTAATTTAAATGGAAAGTAAACGCATTGAGATTTTAATATAAATTTAAACATGTTTGCAATATACCTTCATTATGTATTTTGCAACATTTTCATGTAATGTAGCACACGCTAGGGTTGCCACTTTGTTTTTGTTTTTTTAAATAGTTTTTATTTGAGGTTTGTTACAAGGCATACATATAATACAAAACAATAAAACATAGCAATGATGAGAAATACAGCATAGTACCACATATTTCCAATATACACTACAAATTCCAGACAAGAGGTACATACATAAGGTATGCAACTAATGTGCCTGATGATCATTACACCTCCCTGATGTCACACGAGGTCACATTTGGGCCTCAATAGGAACTAGTTACACTAACTTCAACAAAGGAGACCACTATTGGGTCTCAGATGACAAACCTCTTTTTTAATCATTAATATGAACTTTGTACATTTGTATCACAAGATCCCTTTTTATATGCTAAAATTAAGATGAAGCGTATCCCCACGAAAATGGGGTAAATGTTGGGGAATATATCATCAGGGCCTATCTAAGACCCATCGCATTATTACCCTTTTATATAAATGTTAGGGTTAAATTAAAACCATTAACCTCTGAAAATGTAGCTGTATCAACTTTATCAAAATAAGAAATAAGTAGCTTATTTATATATTCTATGAGAACCTGGTAGGCCACATCTGAGCCATAAACTAATATCTATTAATGTGCACATATGGTCAGTGGACTATCAAAGTAAATATACAATACGACATGTCCTGTGAGCCTATAATAAGTAGAATAATTAGTGTATACGCAAGAGTGAAGAACATAGGTATCGGATGGTACCCTGAATGCATAACAGAACATAAGAACATAGATAGAACCTCTAAATACACTGTAACCTATTAATAGATATAAAATAATACTGGCTTGAAGGTACAAATTACCCCCCCCTTACCGTAAAGGCCCATAGTGGTCTGGATCCCACCCCATTGATACCTTTCTCTAAGCTTAATATATTGAAGGGAACAAGCCTGATATAAATGCAACAATAGATTAGTCCCAGAAATTCACACCAAGCAGAATAGTAAAGTCTATTGACAAGTAAATAAAGAGCACATCATACATTTTGTATTATCAGAACGGGGTTAAAAAGATATTAAACCTCCATATAACCTCACACCTCTGGTCGATCAAACAAGCATCATACAAGATTTAAGAGATTATATAATGTTGAGGCAGTCCCCCATACACATATCTAGCGAGAGGAAATTAACTGTATGGAGCACATCAGACCAAAAGGTCGCCATTAGTCCCAATAAGAGTGTCACATTTACCACAAAGGTGTAGCTCTTGTTTAGGGCCAGACAAGGTGCCTAAAGTTAACCAACTGTCTATGCTGGCAGGGGCTATGCGCAGTTACCCAATGCCGGTCTGGGAAGCACAGTTCACAGATGCAGCTTGACTTGTGCAGTCAGCCAGGAGACGACTCCCTCAAATGGCATCGGGACAGCGGGCAATAAGTACGGAATCCAACCATCTTCCTCTTTCAGCAATAACAGTCCCGTGTCAGGCAGATAGAAGTATCCCGATGCCAGTAGCTCAAGCGTAGCATGCAGACCTTCCCCTGTCATCAGCTCAGCTTGTACCTCGCCTTTATCCCACTCCAGAGAGCCGGCCGCATCTCCCCGGTTAGGAACCAAACAGGCAACATAACTTAGAGTGCTCCTTGTACGCCTCCCTCTCACTCCCTGATAACTCCATCTTGGTATGAGTAAGTGCCATGTGGGATAGAAGGAGGTCAAATGTGGCAGACATCGTATGGTCAAAATCTGTCATCCAACCTTGTATAGCCTCAAGCAGGTTCTCCATGTTCAATCTTGTAATGTAGAAGGAGATTTGGAAAATATCTCCACATACCCAGTTCCCGGGGGGGGGGGTGCTGAGGAATTCCCTCCGTGGAGGCCGCCGAAAACAAACTGCAGCAATCCGGTCTGAGAGACCCTGAGGGTGCACAACAAACGTTTTGCCGTAACCAGTAAACTATTCCCTTTCAGGTGGTTCAGAATTCTATGCTGGATGCCACCTTTTTGATCAGCATAGCAACATTTGTTTTTCATAAATCGCACATAAACACAAACTCACATATAGATATTTACATTCACACTAGGGTTGGGCGAATATTTTGCAACATTAAAAAAATTAAACGAATTATAACACATTTGTTAATTTGTTTCAAATTTTGAATGTTTGTACAACATTCTAACATTTGTTTAATCCCTTAAGGACCAGACCATTTTTCAATATTCCTACCCTTAAGGACCAGGGCTATTTTTTGTGTTTAGCTGTAATTTTCCTCTTACTCATTTGCTGTACCCACACATATTATATACAGTTTTTCTCGCAATTAACTTTCTAAAGATACCATTATTTTCATTATATCTTATAATTTACTATAAAAAAATTATAAAATATGATGAAAAAAAAGAAAAAAAAAACACTTTTTCTTACTTTGACCCCCAAAGTCTGTTACACATCTACAACCACCAAAAAACAACCATGCCTAATAGTTTCAAAATTTTGTCCTGAGTTTAGAAATACCCAATGTTTACATGTTCTTTGCTTTTTTTGCAAGTTATAGGGCAATAAATACAAGTAGCACTTATGGCTACATTGGAACACTGATATCTGTCAGGAATCCCTGAATATCCCTTGACATGTGTATGTATATATATATATATATATATATATATATATATATATATATATATATATATATATATATATATATATATATATATATATATATATATATATTTTTTTTTGTTTTAGTAGACAACCCAAAGTATTGATCTTGGACCATTTTGGTATATTTCATGCCACCATTTCACTGCCAAATGCGATCAAATAAAGAAAATCGTTCACTTTTTCACAAACTTTAGGTTTCTCACTGAAATTATTTACAAACAGCTTGTGCAATTATGGCACAAATGGTTGTAAATGCTTCTCTGGGATCCCCTTTGTTCAGAAATAGCAGACATATATGGCTTTGGCATTGCTTTTTGGTAATTAGAAGGCCACTAAATGTTGCTGCGCACCACACGTGTATTATGCTCAGTAGTGAAGGGGTTAATTAGGGAGCTTGTAGGGTTAATTTTAGCTTTAGCACAGTAAACAACCCAAAATATTGATCTAGTCCCATTTAGGTATATTTCATGCCACCATTTCACCACCAAATGCGATCAAATAAAAATGTTTTCACTTTTTCACTAACTTTAGGTTTCTCACTGAAATTATTTATAAAACAGCTTGTGCAATTATGGCACAAATGGTTGTAAATGCTTTTCTGGGATCCCCTTTGTTCAGAAATAGCAGACATATATGGCTTTGGCATTGCTTTTTGGTAATTAGAAGGCCACTAAATGTTGCTGCGCACCACACGTGTATTATGCTCAGCAGTGAAGGGGTTAATTAGGTAGCTTGTAGAGTTAATTTTAGCTTTAGTCTAGAGATCAGCCTCCCACCTGACACATCCCACTCCTGATCCCTCCCTGACCCCTCTCAAACAGCTTTCTTCCCTCCCCCACCCCACAATTATCCCCATCATCTTAAGTCCCCTTAGCCCCCAACCTCCCTGATCCCCCCAAAACAGCGCTCTAACCCTCCCCCTCTACCTTATTGTCCACCATCTTGGGTACTGGCAGCTGTCTGCCAGTACCCACTTTGCATACAATTAGCCTTTTTTTTATACATATATTTTATTTATTTTGTATTTATTTTTCTGTAGTGTAGCTTCCCCCATCAATAACCAACCCCCACCCCTCCCAGATCTCTTAAATAAAATTGTCCCCCCTTCTCTCTCCCTCCTTCCCTCCCTTTACACTTTGTTCCATAGTGTAGGGCTCCCACCCGCTCCCGCCCCCATGTGCACTCCCGCCCCTGTGGGCATGCCTGCATCCATGCGCTCCCGTCGTCCCCACGCATGATCCCATCCCCCACTGATGTGTTTACACCAGCGATGACCGCCCATCCGCCTCCCTGCAATGTCTCCCACCCACCAATGATCACACCATCGCTGGCCGATGCAGAGAGGGTCACAGAATGGCTCTCTCTGCATCAGTGTGTAAAAAAAGTAGACATGTGCATGGCGAAAAAATTCGGTTTGGATTGATTCGGAATTTTTCGAAGTTCGGTTCGGATCGATTAGAATTCGGAAAATTCTGAATCGATTAGTTTCGGATTAGTTTCGGATTCATTTGGATTCAAAGAAATTCAGCTGGATTCGGTTCGATTCGGTTCGATACAGTTCGTAAATTCGGCATTTCGGTAAGTGTTAGGTGGGATTAGACTAGTATTATACTGTATAATAGGTGTTAACCTAACATACTGTACAATACTAGTGTAATCCCAATGGCCATCTGAATTTACGAATTGATTCGATTAGATTCGGTTCGATTCGGAAAATTCAGCAGAATTTTAATTCGGAAATTTGGTTTGATCCGAATCGCCGAATTTTCAGAATTTTCAGAATTTCCAAATCGAACCGAATCGCACATGTCTAAAAAAAAGGTATTGCATTGATGCCTCAATATCGAGGCATCACGGCAATACCTTGAAAGCAACTGGAAGCGATCAGGATTGCTTCCACTGCTTGAAACCCCTGACGACGTACAGGGTACGTCGTTGGTCGTTAACGACCAGTTTTTGTATGATGTACCCTGTACGACGTTGGTCATTAAGGGGTTAATGTAATAGTATTTCTAATGATTTGTTTAAATGTAATATTAAATTATGCAATATTCAAAATAGTCACATTAAAATGTATATATTTGTATCTATTATGTATCTATTTACTAAATTCTCTACCACATGAACTATTGAACTTTTCAATAGTATAAAATCAAATGTTACATTCGAATTTTCGAATGTTACATTGGAAATTTCGAATATGGTCATTCGATTTAATTATGAACATTCGAAATCGAAAGTGACATTAGAAAACTGTAAATAGCATTCAATTATAGAATATTTAAGAATAGTGGTTCTTATTAACATTCGATTATGTAAATCGAATTTCTACAATAACATTCTTTCTAAAATTCTAATATAAGCACATTCGCCCATCCCTTATTCGCACACACTCTCTAACACACGCTCATACACACTCTAACACACACACACACTCTCACACAAGCTCACACTCTCATTCATTTACACTCACAAACACTCTAACACACACACTCTCTCACACAAGCTCATACTCTCACACATTTACACTAACACCCACTCTAGCACACTAACACCCACTCACACACACAAGCACACACTCTCATACACGTACACACACTCTCTTACACAGTCACACTAACATACACTCTAGCACACTAACACACACTCACACACACATACTCTCTCTCACACACAAAGAAGCACAAGCTCTCAAACATACATTCTCTCACACACTAACGCACATTCTCTCACCCACACAAATATTCTCACACACAGAAAGAGACTGACAAACATAAAGACACACGCTCTCTAACATACAGAGACACTTACACAGACACACACACACACAAAGACACACACACAATAGAGTAATAACTGTAAGCATGTGCAGTTAAACTGTAAATAGCATTCAATTATAGAATATTAAATAATATTCGGTCTTATTAACATTTGATTATGTAAATCGAATTTCTACAATAACATTCTTTCTAAAATTTGAATATAAGCACATTTGCCCATCCCTTATACACAGTGGGGGGTAGTTATCAAGCCGTCAACCTCAAATACGCTGGAATTCCGCAGCGTATTTGTGGTGAGGCTGATTCGCCTTAGTTATCAAAGGCTAGAGACCGGCAAAAGTAGAATTTTGTGACGTAAGCTTCGATCCCCCGGACTCAGTCCGACACAGATCGATTCTTACGTCACTCCAGATGTTCCGTCACAAGTGCGGCACAATCTGACTACTTTTGCTAGTTATCAAAAAACTAGCAGGTACGCTTGACACTTTTCCGGCCCAGCGTACCTGGTTTTCAATCCACCGCCCTGGAGGCGGCGGATCCCATAGGAATCAATGGGAGTCTGACCATAGCGAAAGTACAAGTTCGCTGCCGCCAGACATCCCATTGATTTCTATGGGAGATGTCTGCACCTAACACCCTAACATGTACCCCGAGTCCAAAAACCCCTAATCTGCCCCCCCTACACCGCCGCAACTAAATAAAGATATTACCCCCTAAACCAGCGCTCCCGGAGCCCACCGCAAGCTACTCTATACATATTAACCCCTAAACCGCCGCTCCCTGACCCCGCCGCAACTATAATATATGTATTAACCCCTAAACCGCCGCTCCCAGACCCCGCCGCCACCTACATGATACCTATTAACCCCTATCCTGCCCCCCTATACCGCCGCCCTCTATAATAAAGTTATTAACCCCTATCCTGCTGATCCCACACCTCGCCGCAACTAAATAAATAGTTTAACCCCTAAACCGCCACTCCAGGACCCCGCCGCAACCTATATTAAACTTATTAACCCCTAATCTGCCCCCCTACACCTATAATACATTTATTAACCCCTATACTGCCCCCCCTACACCGCCGCCACTGTAATAAATTATTAACCCCTAAACCTAAGTCTAACACTAACCCTAAAACCCCCCTAACTTAAATATGAATTAAATAAATCTAAATAATATTTCTCTTATTAAGTTAATCCTATTTAAAACTAAATACTTACCTTTAAAATAAACCCTAATATAGCTACAATATAAATAATAATTATATTGTAGCTATCTTAGGATTTATTTTTATTTTACAGGTAACTTTCAATTTATTTTAACTAGGTACAATAGCTATTAAATAGTTATTAACTATTTAATAGCTTACCTAGCTAAAATAAAGAGAAATTTACCTGTAAAATAAACCCTAACCTAAGTTACAATTACACCTAACACTACACTATACTTAAATAAATTATTCCTATTTAAAACTAAATACTTACCTGTAAAATAAACCCTAAAATAGCTACAATGTAATTAATAATTACATTGTAGCTATTTTAGGATTTATATTTATTTTACAGGTAACTTTGTATTTATTTTAGCTAGTTAGAATAGTTATTAACTATTTAATAACTACCTAGCTAAAAGAAATACAAAATTACCTGTAAAATAAATCCTAACCTAAGTTACAATTAAAACTAACACTACACTATCATTAAATTAATTAAATAAATTAAGTACAAATAACTACAATTAAATACAATTACATAAACTAACTAAAGTAAAAAAAATAAAAAAAGCTAAGTTACAAAAAAAATAAAAAATAAGTTACAAACATTTAAAAAATATTACAACAATTTTAAGCTAATTACACCTAATCTAAGCCCCCTAATAAAATAACAAAGCCCCCCAAAATAAAAAAATTCCCTACCCTATTCTAAATTTAAAAAGTTCAAAGCTCTTTTACCTTACCAGCCCTTAAAAGGGCCTTTTGCGGGGCATGCCCCAAAGAAAACTGCTCTTTTGCCTGTAAAAGAAAAATACAACCCCCCCAACATTAAAACCCACCACCCACATACCCCTAATCTAACCCAAACCCCCCTTAAATAAACCTAACACTACCCCCTGAAGATCATCCTACCTTGAGTTGTCTTCAGCCAGCCGACCCACCGATGGAACCGAAGAGGAGATCCGGAGTGGCAGAAGTGATCCTCCAAGGGGCGCTGAAGAAGTCTTCCATCCGATGAAGTGATACTCCAGGCGGCGCTGAAGAAGTCTTCCATCCGGGCGATGTCATCTTCCAAGCGGCGCTGAAGAAGTCTTCCATCCGGGCGATGTCATCTTCCAAGCAGGGTCTTCAATCTTCTTTCTTCAGGATCCATCTTCATCCCGCCGACGATTGAATCAGCCAATCAGATTGAGCTCGCATTCTATTGGCTAATCGGAACAGCCAATAGAATGCGAGCTCAATCTGAATGGCTGATTGGATCAGCCAATCGGATTGAACTTCAATCTGATTGGCTGATTCAATCAGCCAATCAGATTTTTCCTACCTTAATTCCGATTGGCTGATAGAATCCTATCAGCCAATCGGAATTGAAGGGACGCCATCTTGGATGACGTCCCTTAAAGGAGCCTTCATTCGTCGGTAGTCCGTCGGGAAAGAAGGATGTTCCGCGTCGGTGGGATGAAGATGGATCCTGAAGAAAGAAGATTGAAGACCCGGCTTGGAAGATGACATCGCCCGGATGGAAGACTTCTTCAGCGCCGCTTGGAAGATGACATCACTCGGATGGAAGACTTCTTCAGCGCCGCCTGGAGGATCACTTCATTGGATGGAAGACTTCTTCAGCGCCCCTTGGAGGATCACTTCTGCCGCTCCGGATCTCCTCTTCGGTTCCATCGGTGGGTCGGCTGGCTGAAGACAACTCAAGGTAGGATGATCTTCAGGGGGGTAGTGTTAGGTTTATTTAAGGGGGGTTTGGGTTAGATTAAGGGTATGTGGGTGTGGGTTTTAATGTTGGGGGGGTTGTATTTTTCTTTTACAGGCAAAAGAGCAGTTTTCTTTGGGGCATGCCCCGCAAAAAGGCCCTTTTAAGGGCTGGTAAGGTAAAAGAGCTTTGAACTTTTTTAATTTAGAATAGGGTAGGGAATTTTTTTATTTTGGGGGGCTTTGTTATTTTATAAGGGGGCTTAGATTAGGTGTAATTAGCTTAAAATTGTTGTATTTTTTTAATGTTTGTAACTTATTTTTTTTGTTTTTTGTAACTTAGCTTTTTTTATTTTTTTGTACTTTAGTTAGTTTATGTAATTGTATTTAATTGTAGTTATTTGTACTTAATTTATTTAATTAATTTAATGATAGTGTAGTGTTAGTTTTAATTGTAACTTAGGTTAGGATTTATTTTACAGGTAATTTTGTTTTTCTTTTAGCTAGGTAGTTATTAAATAGTTAATAACTATTTAATAACTATTCTAACTAGCTAAAATAAATACAAAGTTACCTGTAAAATAAATATAAATCCTAAAATAGCTACAATGTAATTATTAATTACATTGTAGCTATCTTAGGGTTTATTTTACAGGTAAGTATTTTGTTTTAAATAGGAATAATTTATTTAAGTATAGTGTAGTGTTAGGTGTAATTGTAACTTAGGCTAGTTTTTTTTTTACAGGTAAATTTCTCTTTATTTTTGCTAGGTAAGCTATTAAATAGTTAATAACTATTTAATAGCTATTGTACCTAGTTAAAATAAATTGAAAGTTACCTGTAAAATAAAAATAAATCCTAAGGCCTAGATTTGGAGTTTGGCGGTAGATGGGCTGTTAACGCTCCGCTGGCTTTTTTCTGGCCGCACCATAAATTTAACTCTGGTATCGAGAGTTCAAACAAATGCTGCGTTAGGCTCCAAAAAAGGAGCGTAGAGCATTTTTACCGCAAAAGCAACTCTCGATACCAGAGTTGCTTACGGACGCGGCCGGCCTCAAAAACGTGCTCGTGCACGATTCCCCCATAGGAAACAATGGGGCTGTTTGAGCTGAAAAAAAACCTAACACCTGCAAAAAAGCAGCGTTCAGCTCCTAACGCAGCCCCATTGTTTGCTATGGGGAAACACTTCCTACGTCTGCACCTAACACTCTAACATGTACCCCGAGTCTAAACACCCCTAACCTTACACTTATTAACCCCTAATCTGCCGCCCCCCGCTATCGCTGACACCTGCATATTTTTTTAAACCCCTAATCTGCCGCTCCGTAAACCGCCGCCACCTACGTTATCCCTATGTACCCCTAATCTGCTACCCCTAACACCGCCGACCCCTATATTATATTTATTAACCCCTAACCTGCCCCCCACAACGTCGCCGACACCTGCCTACACTTATTAACCCCTAATCTGCCGAGCGGACCTGAGCGCTACTATAATAAAGTTATTAACCCCTAATCCGCCTCACTAACCCTATCATAAATAGTATTAACCCCTAATCTGCCCTCCCTAACATCGCCGACACCTAACTTCAATTATTAACCCCTAATCTTCCGATCGGAGCTCACCGCTATTCTAATAAATGGATTAACCCCTAAAGCTAAGTCTAACCCTAACACTAACACCCCCCTAAGTTCAATATAATATTTATCTAACGAAATAAATTAACTCTTATTAAATAACTTATTCCTATTTAAAGCTAAATACTTACCTGTAAAATAAATCCTAATATAGCTACAATATAAATTATAATTATATTATAGCTATTTTAGGATTAATATTTATTTTACAGGCAACTTTGTAATTATTTTAACCAGGTACAATAGCTATTAAATAGTTAAGAACTATTTAATAGTTACCTAGTTAAAATAATAACAAATTTACCTGTAAAATAAATCCTAACCTAAGTTATAATTAAACCTAACACTACCCTATCAATAAAATAATTAAATAAACTACCTACAATTACCTACAATTAACCTAACACTACACTATCAATAAATTAATTAAACACAATTCCTACAAATAAATACAATTAAATAAACTAGCTAAAGTACAAAAAATAAAAAAGAACTAAGTTACAGAAAATAAAAAAATATTTACAAACATAAGAAAAATATTACAACAATTTTAAACTAATTACACCTACTCTAAGCCCCCTAATAAAATAACAAAGCCCCCCAAAATAAAAAATTCCCTACCCTATTCTAAATTAAAAAAGTTACAAGCTCTTTTACCTTACCAGCCCTGAACAGGGCCCTTTGCGGGGCATGCCCCAAGAATTTCAGCTCTTTTGCCTGTAAAAAAAACATACAATACCCCCCCCCCAACATTACAACCCACCACCCACATACCCCTAATCTAACCCAAACCCCCCTTAAATAAACCTAACACTAAGCCCCTGAAGATCTTCCTACCTTGTCTTCACCATCCAGGTATCACCGATCCGTCCTGGCTCCAAGATCTTCATCCAACCCAAGCGGGGGTTGGCGATCCATAATCCGGTCCAGAAGAGGCTCCAAAGTCTTCCTCCTATCCGGCAAGAAGAGGACATCCGGACCGGCAAACATCTTCTCCAAGCGGCATCTTCGATCTTCTTCCATCCGGAGCGAAGCGGCAGGATCCTGAAGACCTCCAGCGCGGAACATCCATCCGGACCGACGACTGAACGACGAATGACTGTTCCTTTAAGGAATCAGCCAATCAGAATCAAGTTCAATCCGATTGGCTGATCCAATCAGCCAATCAGATTGAGCTCGCATTCTATTGGCTGTTCCGATCAGCCAATAGAATGCGAGCTCAATCTGATTGGCTGATTGGATCGGCCAATCGGATTGAACTAGATTCTGATTGGCTGATTCCATCAGCCAATCAGAAAATTCCTACCTTAATTCCGATTGGCTGATAGAATCCTATCAGCCAATCGGAATTCGAGGGACGCCATCTTGGATGACGTCCCTTAAAGGAACAGTCATTCGTCGTTCAGTCGTCGGTCCGGATGGATGTTCCGCGCTGGAGGTCTTCAGGATCCTGCCGCTTCGCTCCGGATGGAAGAAGATCGAAGATGCCGCTTGGAGAAGATGTTTGCCGGTCCGGATGTCCTCTTCTTGCCGGATAGGAGGAAGACTTTGGAGCCTCTTCTGGACCGGATTATGGATCGCCAACCCCCGCTTGGGTTGGATGAAGATCTTGGAGCCAGGACGGATCGGTGATACCTGGATGGTGAAGACAAGGTAGGAAGATCTTCAGGGGCTTAGTGTTAGGTTTATTTAAGGGGGGTTTGGGTTAGATTAGGGGTATGTGGGTTGTGGGTTGTAATGTTGGGGGGGGGGTATTGTATGTTTTTTTTTACAGGCAAAAGAGCTGAAATTCTTGGGGCATGCCCCGCAAAGGGCCCTGTTCAGGGCTGGTAAGGTAAAAGAGCTTGTAACTTTTTTAATTTAGAATAGGGTAGGGAATTTTTTATTTTGGGGGGCTTTGTTATTTTATTAGGGGGCTTAGAGTAGGTGTAATTAGTTTAAAATTGTTGTAATATTTTTCTTATGTTTGTAAATATTTTTTTATTTTCTGTAACTTAGTTCTTTTTTATTTTTTGTACTTTAGCTAGTTTATTTAATTGTATTTATTTGTAGGAATTGTGTTTAATTAATTTATTGATAGTGTAGTGTTAGGTTAATTGTAGGTAATTGTAGGTAGTTTATTTAATTATTTTATTGATAGGGTAGTGTTAGGTTTAATTATAACTTAGGTTAGGATTTATTTTACAGGTAAATTTGTTATTATTTTAACTAGGTAACTATTAAATAGTTCTTAACTATTTAATAGCTATTTTACCTGGTTAAAATAATAACAAAGTTGCCTGTAAAATAAATATTAATCCTAAAATAGCTATAATATAATTATAATTTATATTGTAGCTATATTAGGATTTATTTTACAGGTAAGTATTTAGCTTTAAATAGGAATAATTTATTTAATAAGAGTTAATTTATTTCGTTAGATAAAAATTATATTTAACTTAGGGGGGTGTTAGTGTTAGGGTTAGACTTAGCTTTAGGGGTTAATACATTTATTAGAATAGCGGTGAGCTCCGGTCGGCAGATTAGGGGTTAATAATTGAAGTTAGGTGTCGGCGATGTTAGGGAGGGCAGATTAGGGGTTAATACTATTTATGATAGGGTTAGTGAGGCGGATTAGGGGTTAATAACTTTATTATAGTAGCGCTCAGGTCCGCTCGGCAGATTAGGGGTTAATAAGTGTAGGCAGGTGTCGGCGACGTTGAGGGGGCAGATTAGGGGTTAATAAATATAATATAGGGGTCGGCGATGTTAGGGCAGCAGATTAGGGGTACATAGGGATAACGTAGGTGGCGGCGATTTGCGGTCGGAAGATTAGGGGTTAATTATTTTAAGTAGCTGGCGGCGACGTTGTGGGGGGCAAGTTAGGGGTTAATAAATGTAATACAGGGGTCGGCGGGGTTAGGGGCAGCAGATTAGGGGTACATAAGTATAACGTAGGTGGCGGTCGGCAGATTAGGGGTTAAAAATTTTAATCGAGTGGCGGCGGTGTGGGGGGACCTCGGTTTAGGGGTACATAGGTAGTTTATGGGTGTTAGTGTACTTTAGGGTACAGTAGTTAAGAGCTTTATAAACCGGCGTTAGCCAGAAAGCTCTTAACTCCTGCTATTTTCAGGCGGCTGGAATCTTGTCGTTAGAGCTCTAACGCTCACTTCAGAAACGACTCTAAATACCGGCGTTAGGAAGATCCCATTGAAAATATAGGCTACACAAATGGCGTAGGGGGATCTGCGGTATGGAAAAGTCGCGGCTGAAAAGTGAGCGTTAGACCCTTTAATCACTGACTCCAAATACCAGCGGGCGGCCAAAACCAGCGTTAGGAGCCTCTAACGCTGGTTTTGACGGCTACCGCCGAACTCCAAATCTAGGCCTAAGATAGCTACAATATAATTATTATTTATATTGTAACTATATTAGGGTTTATTTTAAAGGTAAGTATTTAGTTATAATAGGATTAATTTAGTTAATAATAGAAATATTATTTAGATTTATTTAATTAATATTTAAGTTTGGGGGGTTTTAGGGTTAGTGTTAGACTTAGGTTTAGAGGTTAATAAATTTATTACAGTGGCGGCGGTGTAGTGGGGGGCAGGATAGGGGTTAATAAATGTATTATAGGTGGCGACGGTGTAGTGGGGGCAGATTAGGGGTTAATAAGTTTAATATAGGTTGCGGCGGGGTCCGGGAGCGGCGGTTTAGGGGTTAAACTATTTATTTAGTTGCGGCGAGGTGCGGGATCAGCAGGATAGGGGTTAATAACTTTATTGTAGAGGGCGACGGTATGGGGGGGCAGGATAGGGGTTACTAGGTATAATGTAGGTTGCGGTGGTGTCCGGGAGTGGCGGTTTAGGGATTAATACATTTATAAGAGTTGCGGCGGGGTCTAGGAGCGGCGGTTTAGGGGTTACTAACTTTATTTAGTTGTGGGAGGCTCCGGGGGTGCTGGTATAGGGGGTAGAACAGTGTAATTAGTGTGAGTGCTTAGTGACAGGCTAGCAATAAAGCTGTCAAAAAGTCGAAGAGCAGCGAGATTGGATGAGTGATAACTCTCACAGTCCGCTGCTCATCGGCCCGTACTTGGTGCGCGGCTTTTTGACAGCTTTATTGATAACTTAGGCGAAATTTTGCAGGTCCGCGGTAGCGATGGTAGGCGAGCTTAGGCGGGCGTATTGAACCGGCGAAGGCAGGAAAAGTAGACGGCTTGATAACTACCCCTCACACACTTTTTCACACACGCTCACTCTCACACATTCACACTCACACACACTTTAACACATTAACACACACACATTCTTTCAGTGGCGTCACTAGGGGGGTGCGGGGGGTGCGGGCCGCACCTGGGTGACACCCTCCAGGGGGTGACACCACCAAAAAAAAAACAAAAAAAAAAAACTTTTTTTTTTTTTTTTTTTAATTTTATTGAAATTCAAAGAAATACAATGTAGAGATGCATATATTTTTTTTATTAGAGGGGCCAGCATTTTTGAACATTAGTGGGACTGGGGAAGTTGTAGACACATATTTTTGAGCCAGCGCTGCAATTTCCACAAATAGTTTTCCCAGCTGCTTTTGCTTGTTTGTACTTTGCTCCTCCACTGCCCAATTTCACTATGAATGTTGTGGGCATGCCGTGGGGCTTGCAAAGTTGTGCTGCTAGCCTAAACCTGCCTGCCTATCTGTGCTCACTGCTTAGTGGCATGTGGAGCAGTGGAGTCACTCACTGCTGTGCGGTCTCTCTAATCGGGAACTGGGAAATCATGAGGGGGATGACTGTCTTACACTGTCTCTAAAGTTACGGTACACTAAGTTCAGACTGAAGAGGTAGGAGGGGAGGGCAGGTGGGGGTCTGGGGGTGAGCAGAGAGCAGAGGTGCTTGGCCATAAGAAGCGGTAGACACGCAGCCCGGGGCTGTGCACTGACAGACTTGGAACAGAGTCAGAGAGCAGAATTTTCATAGTTTGCGCGCCTAAACCTTTTCTTTAGGGATTTATTTTTAGAGTGCTCTGTTTATCTTTCATTTGATGCTCTGCTGAGCCAGGGAGCATCTCTAGGCATGAGCTTTATAATTAATGCAGTGCAGTTTACATATTTTGTATGTGTGTGTGTCTGAGTGTTTTTGTGTGTGTGTCTGAGTGTTTTTGTGCGTGTCTGAGTGTGTTTTTAAGTGTGTATGAGTGTTTGTATGTGTGTGTGCTTGTGTTTTTGTGTTTGTGTGTGTGCTTTCTGGGGGGAGGGGGGGTGACACCATAACGTACCGCACCGGGTGACACCAACCCTAGTGACGCCACTGCACTCTCTCACACAAGCTCACACTCTCACACATTCACACTCACACACACTCTAACACATTTACACACACACACTCTCCCACACAAGCTCACACATCCCTTATTCACACACACACTCTCACACACACACACTCTCTCACAAAAGCTCACTCTCACACATTCACACTCACACACACTCTAGCACACTAACACCCACTCACACACACTCTCTCACACACTCTCACACATTCACACTCTCACACATTCACACTCACACACACTCTAACACACTAACACACTCTCACATTCACACTAACACACACTCTAGCACACTAACACCCACTCACAAACACTCTCACACAAGCACACACTCTCACACATTCACACTCTCACACATTCGCACTCACACAAACTCTAACACACTAACACACACTCTCTCACACAGTCACAATCTCACATGTTCACACTAACACATACTCTAGCGCACTAGCACACACTCACACACACATACTCTCTCTAACACACTCTCAATCACACACAAAGAAACACAAGCTCTCAAACACACACGCTCTCTATTACACACTAACATACATTCTCTCACACACTAATGCACATTCTCTCACCCACACAAATACACTTACTCTTTCACACACAGAAAGACACTGACAAACATGAAGACGCACACTCACTCTCACACACACAGAGACACTTACACAGACACACTCACACACAAAGACACGCACACACACACAATAGAGTAATAACTGTAAGCATGTACAGTATGTTGCAAATGCACAATGTCACCTTTTTGGCTGTGGCTGTTTCCCACCAAAACCCTGAGATTTGCATGTGCAGGCCTGATTAATTGTCAAAATTGGACACACAAATGGAAACCTGAATTGTCCAGGTCATTCCTGGACAGGTGGCCACCCTAGCACTGACAGTTGTATATTTTCTAATTCTAAGAACTATAAATGCACCCTGTTGACTTCTCTGTAGGAGACATTAGAGGCTTAAAATATAACTTGGGTTTTGAAAACTTTCAATAGCTGTATGTTTTGAAGGATTTTGTTCAGGCTAAGTTAAACCCAGCATTTCACATAGTTAGACATAAAGGCTTACTTGTTGCATGTAAGCTCTTTAACTGTAAACAATTATCATTTACATATATTTACAATGATAAGAGACAGTGGGGCCGATTTATCAACGTCTGACGGACATGATCCGCTGTAGCGGATCATCTCCGCCAGACATCGCTGAATGCTGACAGCATACGCTGTCGGCATTTAACATTGCACAAGCAGTTCTGATGAACTGCTTGTGCAATGCCGCCCCGGCAGATTTACCGCATCAATCAACCCGATCATACATGATTGGGTGGATTGCTGCCTGCCACCTCAGAGGAGGCGTATGAGTTAAGGAGCAGCAGTCTTAAGACCGCTGCTTCTAAAATTCTGTTTCTGGCGAGCCTGATGGCTCACACAGAAACAGATGTATTTTGGCCAATATGGGGCATAATAAATTGGTTTAAATTACGGGTGCACAATATTGCTGTTATAGGTTAAGTTTGACCAGAATTTTATGGGGTGGGTGGCGTTATTTTATTCTTGGACCAAGGCAACACAATGTCTTGAGCCGGCCCTGGGTTCTTGAGTTCTAAGATGAGGGTGAATGCACTTGTAGAGTGTACAGATATTTATATAAGTGCCTGAGGGTAATTTGATTTGTGTGCATTATGAGTGGTCATGAACTCAGGGAATATTTTTTTACTAAAGGTGCTACATTTATGATTAATATAGCAGGGACTGTAGGAGGTAAAAGGTCAATTTGCAGCACATCAGCTGGTGTGGTTAGAGTGTTGGGACACAGTTAGGGTTTCTTTGTTTATTTTTGCAGTGGGGGAATGTGATTAGGTTTAACAACTTGATGGCTGGTCTCAGAGATGAAAGGATTTTCCATTTATAAAGACAAGTCACAACACTGGTACCTATATAATATAGGTAGTAGTGCAACTGAACCAAGGTCTGCTGCTCATAGGTTGTTAGTTATGATCAGCTCTAAAGATCTGTTGTTATTTAAACAGATAGAAAGGTCAAAATGAAATGTGGATGAATGTATTTCAATTTTAAATACAAGTTTTTCTGCAATATACTTCCATTAGCACAAAACGCTTCTAGTAAATGTTATTACTGTTCTCATCGGCATACACACATATGCTGCAAGGGCTTATGCACCAGTAATTAAACTCAGAGAGCTGGCAATGATGTGTATTATGCCTGTGAAGACTCAATTTGTGTCATACAAGACACTGCTGACTTGCTGAAGGTGTGGTGTTTGAATACTGGTGCATGGGCCCTCACAGGATATGTGCGTATGCCACAGAAAATGAGTAATACATTTACTAGAAGCATTTTAGCTAAAGGAAGTATACCATAAAAATGATTCTATTTAAAACTGAAATGCTCCCATGCACATTACAATATTGACCATTCTATCCCTTTAATGGCATACAAATTGTGCACAGTCACTGTTGAGACCTAGACCCAAATCTGGTAGTATTAACTATTAAACGATTATTTATGTATCAGTAAATTATACAATGATTAGTATTATTATTTTAAATAAGTGAGAACAATTGTTGATTTTACTGGACACTTAAAGGGGTGGTCTAGTCAAAATTAAACTTTTGTGATTCAGATAGAGCATGCAATTTTAAGCAACTTTCTAATCTACTCATATTATCAATTTTCATTCTCTTGGTATCTTTATTTGAAAAAGCAAGAATGTAAGCATAGGAGCCGGGCCATTTTTGGTTCAGACCTGGGTAGCACTTGCTGATTGGTGTCTAAATGTAGCCACCATTAAGCAAGCGCTACCTAGGTGCTGAACCAAAAATGTCCCGGCTCCTAGACTTACATTCTTGCTTTTTCAAATAAAGATACCAAGAGAATGAAAATTGATAATAGGAGTAAATTAGAAAGTTTCTTAAAATGGCATGCTCTATCTGAATAATGAAAGTTTAATTTTGACTAGACTGTCCCTGTTGCATCACAACAAATTCTCAAAATTTTGTAATTATAACTATTTCAAAATTTGAAATTGTCTGACTGCTTAAAAACAGACATCTAGGAAGTGCTTACATTGTTATCATTAGATTATCACATGCATCAAAGTGGCTATTTGGGTAGGGAAAATAGTTTTTTAATTCTAAACTATTGAATCATTTAAATATTTTAGAAACACATCCAATGTCACTTGGGCACATTTGTCAGTAACATTGAGGCCCCTATAAAGCTCAATTTCAATCCAACTGGAAGCACCAAAATGTCTTCACTTTAAATTCACTGTTAAATACTTTTTTTTAAATATGAATATTGCATAAATATGATTTTCCATGTTTTCAGCTACTTGACTGCAAAGGGCTCCAATGCACTTTTAAATAGGTCTATATATGTATACAGATGTATTTATGTGTTTATATGTGTGTATATGTCTGTTAATACATCAATATACATATAAATACATATGTACATACATAGACAAAAAATAAATATATATATGCATATTTAGATATGTATATGTATGTATCTCTAAGTTAAAGGACCAGTAAACATAGTAGATTTGCATAATCAACAAATGCATGATAAAATGCAATAGCACAAAGGGGCCGATTTATTAAATGTCGGACGGACATGATCCGCTGAAGCGGACATGTCCGTCCGACATCGCTAAATGCAGACAGCACACTATGGTGAAATGCTTGTGCAATGCCACCCCCTGCACATTCATGGCCAATCGGCCACTAGCAGGGGGTGTCAATCATCCCGATTTGATCAAATCGGGATGATTGCTGTCCACCGCCTTGAGGTGGTGGACGAGTTAAGGAGCAGCAGTCTTACGACTGCTGCTTCTTAACTCCTGATTCCGGCAAGCCTGAAGGCGCGCGCGGAATAGGCAGCATTGACTGCTTAATAAATTGCCCCCTTAGTCTGAACTTCAAGTAAGTAGCAGATTTATATCTGACAAATTTCAGACGTATTTTTCCACTCCTCCTGTATCAGACAATCACAAATGCATATAAGTACATTCTGTGAATTCTTGCACATGCTCAGTAGGAGCCAATGGGGCCTATTTATCATTGCGTCAATCTTGACTCATTCGCTGGAGTAAATACGCTCGTCAGACATTGCTGCCGCAAATCTACATACGACGCCCTTATTAATTAAAAAGTCTGTCAAAAACACGCACATCAAGTATGGAGCGATGACCACCGGACTGTTAATAAATAAGAGTCATCAATGTCGCTGATATTCTGTTTTTTCCAACTTTATTAATACCATTTCATACTGTCCATGAACAAGCACTTTTCTCTAAAGCTAATCTTTTATTTTTTAACTGTTAATGTTCAAGAAATAGATATATTTATACCTGAACAAACAATAATATCTCATAAAAAGTTATTTTCTATGTATTTGTTATACAAAAATTAATATATGATATTTCCACATAAATTAATGTGTATTTGTATTTCTATAAATCATGATATGCCTATCTCATGTTTTTTTATTTTTTTAAATTATTATTAATGCTAGAATTTGTACATATATCTTTGCACATACTTGTATATATACACAGTATATATATACTGTGTATATATATATATATATATATATATATATATATATATATATATATATGTGTTATGTCAGAAATCTTTTGCAAACATATTTACATTAGTGATGTCGCGAACCTAAAAATTTGGGTTCGTGAATGGCGGACGCAAACTTCTGCAACTGTTCGCGAACGGGCAAACCGGGCGAACCGCCATTGACTTCAATAGGCAGGCGAATTTTAAAACACACAGGGACTCTTTCTGGCCACAATAGTGATGGAAAAGTTGTTTCAAGGCTACTAACACCTGGACTGTGGCATGCCGGAGGGGGATCCATGGCAAAACTCCCACGGAAAATTACATAGTTGATGCAGAGTCTGGTTTTAATCCATAAAGGGCATAAATAACCTAACATTCCTAAATTGTTTGGAATAACGTGCTTTAAAACATCAGGTATGATGTTGTATCGATCGGGTAGTGTAAGGGTTATGCCCGCTTCACAGTGACAGACCAAACTCCCCGTTTAACGCACCGCAAACAACCGCAAACAGTCCATTTGCACAACCGCAAACTCCTCATTGCCACGAGATAGATAGATTTGATAGATAGATAGATAGATACATAGATTAGATAGAAAGATCAATAGATGCAATAGATACATTTGATAGATACGATAGATAGATTTGATAGATCAATAGATAGATTTGATAGATAGATAATTTCATTTCCCCAACAAATTTCTTCCACTGTCAGAAACCACTTTGCCGATCTCCAGTTGGTGCGGAGTCAGCCACTGATCCACCTGTGTGTTCAGGGCGGACAGGAGTGCTGTTCCGGTGTGACTTTCTGCTTTCAGGCAAGTCAACCCCAAGATGGCGTGACACTGCCGTATCCGGGATGTGGAATAGTACCTGCGGAGCTGGGGGAGTGCCGTTGATGTGGAGCAAGATGCAGCAGCAGAAGAGAACTCAGCCAAGGAAGAGGTTATGGAAGAGGATGGAGTAGGAGGAGTAGAGGAGGTGGCAGCAGGCCTGCCTGCAAGTCGTGGCGGAGTCACCAACTCCTCTGCAGAGCCACGCATTCCATGCTTGTCAGCCATCAGCAGGTTTACCCAATGCGCAGTGTAGGTGATATACCTGCCCTGACCATGCTTTGCAGACCAGCTATCAGTGGTCAGATGGACCCTTGCCCCAACACTGTGTGCCAGACATGCCATTACTTCCTTTCCCACAATCGAGTACAGGTTGGGGATTGCCTTTTGTGCAAAGAAATTTCGGCCGGGTACCTTCCACTGCGGTGTCCCAATAGCTACAATTTTTTTGAACGCCTCAGACTCCACCAGCTTGTATGGTAAAAGCTGGAGGGCTAAGAGTTCAGACAAGCCAGCTTTCAGACGCCGGGCAAGGGGATGACTTTGGGACATTGGCTTCTTACGCTCAAACATGTCCTTGACAGACACTTGACTGTGGGCAGATGAGCAGGAACTGCTCAAGGCAAGAGACGGAGTGGCGGATGGTTGAGAGGGGGCAAGGAGGACAGCAGTGGTTGACGTGGCTGAAGATGCTGGACGAGGAGGAGTATGGCGGCTTTGAGTTTGTGTGCTGCTTCTACTCATGTGTTGATCCCATAGGCATTTGTGATGTGCGATCATGTGCCTTCGCAAAGCAGTTGTACCTAGGTGGGTGTTGGACTTCCCACGACTCAGTTTCTTTTGGCACAGGTTGCAAATGGCATCGCTGTTGTCAGAGGCAGACACACAAAAAAATGCCACACTGCTGAGCTCTGCAATGATGGCATTCTGGTGGTGGCAACAGCATGCGTTGATTGGCGTGCTGTCTGGCTGACCCCGGGTGCCGATGCATGCTGTCTGACTGTGCCACTAGCTCCTTGCGACGACCTCCCCATGCTTCCAACTCGTCTCCTCCTCCTCTCTGTCTCCCCATCTGAACTTTCCCCCTGTTCTTCTTCTCTTCTAGCAGGCACCAACGTGACATCCACGGACGCATCGTCATCATCAACCGCTTCACTTGTATCTGACAACTCAGCAAAGGAAGCAGCAGCGGGTACAACATCATCATCATCATCACACCGTATGTCCATGTGTGTAATGCTGCCTGACTGAGACATATCCCTGTTATCTACATCCTCTGTCAATAATGGTTGCGCATCACTATCACTCATTTCTTCCAACTGATGTGTAAATAACTCCTCTGACAGATCAAGTGAAGCGGCTGTGGTGCTAGTGTTGGTGGTGGCGGCCGGCAGGCGAGTGGTAACTTGAGAGGTGCCCGAAGCTAAGCTGGAGGAGGATGGTGCGTCAAGGTTCCAAGCGGAAGCTGTAGAAGATTGGGTGTCCTGTGTTAGCCAGTCAACTATGTCCTCAGAACTGCTCGAGTTCAGGGTACGTGGCCTCTGAACACTGGGCATTATTCTAGGGCCAAAGGGAATCACAGCACCACGACCACGACGGCCCCTGCGGGGTGGCCTGCCTCTGCCTGTCATTTTTTTTTTTTTCGATTAGTGGTACTATGCGTGCAAGCTACTGTGACAACAGATATGAGTGGCAGTGGCACCGTGCAATGGCAGACGTTGGCAGAGTAGACGCTGTAGGCCTGACACACACGCTTGCAGACAACTAACTGCTATTCAGTCTATTACAGTCAAAACATTTTTTTTTTTTTTTTAAATGTACACTACTGTTACACCAGATATGAGTTGCACTGGGGTGACACTGTGCCCTGGCAGGCACTGAAACACACACGTGTGAAGGAAACTGACTGCTATTATTTCACAGTCAAAAAAGTGTTGTTTTTTTTAAATGTACACTACTGTTACACCAGATATGAGTTGCACTGGGGTGACACTGTGCCCTGGCAGGCACTGAAACGCACACGTGTGAAGGAAACTGACTGCTATTATTTCACAGTCAAAAAATTGTTTTTTTTTTTAAATGTACACTACTGTTACATCAGATATGAGTTGCACTGGGGTGACACTGTGCCCTGGCAGGCACTGAAACGCACACGTGTGAAGGAAACTGACTGCTATTATTTCACAGTCAAAAAAGTGTTGTTGTTTTTAAATGTACACTACTGTTACACCAGATATGAGTTGCACTGGGGTGACACTGTGCCCTGGCAGGCACTGAAACGCACACGTGTGAAGGAAACTGACTGCTATTATTTCACAGTCAAAAAAGTGTTGTTTTTTTTAAAATGTACACTACTGTTACATCAGATATGAGTTGCACTGGGGTGACACTGTGCCCTGGCAGGCACTGAAACGCACACGTGTGAAGGAAACTGACTGCTATTATTTCACAGTCAAAAAAGTGTTGTTTTTTTTAAATGTACACTACTGTTACACCAGATATGAGTGGTGGCACTGGGCAAGTGGGCACAGCATATGCTGTGAGCCTGACACACACACTGGCAGGCAGGCAACTGCAATTAGATTACACAGGAAAAAAAAAGCAGAATAATGTTCTAGCCCTAAAAAGGGATCAGATGATCAGATGAGTCCTTCAGGACTGTAGTGGACACTGAATACACTAGCCTAGCTATCGATTTCCCTATTAAATCAGCAGCAGCTACACTGTCCCTCCTCTCACTAAGAATGCAGCTTCCGAATGAATCTAAAATGGATGCTGTCCAGGAGGTGGAAGGGTCTGGGAGGGAGGGTCTGCTGCTGATTGGCTGGAATGTGTCTGCTGACTTTGAAGTACAGGGTCAAAGTTTTAATCAATGATGACGAATAGGGGGTGGATCGAACATCGCATATGTTCGTCCACCGCTGCGAACGCGAACAAGCTATGTTTACCGGGAACTATTCACCGGCAAACAATTTGCGACATCACTAATTTACATGTCCCTATTTTTTTTTGTTCTAAACAATGTTGTCTTTCATATCTCTGTTTATTTATACCACTATAAGTATATAGAGTATATATATTATTATTCTGAGCATGAATAATTGCGAATATAACATGTAATCAAGGTATTATATGTATTTATTTGCAAATGGATATTTTAAGAGCTGGGCCAGTTTTCTTTCTGCACCTGTGTAACCCCTCCTGATTGCAGTCTAGTTTTAAACACCACCACTACACAGGTGTTATAAAAGGGGCTAGCATATAAGATGACATTTCTTAATGAAAATTAAATTTAAGAGAAGGAAGAAAAACACTGAAAATAGCATGACAATAAAGAGTTGATTTAAATGTCTGCTGTATATGAATCATGACAGTTTAATGTTAGGTAAACTATCCATTTGAGCTATCAGCTTAAGATTATATTGAATCAAACATCATTCAAATTTTAAAATCATTGTCTAAAATATCACACTATGGGGCCTATTTATCAAAGCGTCAACTGAAAATACGCTTGAATTCCGCGTCGTAATTGTTGCGAGATTGATCCGCCATAGTTATCAAAGTGTCAAGATCGGCAAATGTTGAAATTTGTGACGGAAAATACGATCCCACAATCTGAATCCGACACAGATCGATGCGAGTTGAAAACCGTGGTATTCAAGTGGAATCATGTTCATTCACCCTCCTAATCAACACTATTTGAAGCTCTCACAAAGTTATCAAAAATTCTACAGTTACGCTCGCGTCTTTTCCGACTCAGCATACCTAGTTTTTCATCCGCCACCCTTGAGGTCGTGGATGCCATAAAACTCAATGGGAGTCTGAAAACACAGAAAGCTTATGTTCGATGCTGCAAGAGAATGAAGTATATTACATAATTAAAGTAAATTAGAAACACTATTAAAATTGTATACCCTTTCTAAATCAAACAATATTATTGCTCCACATTTGGTGCACTACTAGTAGATATAAGGATAAAAATGAAAAATACATTACTACTTATGGATTATGCTACAACTTTGTTTCTCATTACAAAGCAAGGGGACAATATTATTTCTACATATTTGGTGCAAAGTTTTGCCCCAAACTTGTTGCACTAATAGATATAGAGATAAAAATGAAATAAATACACAACATAATATAGCTAACTTCCTTTTTATTTGTTGGAAAAATCTATGTGCACCATGTTTAAGCCATGTAATACAGGTCCCACTCTCCGCTTCGCGCCATATTTGACTCAACACCTTTTGCACAAATTATGACGCAAACTCGTAAATAACCCACACACTAGTGATTTTTTCCATCACTTTTAATTGGAATATGCATAATCACATAATTTATGACATCAGCCAATCTGATTCAAATACACATTATAAACTATAACTAACGAATCAAATTGCTCGATATTTTTGTCATTGATCACTCATCAAAACTTGTAAGTGCCATTTGTTACATTGTGTATTATACTTTAAAAGTATGTATATGTGAATTTAGAATTAAAGATAAACATTGATGCTGACATTAGGGCACACAGTAATATTTTAGACAAGGATTTTAAAATTCGAATTGATGTTTGATTCAATAGAATCTTAAGATGACAGCTCAAAGGGATAGCCCTCCTAATTTTAAACTGTCATGAATCAGATACAGCAGAAATTAAAATCACATCTTTACGGTCATGCTATTTTCAGTGTATTTCTTCCTTCTCTTGAATTTCTTTTTCAGTAAGAGATGTCATCTTATATGCCAGCCAATTTTATAACATCTGAACACCTAAAAATAGATTGCAATCAGGAGGGATTATACAGGTACAGAGAGAAACCTGGCCCAGCTCTTAAAGGGACAGGAAACCCCAAAATATTCTTTCATGATTGGATAGAACATACAATTTTAAACAGCTTTCAAATGTACTTCTATTATCAAATTTGCTTAATTCTCTTGTTATCCTTTGCTGAAGGAACAGCATTGCACTACTGGCAGCTAGCTGAACACAACTATTTAGCCAATCACAAGAGACAAATGGATGCAGGCACCAATTAGCAGCTACCTCCCACTAGTGTAGGATATGTGCGTATTCTTTTCCAACAAGGGATACCAAGAGAACAAAGCACATATGAAAATAGAAGTGAATTTCAAAGTGCTTTAAAATAGCATGCTCTATCTGAATCATGCAACTTAAATTTTTACTTTCCTATACCTTTAAAATATCCATTGATTGCAAATAAATACATATG